>NC_084793.1:227914359-228230949 GCF_963169125.1 Humulus lupulus | reverse complement strand
GAAAATTTTGGGTGGTATATTAAGAACAAGGAAGGTATTTTAAAATTTTAATTTAACCTCTGTTGTTGTTCAGTTTTTTGCTTGTTGTCCTGTCGTTGTTGTCATGTAAACTTATATAAATGTGAAAATGACAATGTTGACATCCTAAAAAACTTTAATTTATGCACACCTCAAATAATAAAATCGATACCAACTTTGAAGATAGTGGAAAATTGATCCCAAACCACTCCAAATACAAAGACCTCCTACAAATGTTGTATCAACAACTACAAAGCAACACGAAAACAATAAAACTTCAACTACAATATCAAGTCAAAATAACGCCACCCACTCTTGAAAATAATTGATGATGTCAGTCTCATTATTTACTAGCAGTTGAAAATAAAATAAATTGATTACAAGATATCTCTTATGTGAGTATAATGGATACAAAAGCAACAGTCACCCATTCTCTTTTTCTACTATAGAGAATCAATAATGCATCAAAGTTGTGTTGCTATTGTATTGTTGTAAAATTGTTAGTAATGATTTCATTTTTTTTTACCAGTTTATGTTGTGTTCCATTGGTGTTGATGTAATGTTGGCAAAACTAAAATCGGTACGAAAGCTTTAAAATTACAACTGTTGATATCATAAATTACAAACGATGCTTTGCCAAAACAAAAGCTCAAGGGAATCCTTAATTTTGGATGAAATGTGATGCCCAACATTGATACAAACTAAAAATAAAAACTTGAGAATAATCCAAAATTGTGATATAACAACGAATTAAACTAATATAGAATTAGAGATGTCTATAATTTGAAATGAATGAATGATTGGAAATACTTATACATGATCTTATTTATTTTCATGTAAATAATATATTAAACAAAATTAATATAAGAAAACCTAGTACATGTTTCTATAATTTAATTTAAACAGAGATAATGATAAGAACACCTACGTTTTATGCAGCAGAATGAATAAGTCATTCATTCAATTTCTCTAACCCTTGTATCATTTCTGTCGCAGGGTATCACCAAGAAACTGAATCGATCTTCAAATTTTTTCACAATCTTCCACAATATCCATAGAATTACCTAGACTAAAGGGAGCAATTCTCAATACAGGAGATAGATACAAAGAGAGAAGAAGAGAAGAGAATATAGAGGTTTAGAAAAAGACTTTTGTTGTAGAGAGAGTCTAAAATCCTAAAGCATCAAAAATAGATATTCTGATCATATTTTTCAACTCTCACTTTGTTGGGAAAACTTATACATGATCTTTATTTATTTTCATGTATATCTAATATTAAACAAATTATTACGAGATATCCTAAAACATGTTTCTAAAATTGAATTCAATGAGAAACAATGAATAGAATACTTACAGTATACGCAGCGGAATTAAAGAGTCATTCCTTCAGTTTCTCTAACTCTTGTATCCTCTGTGTCGCAGAGTATTATCAAGAAACTGAACCGATCTTCTATTTTCTTCACAGTCTTCCAATGTATCCTTAGAATCACCTAGACTAGTGTGGGCAATTCTCAACACATGATATAGATATAGAGAGAAGAAAAGAAAATAACAAAGAGGCTTAGAAAATGACTTGTGTTTAAAGAGAATCTAAAACTATCAGAAAACCAGTGATTAAACTTCTGTTTTGACTTCTCTCTAAGCACTCCTTTTATAGACTCAATTAGGTCATTTAATTTAATTAAAAAATCAAAAAAATAATAGTCATTTTAAAGCCCTAGGTCGAAATTATCTTGGGCTTTAGGACCGTGAAATTTCTCATTTGATTATAAGCCAATTGGACTTAAAAACAAGGCATGCATTATTTTCTATTGATTTAATTAATTAAATAATTATTTAAATCATTTATCAAATTAATTATTTATAATTTGAACATTGATTTAAACTTATTTATTAATTTAGATACCAATTTATCTTAATTAATAAATCTGCCATAATTTCTCTTTTCTTCTCAAAATTACATAATTCTGTGAAACTATCCAAAATTGACATGGTCAACTTTGATAATTCTAATTGATAATTAAATCAATTAATTGAGACTATCTAGATGATTTTATCCAAGGTACAATGGGACGATGGGCCTATGAAATCAAGCTCCAATAAGTTATCATAAATCTAACAAATAAATTTACTAACTTATTAATTCCTTGTGACTCCACTATAGACTCGGAATTGCACTCTTGAATTCATAGAACACTCTATAACAAATATAGATACGCTATTAATTATTCATTGTTACAACCATAATTTTCACTCAATCCTCTATAGGCGGTCTACAATGAGATAGGACTAAAATACCGTTTTACCCTTCATTGTATTTTATCCTTAAAACACTTAGTTCCTTGTAAATGATATTTTAGTAAACTAATCTAATTACTGAAATGAGATCTCTATCATTTAACACCTTGAACCAAACTAAAAGGAAACGTTTCACTTCTTCATCAGAAGCTATAGATGTTCATATTTATGATTAACACTCCCACTCAATTATACTACCGAGTTCCCAAGATGTAAGTATGGGCTAGTCCGTAGGGTAAGCTGGTAACAAACAAGTCAAAGAGCTCAAATAATACAATCAGTTAGAATACTAACCACTCAGAATTGAGATTGAATTGACCTATGGTCAACTATATGATATGAATAGAATAGATAATAACGGTATGTTTACTTATCTATCAACTATCAATATCGGTCATGTCCGATGTAACAAATACATCCGATCTTATCTACTTTGCTAATGTTCTGGAAAGAACATAACACTGTAATGTGTAAGTAGATCATATCGTAGATTGGCGAGTCAGTGTAAATTCGGTGTACTGACTAATCTTAGGATTAACTTATTTTGAACATATAATCTTATTTATATTCCACTGTGATTACGTCACTATAAATAAGATTAGCTATATGCTCGGGATTTAATAGAAGTTTATATTAAACAAATAATCATGAAAATAAAACATGTGAGCAGAGTGATTAACTAAGTCAAAAAATGATTTCTATTCTTTTATTAATAATAAAATGAGATTACAAAGAATTTGAGTTTCAATTAGGGCATAAAACCCCAACACACTTGCACTAATTGAAACTAGTGCCTTAATTCTACTAATCTCATTTCATTGATATGCTTATCAAAAGTAGTTTCTGGTAATGTCTTTGTAAACAGATCCGCAAGATTGTCTTCAGTTGCAATCTTCATAACCTTCACATCTCCCCTGGCCACATATTCTCGAATAATGTGATACTTCCTTTCTATATGCTTACTCCTCTTGTGACTTCGAGGTTCTTTCGAGTTGGCTATCGCTCATGTATTGTCACAAAACAACACAAGCGGTTTATCCATTTCTGGAATAACACCAAGATCTGAATAGAACTTCTTTAGCCAAACTATTTCCTTAGCTGCTTCTGACGCGACTATGTACTTAGCCTTCATGGTGGAATCTGAGATTGCAGACTGCTTTACTCTTCTCCAACTCACAGCTCCACCCCCAAGAGTAAACACCATTCCAGAAGTAGACTTCCTGTCATCAACATCAGTCTGAAAATCTGAATCGGTGTAGCCTACAGGGTTCAGAACACCACCCTTGTAGACTAACATATAATCCCTAGTCCGTCTCAAATACTTCAGGATATGCTTAACTGCTATCCAATGTTCCGGTCCTGGGTTTGACTGATACCTGCTCACTACTCCCACTGCATAGTAGATGTCTGGTCTAGTACACAACATGGCATACATCAGACTTCCAACTGCAGATGCGTAAGGAACTTTTCTCATTGCATCTTCCTCTCCTCTTCAGGAGTCTAGGGAGACTACTTCTTTGAAAGATGAATTACATGGCGGGACGGGAGATGCCCTTTCTTGGAATTTTTCATTGAGAAACGTTCAAGCACTTTATCTATGTAAGCTGCTTGACATAGAGCTAAGAGTCTGTTCTTTCTATCCCTAATGATCTAGATACCTAGAACATAACTTGCTTCACCCAAATCCTTCATCTGGAATTGAGTGCTCAACAAATTCTTCATATCTGATAATTTCTTAACATTGTTTCCAATGAGTAAGATATCATCTACATAAAGAACCAAGAATACCACTATTTGATTTGCCTTCAGTTGGTAAACACATGACTCATCAATATTTTGTTCAAAGCCATAGGTCTTGATTATTTCATCAAACCTAAGATTCTAGGAACGAGAATCTTGCTTATGTCCATAGATGGACCTATTCAACTTGCAAACTTTTCCTTCTTGTGCAGCTACTTTAAATCCTTCTGGCTGATCCATATAAATGACTTCGTCAAGCTTTCCATTAAGAAAAGCTGTCTTGACATCCATTTTCCAGATCTCATAGTCGAGAGCGGCTGTTATGGATAGATGGATGCGAATGGATTTGAGCATGGCTACCGGACTAAAAGTTTCCTTATAGTCCACGCCTTCTCTTTGGGTATAACCCTTTGCCACTAATCGAGCTTTATAAGTCTCAATTTTTCCATCAACACCTTGTTTCTTCTTGTAGATCCACTTGCACCCAATGGCCCTAAAGTCACTAGGTGCATCCACAAGATCCCAGACAGAATTTGAGTACATGGACTCCATTTCCTGTTTCATGGCTTCGAGCCATAGTTCCTTTTCAGGGCTAGCCATTGCATGTTTGAAAGACAACATATCATCATCACTAGTGTCACCAACAACCATATTGGTTTCACCATCCAAACCATAGCGAACTGGGTTCCTAGAAACCCTCCCACTACGACGAGGCTCCGTGACTGTTTGCTCAGGAACAGTGGTACTTTCTCCATTTAAATCGACTTGCGTCGGTTGGACATGAAGAGTGGGAATTTCATCATCAACTTGCGTTGATGACAATGGAACATTGGTTGGAGTCAATTCTTTAACCATGTCCTCTAAAACTACTTTGTTGCGAGGTTTAAAGTTCTGGACATAGTCATTTTCTAGAAAAGTAGCATTTGTAGAAGTAAACACTTTCTTTTCTGAATGACTATAGAAAAGTCCACCCTGAGTACCTTTAGGATAGCCAACAAACATGCAAACTTCAATTCGCAGTTCTAGCTTTCCCTCTTTTTTCCTCAGGACGTGAGCGGGACACCCCTAGATTCTATAATGATGTAAACTAGGGTCACGACCATTCCAGCATTCTAAAGGTGTTTTGGGGATTGATTTAGATGGCATGACATTAAGAATGTCATTCGCGATTTCAATTGCATGTCCCCAGAATGAAGTTGGTAGAGTTGAGTAACTAAGCATGCATCTAACCATTTCCAATAAAGTTATGTTCCGGCGTTCCGCTACACCATTTTGTTGCGGAGTACCTGGGGCAGTAAGTTGTGATAAAATCCCAAGTTCAGTTAAATGATATTGGAATTGCATATCCAAATATTATCCACCCCTATCAGATCACAAGATCTTTAACGTTTTACCTAATTAGTTCTGAGCCATTGCTAGGAATTCCTAAAACTTTGAAAATGTTTATGATTTCCTATGCATTAGGTAAAGACATGAGTATATAGAGTAATCGTCAATGAAAGTGAAGAAATACTCAAAACCACCCCTGGCTTGTACATTCAAAGGTCCACAAACATCTGAATGCACAAGACCAAGTGGTTCTTTGGCCCTATCACCCTTTGCAGAGAATGGACGCTTGGTCAGTTTGCCTTCTAGACAAGATTCACAGACAGGTAATTCACCTAAGGTCAGTTCCCTCAAAGGTCCGTCCTTTGTAAGTCTTTGAATCCTATCATAGCCAATGTGACCTAGTCTCAAGTGCCATAAATACGTCATATTATCGTTCTCGGTCTTTTAATGTTTATTGGTCCTAGGTTTAGCTACTTTGAATAAATCATTATTAAGAGCGAGGGGTTCGTTAGGTCACAGAATATAAAGCCTGTTTTCCAAACATGCAATACACAGTTGTGATCCATTGAAAGAAATAGATATATTAGAACTTGTGAAAGTCATAACAAATCGTTCCAATTGCAACATGGAAACTGAAATTAAATTTCTACTAAAATCCGGAATAAAAAATACATCATTTAAAATTAAGTATTTATTTCCGAACTTCAAACGAGCTATCCCTCTAGCTTGGACCTTAACGAACGCTCCGTTCCCAACTCTAAGCTTTAAGCCGCCTTCGTCCACTTCCTCCCACGATTCAATAAGTTGTATGGAGTTGCAAACATGGTTGGTAGATCCAGAATCAATAATCCAAATGGATTTATCATTCTATAAAACACATGTTTCTAAGATAAATGAACTATAATCATTACCTTTGTTTTTCGCTGCTAGAAACTTGGGGCAATCTCATTTCCAATGCCCCTTCTCTTTGCAGTGAAAACATTTATCTTTACCTTTCTTGTTTTTCATGTTCTTCCCCTTAGGAGTCTGTGCACGTGGTTGTGCACTCGTCTTTGCAGCCTTTGCAGGCTTGGGGTTGTTGTTTTGTCCACCTTTCCTCTTGTTTCTAGATTTCGAAGACGAAGCTGGATGAGCTTCAACCTTAGCTAGATCAGCAGCAACATCAGTAGTCTTATTTTCACTTCCTTGACTAGGTCCACCCATGACAGGTTCAATAATCTAAAGCTCGTTCATGAGCTGCGTCAGACCATAGATGAGTTGAGCACGAACATACATACACGGTGCCATCCGAGAATTTACGGTGCCATCACGAACGTGCAAAGACGGTGCTATCCAAGCATTTACGGTACCATCACGAGCATTGACGGTGCCATCACTAACGTGCAGACACGGTGCTCGTTCTGGGGATTCTTCAATCATTACGAACTCGGAGTTGTCACCAATAAACTCTATGTTGATATTTTGCTTCCAATTAAGGAAGTTTTCTCCAGTGAGTTTCTCCATCGAAAGTTGAGAAATGATGGGAGTAGACACAACCATAACTTAAAACTACAAATTACCAATAAAATAGAAATCAATCACATTTGCTCAATAAAACTTATATTCACACAAATTTCAAGAAATAGCACAACATATACCAAAATATGTAAGATATGAGAAAAAATACCAAAAAAAGATCATATCTCTATTTCTTTAGGTTTTTAACTAATCTATGATATCCTTGTTCCGGTTGGCGAGAGTAAAAAATACCACTAGTTAAATAGAGTTGTAAACTCATTTAATAATGGACACCACTATTAACAACCTACTATTCGATCAAAATAAGAAAACAAAATCTCTTATTTTATGAGCTAGACCCACGGTTTCAATAATCATAGATTTAGTCCTAATAGTCACCGTAGGGGTGAGTCTAGTAGAATTTGACCTATAATTATCTATCTTTCGAGATCTAACCTTGTCAAAATAACTAATGAACACCTTCTGTAGGGGGACGAATCAAAGTGCCTCGAGGCCCCATTAAGCTATTGACTATGTAAAACCAACGGTGGAGATCGAATAAAATTCTTAAAATAAGCTCATTATTAAATTTAAAATAGTATTTTTATTATTTATTTTTAGAAAATTAATGACTATGGTTATCCCAAAAAAAATTAAACTGATTAAATTTTTTAAAACCAAAGTCCTATAATTTCCTATTAATTCTAAAGTGTCACATTGAAAGAAATTCAATTAATTTAGAATTAATTTGTTGCTAATCAATATTTAGGTTTAACTAATATAATGAACCTATACAATTAAGTCCAACTCAGGTAATTGGGCCTTAACAATTGGGTTTGTATGAAGGAGGGTTGGGTCTAGTATGTCGTTCCCACTACAAAGGATCCCTATCTTCCATACAAGGTCCAAAAGACAGGAATTTAAACCTTTGTTTTATTAATTGTTATTAATTAATTAGGCTCACTATAGTCATGCAAAGCAAATGAGCCTTCACAAGTGGAATCACCCACAAGAGAGGAATTTAAACTTTAAATTTTCTAATGGGCCCAAATAAAACTATCATTTTATGAATATTTTATTTGGAAAAATCCATATATCTAACAAACATATGGGCCACTATATGCATCTAAGTCCAATTGCAAAAATACCACATATAGTGCAAACATACATGTTGTAATGCCCCGAATTTCCTAATAAGGGTTAGGACCTTGATTAGGAGGCCGGGAGGGCCATAACTTATGTATTATGATATTAACTGGTTATGTGCATGTTAATGTGAATTATATTATTATATGATGATAAATGCATGCATATGGGTGCATTTATAATTATAAGGGCATTCTGGTAATTTGGCCTGTTGAGGGCATATTTGCATATTCAGGTGCATATTGTAATTTGTGAATGAGATTTCATTGTTATGGAGATATATTCGGGCTATTCGGCATGAGACGATTTTATATTATGAGTTAGCGGTTTTTTCATAACGGGGTCAATTATTGGGTAATAAGAATGTTTATTTGATGATAAATTGGGAGTTATTGAGATCAGGAGGAAATTCTGGAAATTTTGACTATAATGTCCCCGGGGGTGTTTTCGGGACCCTGAGCACTAGGTTTTATTTGAGGTTACTTAAGCTTGAAGTAGCTTGTCAGATAGAATGTACGTTAGAAAACATTTCCTCTCTCCTTCGTTAGCTCATTTTACCGTTCGAAGCCTTTTTGAAGAAATCTTGAGTTCTAGGAGTCAGAATCCAGCAAGAATCGAGGGATATCAATCCTAGGAAAGATTAGAAGCTTCTTAACCAAAGGATTCGATGGAGAGCAGCCCAATTGAAGGTAATCTAAGTTTAAGTTTTGAGTTTTGAGAGTTTTTAAGGTTAGAATTGGGTTTTGTGAATCGTTGAGTTTTTGGTTCGATTGAGCCTTGGGTTTTGATGGTTTTGGACCATTGGGAAGTTTGGGAACTTTGATTTGATGATTTGGTAATGTTTAGGCATGATTTTGGAGGCTTTGGGATGTTGAAAATCGTGTTTGGGGATGGCTCTGGGTTGGGGGCCGCGGCCCTGTTCTTGGGCGCTGCGACCCTAGCTCGATGAAGTAGGTGGGAGGTTTTTGCCCTTGCTGGGTGCCGCGGCCCTTGGTGTTGGGCGCCGCGGCCCTTGCTTCTGGAGTGGCTGGGGGCCGCGGCCCAAGGTGCTAGGGCTGCAGCCCTTGAGCAAGGTTGAGCCCGTTTGTGCGTTTTGACCCCGGGAACATAGTTTTAGGCCTCGGGATTGTTCCTACTACTTGGATTAGTTTGGAATGATGCCCCAGAGGCTAGATATTGGTTTGGGAACCTATATTGATCATTTTTATTGATGATGTCCCGTATTTGGTTATGACTAGGTGACCACCAAAGGACTAAAAGTTGATCGTTCTCAAGGGTTGTTCTTTTATTCATTCTAGCTCGAATCTGAGGTAAGAAAACTGCACCCTATGTATATGTGACATGCATGGTTATTCTTGATGCATGTTGATTGATTAAATGTGACATGCATGGTTATGATAGAGGCATGTCAAGTGATTAAATGTGATGCATGTGCTGCACGAGAAACATGTGATTAGGGCATGCTATGATTATTGAATATGAGAATGTTCAGAGCTTGAGCCTCTGTGTTTATGCATGGTCCTAATTATGCTAGCAATTGTTAAGTAAGCATGTTGAATGCCTTATATTCAGATATTTGACATATGATATATGTTTGGTGGCATTGCTTGCTTGTGTGTGGCACCAACTGTTCAGAATCGGCACTGGCCGCGTATCACTGACCTGAGAGTCAGAAACGGCATAAGCATCGAGGATGCAGGACCGAATGAAGATTATATCTAATCGATATCAGCGTTGAATGACTCATATGGGGTATTAATGCTGGACCGACCTGAAGGTCGATGAAAATTATAAGCGCTTGGCTAGTCTAGGACTAGTTACTCAGAGCCAGGGCCTAAGGCCTAGGTGACTACTTGTCACATGGCTAGGGAACAGTGTTCCATAGTTATGACTCTAGGGTCATGAGGAAGGTTATGTTGGTGATTAATCATCATGCACCTATCCTGTTTAAGCTAGTGAAAGGATCACTTATTTATAAAGGGAACAAAACCCACATTAGTGACTTGTACCACTGTCACTCTTTTATTCAGGGCTATTAGCCCGGTATGGTTACCAGAACCACCAGTGATAAATCACTTATCTGATTGAGATTGACTTGATAGTCGTCCACTCAGGAGGGCAGGGTTCTTTATCCTGGATACCCATCACTAGGTGAATCAGTCTGCCTGCTTGATTAGGGCTATATCTGCTAGGCGTGTGCCTTATGATTTGGTGACATGTTATTACTGTTCATGAGCACATTGAGTTTTCTTACTGGGCTTCGGCTCACGGATGCTATGTGGTGCAGGTAAAGGCAAAAGAAAGCTGGACCATCCTTGAGTTGGAGAGCTTAGGTGATGAAGTGTACATAGGCAGCTGCTCGACCACCACGGCCGAGGTTTGAAGAGGAACTAGGGTTAAACCCTGTTTTGCCGCTTAGATCGGCCTCTTGTAAATATTTTCTTGAAGTAGACTCTGAAATTAAATTTTTGGGATCCCAATGTATATATTAAACGTTCTAGTGAAACGTTATATCTTAACCAAAATTTTTTATCCCTAAACCGCTAATCATACTTAGTTACACGATTTTAGCCAAATGACTCGATTAGCGAGTTTAGCACTGTTTACAAGGCACACCGTAACGGTCCCTGGAGTTAGGGCGTTACACATGTTATAATATGAGCAATTCTATGAATTTATGCAAAAATACCACAATTAATTATCTAGAATTTATCAAAAAAAATTCAAATTAATTAAATTTTTACAAAAATAAGTCAATTTAAATTAAATTTATCAACAATTAACAATAGTTAATTTAAATTTCATTTATCAACAATCAACTTGATTTTAGGTTAATTTGAAAAAAAATATTTTAATAATTGGCTAAAAAAAATGATATTTTTCAAAATTTAACCAATTTTAAATTTTAAAATCAATATCTTAACTATTTTTAAAAAATATCTTGTGTTATTACAACTATTAGCTAATATTTTAACCATTTAAAAAAATATATAAATAGTTATAACAACCCTAAAATATCTCAAAACAGTTAATCAAATTCAAATATCCATAAAAATATCTAACTAACAATATTCAAATTTCAAATAATTTAAATATTAAAAACTATAGAATAAAAAAATATTTATATTTTCAAATAAAGATTTAATAAAAATATCAAGAATTTAAAAGAAAATATCTTAAATATCTTATATCATAATTCTAATATTTTAATATATTAAAAGATTAAAATTAAGTTGTTAGTCTGTTTTTAAATTTGAATTTGAATCTTTGTAGAAAATATCTAATTATTTAAATCTCAACAAACAAAAATATCTTATTTAAAAAAAACAATTTTAAATGATAAAACAAAAAAGATATTTTTGGTTTTGATTATAAATAATAATTTCCACAATTTTAATTTTCTTTAATTTAAATTTTTTTTGGATGAACAATACAGGTGGTACTGTTCACCGGTTACTATTCATCGTGTGGCATGCATGCGGGCGTGCGCGCACGCATGGGGAGCCAGACCAAATTTTTCCAAAAAATTTTTTTGAGCAATTTTTCAAACCAAAACTATTTTTTAATTAATTTTTAACATGTTTTACACAAAATAAAGCATATATAAAAATTAATAGCATAGAAAACACAACAAAATAACCTAAAAATTGCTAATAATCACATAAAATCAATATGCATCATAAAAACATTAAAACCATCCAATTATTCAAACACATCAAATAATCCAATTTTTAACATGTTCATGCATGAAAATAAAGATTACCAAAGGCTCTGAGGCCAGTTGTTAGGAAAACTTATACATGATCTTTATTTATTTTCATGTATATATAATATTAAACAAATTAATACGAGATAGCCTAAAATATGTTTCTAAAATTGAATTCAAAGAGAAACAATGAATAGAATACGCAGCAGAATACGCAGCAGAATTAAAAAGTCATTCCTTCAGTTTCTCTAACTCTTGTATCCTCTCTGTCGCAGAGTATTATCAAGAAACTAAACCGATCTTCTATTTTCTTCACAGTCTTCCAATGTATCCTTAGAATCACCTAGACTAGTGTGGGTGATTCTCAACACATGAGATAGATATAGAGAGAAGAAGGTAAAATAACAAAGAGGCTTAGAAAAAGATTTGTGTTTAGAGAGAATCTAAAACTATCAGAAAACTAGTGATTAAACTTCTGTTTTGACTTCTCTCTAAGCACTCCTTTTATAGACTCAATTATACCATTTAATTTAATTAAAAAATCAATAAAATAATAGCCATTTTAAAGCCCTAGGTCGAAATTATCTTGGGCTTTAGGCCCGTGAAATTTCTCATTTGATTATAAGCTCATTGGACTTAAAAACAAGGCCTGCATTATTTTCTATTGATTTAATTAATTAAATAATCATGTAAATCCTTTATCAAATTAATTATTTATAATCTAAACATTGATTTAAACTTATTTATTAACTAAGATACCAATTTATCTTAATTAATAAATCTTCCATAATTTCTCTTTTCTTCTCAAAATTACATAACTCTGTGAAACTATCCAAATTTGGCCTGGTCAACTTTGATAATTATAATTGATAATTAAATCAATTAATGGAGACTATCTAGATGATTTTATCCAAGGTACAATGGGGACCATGGGCCTATGAAATCAAGCTCCAATAAGTTATCATAAATTTACTAACTTATTGATTCCTCGTGACTCCATTAAAGACTCAGAATTGCATTCTTGAATTCACGCTCTATAAACAATATAGATACATTATTAATTATCTATTGTTACAACCATAATTATCACTCAATCCTATATAGATGGTCTACAATGAAATGGGACTAAAATATCATTTTACCCCTCATTGTATTTTATCCTTAAAACACTTAGTTTCTTGTAAATGATATTTCAGTAAACTAATTTAATTACTGAAATGAAATCTCTATCATTTAACACCTTGAACCAAACTAAAAGGAAACGTTTCACTTCTTCATCAGAAGCTATAGATGTTCATATTTATGATTAACACTCCCACTCAATTATACTACCGAGTTCCCAAGATGTAAGTATGGGCTAGTCCGCAGGGTAAGCTGGTAACGAACAAGTCAAAGAGCTCAAATAATACAATCAGTTAGAATACTAACCACTCAGAATTGAGATTGAATTGACCTATGGTCAACTATATGATATGACTAGAATAGATAATAATGGTATGTTTACTTATCTTATCAACTGTCAATATCGGTCCTGTCCAATGTAACAAATACATTCGATCTTATCTACTTTGCTAATGTTCTGGAAAGAACATAATACTGTAATGTGTAAGTAGATCATATCGTAGATTGGCAAGTTAGTGTAAATCCGGTGTACTGACTAATTTTAGGACTAACTTATTTTGAACATATAACCATATTTATATTCCACTGTGATTACGTCACTATAAATAAGATTAGCTATATGCTCGGGATTTAATAGAAGTTTATATTAAACAAATAATCATGAAAATAAAACATGTGAGCAAAGTGATTAACCAAGTCAAAAAATGATTTTTATTCTTTTATTGATAATAAAATGAGATTATAAAGAATTTGGGTTTTAATTAGGGCAGAAAACCCCAACACACTTAGCATTCCTTTTATAGGCTCAATTATGTCACTTATTTAATTAAAAAACCAATAAAATAGTACGTAATATCAGCCATTAGGTCGAAATTATCATGGGCTTTAGGCCCGTGAAATTCCCCATTTAATTATAAGCCCGTTGGACTTAAAATCAAGGCTCGTATTATTTTCTATTGATTAATTAATAAAATCATTTATCAAATTAATTATTTATAAGTTGAGCCTTGATTTAAAGTTATTTATTAATTTAGACACCAATTTGTCTTAATTAATAAATCTTCCATAAAATCTCTTTTCTTCTCTAAATTGCATAACTCTGTGAAACTATCGAAAATTGACCTGGTCAACTATGATAATTCTAATTAATAATTAAATAAATTAATTGAGACTATATAGATGATTATATACAAGGTACTGTGGGGACCATGAGCCTATGAAATCAAGCTCCAATAAGTTATCATAAATTTAACAAATATATTTACTAACTTATTAATTCCTTGTGACTCCACTAAAGACTCAGAATTGCACTCTTGAATTCATAGAACACTCTATAAACAATATAGATAGATTATTAATTATCTATTGTTACAACCATAATTATCACTCTATCCTCTATAGATGGTCTACAATGAGATGGGGCTAAATATCATTTTGCCCCTCATTGTATTTTATCCTTAAAACACTTAGTTCTTTGTAAATGATAGTTCAGTAAACTAATATTAATTACTGAAATGAGATCTCTATCATTTAGCACCTTAAACCAAACTAAAAGGAAACCATCATTTTACTTCATCAGAAGTTATATATGTTCATATCTATGATTAACACTCCCACTTAATTATACTACCGAGTTCCCAAGATGTAAGTGTGGGCTAGCCCGTAGGGTAAGCTGGTAATGAACAAGTCAAAGAGCTCAAATAATACAATCAGTTAGAATACTAACCACTCAGAATTGAGATTGAATTGACCCATGGTCAACTATATGATATGACTAGAATAGATAATAACGGTATGTTTACTTATCTTATCAACTGTCAACATCGGTCCTATCCGATGTAACAAATACATCCGATCTTATCTACTTTGCTAATGTTCTGGAAATAATATAACACTGTAACGTGTAAGTAGATCATATCGTAGATTGGCAAGTTAGTGTAAATTCGGTGTACTGACTAATCTTAGGACTAACTTATGTTTGAACATATAATCATATTTATATTCCACTGTGATTACGTCACTATAAATATGATTAGCTATATGCTTGGGATTTAATAGAAGTTATATTAAACAAATAATCATGAAAATAAAACATGTGAGCAAAGTGATTGACCAAGCAAAAAAAAAAATTTCTATTCTTTTATTGATAATAAAATAAGATTACAAAGAAATTGAGTTTTAATTAGCATAAAACCTCAACATGAACATATGTCAAAAGCAAAAAAACAACCGCTCTTGGGTTGCTTTCTTGTTGTTGCAGCCTTCATTACTTTGATATTCATGATAATTTTCCCACTCCAAAGCCCTCCATTTACCTTTGAGTTTGATTGGAGATTCACCATCACTGTCCATATTTCCAATTGCTTCATCGACAAAGTACTCAGCAAATGACGCAACAAAAACACCACAATCATTAGAGAACAACAGAAAAATAACATATTACTAATCAAAAAAGAAAAGAAACCAACAAAATATAATAAACATTCAAACATAACCAATATTTAATAGATACTTGCTTATTTTCTTGCTCAGGCGAACCCTAAAAGAGCCAAATACAACCTAAACACCGAAAAAACCCAACACACCAAAAGAATTATAACAACTAGCACTAAAAACACAAATCTCAATGATTCAAGCATTACATCAAACACATTGCATGCATTGTGAAAAAATGCACTCACATATACGAAAATAGAACAAAATAAACCAAAAACAAGGTAAGAAAAAAATAAAAACCAACAAGATAATAAAATACAGAATAACTAAAGGAGTAAAAAAATCAAATCAACTAAAAATAAAAAAAAAACGAAAATACAAAAACATAGTGGGTAACGCTGACAACGGAGAAAAGTGGTTGGAAGCTGCCGGCTACGGAGAAAAAGGATTGGAAGCTGCTGGAGTGCAGTGACTAGGAGACCGAAGTGATGATGAAGAGCATGTGGAGCTTGGGCAGAGAGGAAATGGAGGAAGAAGAAGAGAGAAAACGTGTTGGAAGAGGAAGAAGAAGAGAGAGAAAGAGATGGAGGAAGAAGAAGAAAGAGAAAAAGTGATTGATAGGAGTCAGTAAAGCAAATAATAATTTTGTAAATATAAAACTTAACAAATAGTATATAAGTAAACACCAAATAGTAAAAAAGTTAAAATACCCGTGCGCCTTTCCGTATTTTTGTAATAAATGTGCCAATTTTGGCACTTTGTGTAAAATTCCCTTTATTATTTCACTCCAATTTTTAAGGTTAAATTATAATTATATATGTTGACCGCGTTTTTGGCCAACAACGTGTAGACGTCAAAAACGATAAAAACCTTCAAGAAAAATAAACGACACAGACAATTTTTATAGTGGTTCAGCCCCAATGTTTTGGTAATAGCCTAATCCACTTAGAGTTGTGATTATAGATCTGCACTCAAGATCAGATGAACCTGAGTCAACTGAGTTTCTTCAGTGCAAATTACAAGAATACAAGAATTCTCTCAACTACAAGTACTCTCTCTCTCTCTAGAAAATTAGAATTCGAATAAAAAGTTCAAAAGTCCCCTTTATGATGCCATAAGCCTTGTATTTATAGGCTCAGGATCGTACAGATGATATCCCCCCATAATCGGGATATTTTGCTATTCTCAATATATTTAATTTACAATAATATTCAAAATATAACAATACATTATATTCGTGGGATAAACTGAGAGATTCCCGCGCAAGCCAAGACCGATTCTTGTAGAAGCCATTTCTGGGATCTCTTGCGTAGCCCGGCTCTGTCTAGTCGATCCATATCTCATTCAGGCTGGTCGACCACACCTTCACTGGGCAGACATGCACTTGGCTGGGCAGACATGCACTTGACTGGGCAGGCATGCACTTGGCTGGTCGAACATGGTCATGACCGATCGGCCAAGGTCATGTCGGCCAAGGTCATGCCTGGCCAGAAAAACATGTGACTGGCCGGACAAGGTCATGCCTGGGCAGGCAAACACATGACTGGTCAGACAAGGTCATGCCTTGGCAGACAAACATGTGACTGGTCGGATAAGGTCATGCCTGGTCGGTCATGACACTTCTCTGTCCAGTCAAAATTCTTCATTGGTCTATCGTGTCACTCCTAAGCCAGGTCACCCAACCATTCCTTGCCATTTGTCATTTCTATTGCCATGTCATTGTTTTCAAATTTTGGGGATAACAATATATGTTGACTTGTTTTTTTTTTGTTAACTCGTCTAACACCCAAAGAAAAATATTGAGAATTTTTTTAGAGATAAATAAAGTATAAGAGATGCTTCTAGTGCCTAGAAATAATGGATAGAGAGAGAATTTTATAGTGGTTCAGCCCCAAAAAGATGGCCTACATCCACTTAGTCACTATCATTGATCATGCAAACCATGGATTACATTTGTATTTAGCCTTTAGCTATTTGGCTCCATTGAAGATGGAGAGCTCTCTCTATCAAAAGCTGCCCCTACTTCTCTTGGTCCCTACTCCTCTTATTTATATTGAGGAGTTAGGGATACATTTGAGTGGGCTAAAGTTATTAGGCTTGGCCCGATAATTCAACAAAGTAACAAGTGGCTGGGCCTTAGGCATGACGTGGGCCGAGGGGTAGTGACACTCCAAAAATGGGTATAACAATAGCCCCCTAAGTGAGTCTTCATGTTTGCATAAGGCTGACATTTCGTGTGAACTCTCTATTTCACGAGGACCAGATCTTTAGGCCTTGGACGTAATACTAATTGACTTCACCAATCTTTTAATAGTGACAGTAAAAAGATCTGAGCTGCTCGTAGGATAATTGGGTGAGCTTGTCCGAGACGCTCTACTTCCGAGCTAGGTGAGCGGCTCCAAGATCTGAGATAGACGAGATTAATGCTCAAGGTTCCGAGAACCTCAAGGAACCAAGCAAGATGAATGCTCCATGTTCCGAGATTCTCGAGGAACCAAGAAAAATGAATGCTCAAAGGTTCCGAGGACCTCTAGAAACCAAGAAAATGAATGCTCCAGGTTCCGAGAATCTCGAGGAACCAATCAAAATGAATGCTCAAAGGTTCCAAGGACCTCTAGGAACCAAGCAAAGTGAATGCTCCAGGTTTCAAGAATCTCGAGGAACAAGGAAAAATGAATGCTCAAAGATTTCGAGGACTCTAAAAACCAAGAAAATGAATGCTTCAAGTTCCAAGAATCTCGAGGAACCAAGCAAAATGAATGCTCAAAGGTTCCGAGGACCTCTAGGAACCAAGCAAAGTGAATGCTCCAGGTTTCAAGGACCTCAAGGAACTGAGCAAAATGAATGCTCCAGGTTCTAAGGACCTCAAGTAACCGAGCAAAATGAATGCTCAAGATTTCGAGGACCTCAAGGAACCAAGCAAGACGAATGCTCCAGGTTTCAAGAATCTCGAGGAAATAAGCAAAATGGATGCTCAAAGGTTCCGAGGACCTCTAGGAACCAAGCAATGATGAATGCTAAAAGGTTTCGAGGACCTCAAGGAACCAAGCAAGATGAATGCTCCAGGTTTCGAGAATCTCGAGGAACCAAATGAATGCTCAATGGTTCCGAGGAACTCTAGGAACCAAGCAAAGAGAATGCTCCAGGTCCCGAGAATCTCGACGAACCAAGCAAAATGAATGCTCAAAGGTTTTGAGGACCTCTAGGAACCAAGCAAAGTGAATGCTCCAGGTTCCAAGGACCTCAAGGAACCGAGAAAAATGAATGTTCCAGGTTCCGAGGACCTCAAGAAACTGAGCAAAATGAATGCTCAAGGTTCTGAGGACCTCAAGGAACTGAGCAAGATAAATGCACAAAGGTTCCGAGGACCTCAAGGAACCAAGAAAGACAAATGCTCCAGATTTCGTGAATCTCGAGGAACCTAGCAAAATGAATGCTCAAAGGTTCTGAGGACCTCTAGGAACCAAGCAAAGTGAATGCTCTAGGTTCCGAGGACCTCAAGAAATTGAGAAAAATGAATGCTAAGGTTTTAAGGACCCTAAGAAACCGAGCAAGATGAATGCTCAAAGGTTCCGAGGACCTCAAGGAACCAAGCAAGACAAATGCTCCAGGTTCCTAGAATCTCGAGGAACCAAGCAAAAAGAATGCTTCAGGTTCCGAGGACCTCTAGGAACCAAGGAAAATGAATGCTCCAGGTTTCGAGGACCTCAAGGAACCAAGCAAGAAGAATTCTCCAAGGTTCCGAGAACCTTTAGGAACCAAGCAAAGTGAATGCTCCAGGTTCCAAGGACCTCAAGAAACTGAGCAAAAGGAATGATCAAGGTTCCGAGTATGTCAAATAACCGAGCAAGATGAATGCTCAAAGGTTCCGAGGACCTCAAGGAGCCAAACAAGATGAATGCTCCAAGTTTTGAGAATCTCAAGGAACCAAGCAAAATGAATGCTCCAGGTTCTGAGGACCTCAAGAAACAAACCAAGATGAATTCTCAAAGGTTCCGAGGACCTGAAGGAACCAAGCAAGATGAATGCTCCAGGTTCCGAGAATCTAGGGGAACCAAGAAAAATGAATGCTCAAAGGTTCTGAGGACCTCTAGGAACCAAGAAAAATGAATGCTCCAGGTTTCGAGAATCTCAAGGAACCTAGCAAAATGAATACTCAAAGGTTCCGAGGACCTCTAGGAACCAAGCAAAGAGAATGTTCCAGGTTTTGAGAATCTTGAGGAACCAAGAAAAATGAATGCTCAAATGTTCCAAGGACCTCTAGGAACCAAGTAAAGTGAATGCTCCAGGTTTCGAGGACCTCAAGGAACTGAGCAACATGAATGCTCCACATTTTGAGGACCTTAAGAAACCGAGCAAAATGAATGCTCAAGGTTCCGAGGACCTCAAGGAACCGAGCAAGATGAATGCTCAAAGGTTCCAAGGACCTCAAGGAACCAAGCAAGACGAATGCTCAAAGGTTCCTAGGACCTCGAGGAACCAAGCAAGATGAAGCAAAATGAATGCTCAAAGGTTCCGAGGACCTCTAGGAACCAAGAAAAATGAATGATCAAATGTTTTGAGGACCTCAAGGAACCAAGAAAAATGAATGCTCCAGGTTTTGAAGACCTCAAGGAACCAAGCAAGATGAATGCTCAAAGGTTCTGAGGACCTCAAGTAACCAAGCAAGACGAATGCTCCAGGTTCCGAGAATCTCGAGGAACCAAGCAAAATGAATGCTCAAAGGTTCCGAGAACCTCTAGAAACCAAGCAAAGTGAATGCTCCAGGTTCTGACTACCTCAAGGAACCGACCAAAGTGAATGTTCCAGGATCTGAGGACCTCAAGAAACCGAGCAAAATGGATGCTTAAGGTTCCGAGAAGCTCAAGGTACTGAGTAAGATTGTAACGCCCTGGTTACCCCAGAGCAGTTACGGTGAATTGGAAATTTAACTCGCTACCCGAGTCCTTTGGTTAAAAACGTGCTTCTAGTGTTATTAACAGGCTAAGGTGGAAAAACAATCAAAATGAAAGGATATATTTTATTTAATACATAAAACTGTTCATGGGCCCATAAAAACATTTACAAGTTATTTACAACTCAAAATGGTCATTACTGTTTCAAATTCACAAACCCGCTGACCTAAGCGGCAAAAATAGGGTAAACCCCCTAGTTCCTTTGAGAACTCCTTGGCCGTGGTGGTCAAGTGGCCGCATATGTACACATCACCACTTAAGCTCTCCACTCAAGGCTGGGTGAGCTTTTCTTTCCCTTTACCTGCACCACATAGCACCCATGAGCCAAGGCCCAACAAGAAAACACAATATAACATGATATAATATCAACAATGATCATAATAGTCATTCAAGACTTCTAGTCCAAAACAGGAAAGTGACAGTCGCAAAAGTCACTAAGGTGGGTACAACTCCCTTTAGCCATGTGACGATAGGGTCACTGGGGCTTAACAGATAAGTGAACCTTTCACTAGCTTAAATAGGATAGGTGCATGATGACTAATCACCAACATAACCTTCCTCATGACTCTAGAGTCATAACTATGGAACACTGTTCCCTAGCCATGTGACAAGCAGTCACCTAGGCCTTAGGCCCTGGCTCTGAGTAACTAGTCCTAGACTAGCCAAGCGCTTATAAGATTCATTGACCTTAGGGTCGATCCAGTGTTAATGCCTTAGAGTCATTCAATGCTGATATCGATTAGATCTAATCTTCATTCGGCCCTGCGCTCAAGATGCTTATGCCGTTTTTGACTCTTAGGTCAGTGATACGTGACTAGTGCCGTCCTTGACTAATCAGCGCCATACACAAGTAAACAACATCCATAAGCATTTAATATGCAATCAATGTCCACATTTATCAACCAACATGCCTCAACAACAATCATGCATGTCATATACACAGGGTGCAGTTTTCTTACCTCTGATTCGAGTGAGAATGAATAAAAGAACGACCCTTGAGAATGATCTGACTTTTAATCCTTTAGCGGTCACCTAGTCATAACCAAATATAGGATACCATCAATAACATGAACATCAAAGGTTCCCAAACCAAGATCTAGCCTCTGGGACATCAATCCCCGCTAATCCGGGTAGTAGGAACCATCCCGAGGCCTAAAACCAAGTTCCTGAGGCCAAAACACTCAAACAGGCTCAAACCTGCCCAAGGGCGCGACCCTAACACCTTGGGTCGCAGCCCCCAGCCACTCTAGGAACAAGGGCCGTGGCGCCCTACACCTAGGGCTGCGACGCCCAACAAGGCAAAATCACTCCACCAGCTTCTTCGAGCTAGGGCCGCGACCCCCAACCCAGAACCATCCCCAAACTCGCTTTCCATCATCCTAAACACCCCAAAATCATACCTAAACACTTCTAAATCATCAAATCAAAGTTCCAAAGCTTCCCAATGATCCAAAACCATCAAATCCTGAGGCTCAAACGAACCAAAAACTCAACGATTCACAAAACCCAATTCAAAGCTTAGAAACTCTAAAAGCTCAAAACTTAAAACTTAGATTACTTTTGATTGGATTGTTTCTCATCAAATCCTTCAGTCAAGAAGCTTCTAATCTTTCCTAGGATCGCTATGCCTCAATCCTCGCTTGATTCCGACTCCTAGAACTCAAGATTTCCTTGAAAATGCTTCGAACGGTAAAATGAACTAACGGGAGGAGAACGAGAGGTTTTCTAACGTACGGTTCTATCTGACAAGCTACTTCAAGCTTAAGTAACCTCAAAGAAAACCTAGTGCTTGGGACCCCAAAATCCTCCCCGGGAACATTATAGTCAAAACTTCTAGAATTTCCTCCTGATCTCAATAACTCCCAACTTATCATCAAATAACATTCTCATCACTCAATATCCCAATAAAAGACCCCCGTTATGACAAAACCGCTAATTTATAATATAAGACCATCTCATGTCGAATAGCTCGAATATATCTCCATAATAATGGGATCTTATTGTCAAATCACAATATGCACAAAAAAATACACAAATATGCCCTCAACGGGCCAAATTATCAAAATATCATAACAATCAAATGTGTACCCACATGCATGCATATAACATCATATTATAATATAATTCACATAAACATGCATATATTCATTTAATGACATAATTAAACAGTTATGGCCCTCCCGGCCTACTAATCCAGCCATTAAACCGCATTAAGGATTTCGGGGCATTACAAAGATGAATGCTCAAAGGTTCCGAGGACCTCTAGGAACCAAGCAAGATGAATGCTTCAGGTTCCGAGAATCTCCAAGTACCAAGAAAAATGAATGCTCCAGGTTCCGAGGACCTTTGGGAACTAAGAAAGATGAATGCTCAAGGTTACGAGGACCTCGAGGAACCGAGAAAAATGAATGCTCCAGGTTTTGAGGACTTCTAGGAACCAAGCAAAATTAATGCTCCAGGTTAAGAGGACCTCAAGGAACCAAGCAAGATGAATGCTCAAAGGTTTCGAGGATCTTGAGGAACCAAGCAAAATGAATGCTCAAAGGTTCTGAGGACCTCTAGGAATAAGCAAAATAAATGCTCCAGGTTCCGAGGACTTCAAGGAACCAAGCAAGATGAATGCTCAAAGGTTCCAATGACCTTGAGGAACCAAGAAAAATGAATTTTCCAAGTTCTGAGGACCTCAAGGAACCAAGCAAGATGAATGCTGAAAGGTTTTGAAGACCTCTAGGAACTGAGAAAAATGAATGCTCAAGGTTCTGAGGACCTCAAGGAACCAAGCAAATCTAAAAGCTCAGGGTTCAGAGGACCTCGAGGAACCGAGCATAATGAATGCTCCAGGTTCCGAGGACCTCAAGGAACCAAACAAGATGAATGCTCAAAGGTTTCGAGGACCTCTAGGAACTGAGCAAAGACGATTGCTTAAGGGCAATCTCTCCCTTCAGTCAATCCCAAGCAATCCTAGACATGTAGTAGCTCCTGGGGGTGATCTTTTGCATTTGGCAGGTTCCAGTATCTAATCACGTCTTTGGAGATGGGTCCCCATATACGACTAGCCTCAGATGTGCGTATCTGAGGTTATTCGCCAATGCGAGGGAGCTAATAAGCTGATATGATAAATATTGTAGCGATATGTCTGAGTTTTTGCCCAATAGAGATGGCTTAGGAAAGCTAGTCATTGGGGGAAATTTCAGTGACTCTAATGTCTCTTTCCTTATGTTCAACTCTCAATGAAAGCACCAAAATGTTGATTCGTTTTTTTGTCAACTCGTCTAACACTCAAAGAATAATATTGAGAAGATTTGTAAGAGCAAAATAAAGTATAAGAGATGCTTCTAGTGCCCAGAAAAAATGGATAGATAGAGAATTTGATAGTGGTTTAGCCTAAAAAAGATGGCCTACATCCACTTAGTCACTATCATTGATCTTGCAACCCGTGGATTACATTTGTATTTAGCCTTTAGCTATTTGGCTCAATTGAAGATGGAGAACTCTCTCTGTCAAAAGCTGCCCTACTTCTCTTGGTCCCTACTCCTCTTATTTATATTGAGGAGTTAGGGTTACATTTGAGTGGGCTTAAATTATTGGCTTGGCCCGATAATTAGACAAAGTAACAAGTGGCTGGACCTTAGGCATAATGTGGGCCGAGGGGTAGGGTAGTGATACTCAAAAAATGGGTATAACAATATATATTTTAATGTTTTTGATATTTTTATATACATAATTGTTTTCTTATTTTTATTTTTGGCCTTATTATGTTTATAATTTTTTCTTCTCCTTATTTTTAATGTATATATTATTTTTTCCAATTTTTACTTTATGTAATTTTTTTAGAATCAATTTTTTGCTTTTTTTTTTTACTAAACGTGTTATTTTTTTAGTTTATATAATATTTTTTAGAATCACTTTTCTTTTTTCATTTTTTAGTGCACGCATTATTATTTTTAAATTTTATAATTTAATATTTTATTTTTATTTTTGGCTTTACAATGTTTACATTTTATTTTATTCTTCTTCTTTTAATATGCAAATTCCTTTTTCTATTTTTTTTTTCACTTTTCTTTCTTTTTTTTCTTCTTTTACCACACACATTATTTTTTTTTCTTTCATTTTTTTAGTTTATGTAATTTTTTTTATATATTTATTTTAGTTTTTTTTTTTGGAGTACAAATAACCGAGTTTGAGAGGTTATTCGGTCCATCATTAAATTAGTTGAGTCTGCTAGTAATGTAGATTTAGTTTTAGCTATTGATAATGATGTGCAGATATGCACTTTACAAGATTGTTAATCAAAGGCCATGATTGGATCCCCAACCAATGTCGTTGAATTTTTTTGCAAGAGCAAAATGGTTAAATATCATCAACCTTAAACTCAAGAAGCATGAATGTATACCTTAAAAAGAAATAGATTGATCAAAAGATTATACAAGGTATCACGATGGTAAATTGATTTCGGTATTATGTAATAAACTATTTTGAATGTTCTACTGAGGAACAATATTTTGTGCTATATGTAAAATATCCTATAGGTTGAAAAATATGTTGATGAGTTCTTAGCTAACAACATACACGATTCTATGGGATATTATCTAGTTATGTAGCTATGATATATAAGGTTAAATGTAAGTATGTTGTATCTATCAGATTATATTCATATTCTAGATTATTCCATCTATTAGAGAATGTTACTATTATAGATTATTCCATTCTTTAATATTAACGTTGACATTTTGTATATATTTATAATTAATTTAAATTAGGAAATTTCTAGAGTTGTGTAAAGAGTAACCGACTGATTACTCACCATTGCATATATAATCCATCTTTATCAATAGAATGTGTAAGAAAAGCCATTATCAATTTCTTTCATTCAATCCCAATCTCAACAGTATCCAGTTACCATAATGTAGGTAACTGGTTACACTTAAGATAGTAAGAAATTATCATGATGGTAACTGGTTACTCCTAAGATAGTGGTAACTATTACTCATAATGTTGGTAACTGGTTACTCCTAAGATAGTGGTAACTGGTTGCTTATAATGTTAGGTAACTGGTTACCCCTATGATGATAACAAGTTACTTTGATGCGAACAACCAAATTTGAAAAAAAAAAAAGGTATAAAAATGTGAAAGGTGATCTATGAGGCAACTAGTAACTTAATCTAACATTAAAAAAATCATGTGACAAAAAAAAAAAGAAGAAACAATGTAAAAAGAAAGTGCTGAAAAAATTGATTTGAATTTTTTTACATATAGCAGAAAAAAATGTAAAAAAAAGTTCAAAAATAAATGATAAGAAATAATAAAATAGTAAAATAATTATGTAATATTAAAATATATGTGAAAAAAATGAATGAGAAAAAAAGAAAAAAGAAAATGGAAGGAGAAAAGAATAAGTGGAAGAAAGATGAAAGAAAAAAGAAGAAAAAAAAGAAAAAAATGGAAGGAAAAATAAGAAAAGGAAACAAAATAGAAAAAAAAGGAAATAAAACTAAATGAAAAGAAAAAAACAAATGATGAAGGAAAAAAATGAAGGAAAATAACGAAAATAAAAGAAGGAAAGAAAAATGAAAAAAATTGAAGAAAATAAACAAATAATGAATGAAAGAAATGAAAAAATGAAAGAAAAAAAGATGAAGGAAAATAATGAAAATATATATAAAAAAAAAAAGATGAGGAAAAAAATGGTTGAAAAAAATGAGAAAAAGAATAGAAAGAAAAAATGAAAAAAATAGAAGAAAAACAAAATAAGGAAAAAATAAAGAAAAATAAAAGTTGGAAAAATAATAATAAATAAATAAATAATTGAAAAAAGGAAAATAAACAAAGTTACTCTCAAAATCAAAGAAAAGATAAATAGAACATAATTATATATATATTTTTCAAATTTATGGGAATGAAAATCCCATAAATATGAACTTTCAAGTAAAAAATGCCATAAAAATATGGAAAAGATAACTGTCTATATTTATGTAAAACAATCTAGAAAAAACCATTTATATGAAAAAATCCCTAAAAAAATATCAATGTTTGGTTAAATTTTAACAAAAAACTTAATAAATTTTAAATACTATAAAAAGTCTTAAATTTTCTATTTTTGTTATTTATTATATTATTTTTTCTTGAAGACATATAATTTAGGAAAAAAAAATCAAGTGGCAAATACATAATCAATAAAAGAAAGTTAATATTGAATTAAAAATTATAGAAAAGATTGACAAAATGATTCGAAGCTCCACAATTTCTTTCAAAATTTCATCACTAAAATAAACTTTTGTGTTTATTATGGGGGGTTTAATTTCTTAGGAATGAGAATATAAAACTCAATTTTTATTTGGTATAATTTTTTTAGTAAAGTTTATGTTTCTGTGGTCCAATTTTTACTTTATTTTTTTTTTTTGGTAATGTTAAACTCTTTAAATAATTGAGTTTGAGATGAAGAGAATCTCAACTTCTCTCAATTAAATCTCATATACCAAACATCCCATAAGTCTTTAGTTTGCTTTTTTTTTTTTTTTATATTAAAATTGTACATTTATTTCAATAAAGATTATTAATATTAATTTTTTAGGTATTGGTTTGATACCAATAATGGCCTGCGTTTCATTTTGGTAAATATATATATATATATATACTTGCAATTTAAAAATTAACTAGATCTGTATATTGAAAAAAGAGAAATAAAGATTGACTTTTATATTCCATATTGTAGTGTATATATGAAGATAAAAAGATACATTCATAGATTATTCTCCGTTCTATTTTATAATTTATTAAAGATGAACTATTATTTATTAGTACTTTCTTTTATCGTTCATATATATTTTATATAACTCCAGGGCCGGCCCTGAAAAAAAGTGAGCCTAAGACGGTTTTAATAAATTTGAAAAAAATAGGTCCTTTTGTATATGTAATTTTTTTTTATGTAATTTTAAATAAAATTAAACTAATATTTAGTAATATAAATACATTCCAAACCAATAAGAGTTTACATGATATTTTTGGGCCCTGGTAGGGGTGGGCCCTAGGCACGGGCCTAGCCCGCCTATGCCCAGGACCGGCCCTGTATAACTCATATCATATCATTCATGTGTTATTGTAATAAGTTGATCTTATAATTTTATTCACCTTCTATATGATGTTATATTCTTATGTTTAGTTATTCAAGTTTTCATCAATTTTATTGGCATAAAAAGAAATGCAATTCTTCTTTGTTGCCATTTGATGACATTTTTTTAGTTGTACCATTTATTTTGTTTATTTAAAATAGTTTATTTGATTAATTATATATATATTTTTATTTCAATGTAATCAAAGGTTGTAACTAATGTGCAAAAGTACCATTATAAATATTATTAATAATATATAGTGTCCATAATAATAAAAAATCATCATAGTACCAAAAGTTAAATATAAATATTAATTCTTGATTGTATTTGTGGTGCTTGGTTTTCATAGATCATATTTATCTGTATAAATAGTGAGCGTCCCAAAAACTCCTAATTTGATTAGTGCCTCAGTTGGCGTGTCGGGAGGGCACGTGAGCCAATTATGTGTTAAATAATTGAATTATGTGATTTACGTGATTTTATAATTGGGTATGCATGATTGTGTGTATTAAATATGTTTAAATGCCTGCTATTATTAAAGAGGGGTATTTTCGTAATTTTTGATCTATTGAAGGTATATTTGTGATTTATGTTTTATATGCTTATGACCACATTATTATGTGGATATATATTTGAGATATTTGGCACGGGTGAATCCTTTCGAGCATTTTAGTGGATAAGTCACAACGAAGAATAAACGCCCGACTCGGGTCGAGCCAAGGGGTATTTTAGGAATTTTAATACTCCATGAATATTTGGTAATGAAATATATATGTAAAATATTGGTGTTTGAGTGCTTGGTGGATTAATTAGGAAATTTGAGGTGTAGTTAGAGATTTAAGCCAAAAGACCAAAATGCCCTTGGGCTTAGCTTCGAGGATTAAACGGAGGTGAGGGAAAATTGGTCATTTGACCAATTATTAGATAATATCAACTAAGTCTTTGGCAGCCACGTTTTGGATAATTTTCATTCTTCTTCTTCTTGGAGAGCCTTCTTGAACACTAAGGAAAAGCTTAGCTCATGATTTTGGAATTGTTTGCGGATTTTTGAAGTAATTTGGGCATCAAAGGAAGGATTGGAAGCTGCCTAATCTCTACTCCAACTGGAAATTTCGAATTTAGGAAGAAGTAAGAAATTATGAAACCCTTTTCTCTTTGTTCTTTGATGTTCTTGGGGGATTTTGATTTAAATTCGAGAATTAATGGTCATAGAAGGTTGAAATTAGTAAATGGGAGTAGAAACATGTTTTTGAATTAATTTAAGCTCTGAATTCGAATTAAAAACCAGGAATTTGGATTGAATTTCTGATTTTGGGAAATTAGGGAAAATTGACCTAAAACTTGGATTTTGATTTAGAAATTGAGATGGGATATTTGGTTGTGGTGTTTTAATGTTATATGAGGTATATATGTGTTTGGGAATGGAATTTTAGAACTGATTGCTATATAAAACCGGCTGAGATTTCTATTTTGGCAAGTTTTGGGTTTGAGAAATTGCAGGGGAGAAACCTAGAAATTCTAGGTTTGCGCTGCAGCGTAGTGGTGCCAAGGGGTCAGTGCCCCGACGCTAAACAAGGGGTTTGGGGCGTTTTAGTTGCCTCTGGTTGCATCGGCGCCAGGGGGTCGGCGTCGTTGCGCTCGTACAATTTTAGGATGTAATTTTTCTAAAGTTTGGGGAAAAGGCTTAGGATCTCGGGGGACAATTCCATCACCAAAATTGATGGTATTGGAAGTCCCGTTGGCTAGGGATTTCTAAAGACCCAAAATTGATAATAAGGCTTAAGGGCCTTGATTAGTGTGTCGGGAGGGCATAATTGGTATATATGTGAATTAATGATAAAATGCATGATTATGTGGCATGCCTGATTTTATGATTATGTGAAAATGATTAAATGCATGTTTATGAGTATTAAATATGCATGTGGGCCTGTGTAGCTTTTAAGAGCATATTTGTAATTTTGACCTATAGAGGGCATAAATGTAATTATGTGTGATAAATTGTTGAGACCACATTATTATGTGGATATATTTGCAGCATATGGCTCGAGACGGTCCTGGCCAGTGGATTGGCGAAATAGTCACGACAGAGATTTATACCTAGCTCGGGGGAGCTTGGGGGTATTTTTGAGAATTTGGAAAATATATCGGGGATTATTATACATTTGGGTAAATAACTAAAAGTTAATTTGATGACGGGATTTAATTGGTAAATATTAGGAACACTTGAGGAATTAGCGGGAATTGATGGTAAATGACTATTTTGACCCTTAGCTTGACTAAAAGATTAATTATATGTGGAGGGGCAAGTTGGTCTTTTCCATAGACGGGATATGCTCTGATTTATTTAGGAAGAAAACAGAAGAAAATAGAACTTCCCCTGCCTCATCTCTCTCAGGTATTCTTTTCTCTCTCTTTTTCTCTATTACACTTTGGAAGCTAAGGAAAAGGCAGAAGGAATTGGGCTAAGGCTGGGGTTTTCTTGGAGGAAATTCAGCTGAGAAAAGAGAGGAGTAAAAGCTAGGACTTGGAGGGAATTCAGCTGGGAAATTGAGCTGTAGATTGAGGTAAGATTATAGAACATCATCATTAAAGTTTCTGGCTAAATTTTGATAGAAATATAAGTGTAGGTTGTGTTGTTTTGACTGATGGTTTGGGTAGGAATTTCAGTGGTTGAAGCTGTGATTAGTGGGTCTGAATTAAGGTATTGCTTCAGGTATAATTGTATAGGGTATTAATACTTTAAGTATGTGATTTTAGTCTGAATTTGTAGCTGAAATTAGTGTTGAATTGAGGGGAAAATTCTGGGTAGAACTTGAGTATTCTTGGTTGGGAGAAGGAGGAGAAAACCCAGGTTTTCTCTGGGTTCGAAGGGCGCGCCGCAACCTGTCCACAGGGGCGGCGCGACGCGTATGGCCCTTCTTGTTAGGAGTGTGTCCTAAAAGCATGTAAAAGACATTTGTTTTTTCTGTGAATAAATAAATACAATGGTTTATTATTATTGTTATATTTAGATTGTTAAATTATTGTTTGAATAATTTTGTAAATATCAGAAAAATTCCATATTCATTATTGAGGATGTGATCTTGTATTAGTACAAGAGAATTAAGATCACATGAATGAATAAAAATAGTCAACAACAACAAATTAAAGTTATGGAATTCTTTAATTGGAGTTGTAAGTACTGTTTACTGAGTATCATAATGATACAAATAATCTAGATTCAGATTATTGATGTGGTAAGACATCTCAGTAAATGTGCTTTATATAATATGATTATATATGACATGGACAGATATGAATTAAAGTCTTTATCCAAAAACCATTTAACAATAAAGACTTGTAATTCATATCATAACTGATGATCATTTATAGATCAACCTAAATCCTGAGTGTTCATGAACTCCTGTTCATGTTTATTAAATCTCTTGATTCATTCGTTAAGGTCTCTTCATAGAATGAGGCTACTGACTTTTGTTTTGGATATTTAATATCATGGATGGCTAGGAACATGTATCAACAATAAGGAATCTAATCTTTCCTAATGGATCGTATATTAGTTCCCTTAAGGGTTAATTCTGGAACTGAATGATTTTGAGCTCAAATCTATAATTAGATTATAGATTAATTATTCACTAGTGAGTTAATGGTACTCAAGGAATAAGAAGTAAATTAGAAAGGTAAAATGGTAATTCTTCAATTCTAATTTATGAACTAATTAATTAGAGGGTTGAACTATTGTAAGATGGTTATATCAATGGATGACTTAAGATAAGATTTCTGTAAAAGTATATCTATAACATAAAGAGTGCAATTATGAATTTATAGTGGAGAAATATCAGAATTAATAAATTAACTATTATAATTAAAGAGTTTAATTATTTAGTTTCAATTTATTGGAGCTTAATGTTATAGGTCCATGGTCCCCGAAATGACGCAAACAAACACTGACAAAGGTAAATACAAAAAATGACCAAAATAACTTATTTGATAAGTAAAATATTTTTCTATGCATCAAACATAATTATTGTATAATTATGTGTAGTTAATTAATTGAGAATGTTATCCATAAAATTAGCATTGATGACGTGGCAAGTAATCCCTGGACACGTGGCTGACACCTGGAAGCGTTTGCTAGAGTATCGACCAAAGGACACATTAGAAGCAGAGTAAGCCTGTCTTACCCGCGACCAGTCTGGTCGATGGTTCCGTGTACAAGGAGACATTTATGGGAAGATCTTTATGAATCCCGAATTTATCTCATACAATCTTCTGGGTATCCGATTATTCAGGAGATAATATCTGTAACAATCTTTTGTAATCTCCCTTGAGCCTATAAATAGCAAGAGATAGCTCAAGGGAGAAGGGACTTTTTTGGCTTTTGAATCATTTGAGAATATAATTATTTTCCTAGGAATATTGTACTGTTCTTCAGAGGTTAGTGAAACTCATTGAACCCTAGTTCTTTGATCACTCTTCTGATTCTTGTATCAATATCAGTCTAAGTGGATGATAACTCTACAAAATAGAGTTATTTTACCACTTTTTATGTGCTAATTGTTGCTTAATTCTTGAGTTTTTAAATAATTTATTAAGTTTTTAAGTAATTTTGAATTTATTAGTCTTATCATGATTTTATATACTTTTGTGTGTTTTTATAATTATTTTGTTGTAAAATGTTGTAGTTAATTATTTGAATTATTATTGTTAAGATAGTGGTAAAAAAATGTTGTATTATTGAATTTAAATGTAAAATATAATTAAGTTATAATTAATATTTTCAAAGAATTAAATTGATTTATTTTATAATTGAAAATATTGTATTATGATTTATTTTATATTTATTTTGTAGGGAATTTATGCTCTTGAAAAACAATGAAAAATGAGAGAAAAGTGGCATTTTTGAGAAAGCAAGACAAGACAAAATATGGCATTTTTGCCTTCTTTCTTAGGCCCAAGCTTCAATGGAAGCCCAATGATTTAGTTCCCTCCCAGCCACGGTTCCTCTTCATCAAAGCCATCAATATATATCTTTCAACATATATCCTTCAGCATCATATAGCCATCTCCATACAGCCCACGGATCCAGCACAGTCCACGCCTGCCACTTCATGCCCACGCCTCACCAGTTTGCCTGCTGCTTTCCCTGCCACCAGCCGAAGCCACCAAGACCAAAGCAGCTGCCATTTCATTTTGAGCCCACAAAAAAATGCTTTTGTACCATTTGTCCCTTATGACAAAAATACCACTTTTTACCACACTTTCTACATATTTTACCCCAAAATATAATTATTACACCCTATACTTTACCCCTATTTACCATATTATAATTAATTAAATTAATTTAATCAATTTAATTAATTTAAATTGATTATTTTAACCATCATTTTTGGCTATAAATAAGGGATTTGGGGTGTCCATTTTGAAAGGGGAGGTTACTATACCATAATTTCTACACATTCAAAACCTCTCAATTTTCTTCTTCTTCTTCTTCTTCTTTTTATTATTTTCTATGTATTTTTAGAGGAAATTTTGGAGGTTTCTCCTCCAAATTTTCCTATTTATGTTTGTAATTTTTAGTGAGTATTTGTTATTCTAGTTATGTGTTTCTAATCTTTTTAAGATTATTAAGGTGATGATGAAACATTTTGTAACTAGATAGTGTTTATTTTGTATGTTGATTTCCCATTTTGTGCAACAAAGTTTATGGAATTTTCTTCTTCAAATATCTTCTTTCATCTTAAATATCATGTATTTTGGATTGTTAGCACATATTTACACTTTGTTCTTCATTAGTGCAAAACATAATATTCTTTGTGTAAGATGTGTCATTAAATTGTACACATCCATGCTTAGAACAAAAATATTATGTTTTGCCTTATAAATAATGTTCATTGATTTATTTGTTATTTCATTAGATTGATTTACACTAAATGCTTTGAAATTATAATTTTGAAAAGTGAAGAAAAACCCTATATTTTTAGAAATAAGTTGTGCTTAAAATTATAAATCTATTTAGAAAATGATAGTTTGATTTATTTTAACTATCACTAAAACTTGGGAATCAATGTACTTATAAATATTATTAAACTTATATTTTGTGGATTCTAATCCTTAATAATCTTATTTTACCACCTTCATCTCTATTATTAATTTATGTTATATATATTGTCTTTAATTTCTTTATTATTATCTTTTATTTTATTTTTATTGTTACAAATTCTCATCAATCTTTGGAACTAGGTTAGAATTTATTACTTTTGATTTACAATAGTTTTCTTTTTGATTTTAGACAACTCCTTTGGGTTCGACCTCGTGCTTACACGAAAACTATTCTATAAATACGATTCGTGCGCTTGCGAGTATAAATTTTTAAACATACCCGTTTTGGGTCCATCAGTGGACGTAGGTCATTACCAGATCCTGGGGCCGAACCACTATAAAAATTCTTGTGTGATTTATTGCTTTTGCCATACATTCTTCTCTATACATTCATTCATATCAATCACATTTTGACTCCGTGTCAGTTGGCCAAATCTTGGGTCAACATTCTGGTGCTTTCATTGAGAGATTGATTTATTGCTGTTAAGAAAACTAATGGCGAAAGCAGGAAAGAAAACTGGGCAGGCGACCGCCGCTGCACCGTCGAACCCTCCTCCTCCTGCAAGCATAGCGGAGGATGAGCCGCAACTGGATTTTGAAGAGGAGGAAATGGATGATGCAACGTTGAAGAGCACCCTGGGCGCACTGCAGGAAGAGCTGGCTAGCCTGAAGGCCAGTCAGGAGACTGCCGCTGAAGTTATGGCACGGCAGCAGCAGGAGATTGAAAGGCAGCGCGTGGAATTGAGCGAAAGGCAGGCGGAGGTGGATCGCCGCCAGAACGAAGCCATGGCAGCCCTGGAGGCAGCCTTGCTGTTGGCTAGAAATCAGGCCGCACCTGCCTCGCAGCCTGACCAACCAATGAATGGGCCACCCTAGAAGGGTCCCAATCCTAGCCCACCAATCCATCCTACAAGTTCGCAAAGGCCCGAACAGCCTCAGATGCCCCATGACGATGTCCCGCTGGACCCTGAGGCGTATCCACCATCCCAAGCTGCTCGGGGTAATCCCCCACAACAAAGGCAGAATAGGGCCGAGCATCAGCCTCGTAGTCCTAGACGCCATGGGGATGATGGGCCAAACCTACCGAACAGAGGTCAGTACCCTCCTGGTAACAGGAGGGACTCAGAGTTAGGCTCTGCGGTCCGAGGTCCCCCACGGCATGATAATGCACGGGGACACCGCGACCAGCGCAGGCCACCCTCTCACGCTCGGGACGTTTCTGCCAGAGACGGGAATAGAGGGAACAGCCGATCCCACCATAGCCAGTCGAGATTCAGAGATGGCCACGGATATAATGAGGCCGATTCAGGCAAAGGAGATGCTGGAAGGAGGCACGAAGAAAGAGGTAAGGGCAGGAGCCAGGCACCCCAAGATGACCAGCCCAACAGACGAGACACTAGGGGGCAACCTAAACAGAATAACGTCTTCAACCGGCTCGGGGGTAGCGAGCAGCGGAGAAGAGAGGAGGACTTGAGAGATATACTCAACGATCGCCGCGAGCGGCATGGTAAGAACGTCCCCCCAACAACAGAGGCCACAGCGATTCCTGTCGCTGTACAGGCCCAGATAGACGCCCTCAACCAAGCAGTGCAATAGCTGGTCGGGGGAAGGACATCCTACATCGACCACGACAGGAGGAAAGGCACTCCTTTCGTCCAAAGGATAGCTAACGCCGAAACTCCCAGCAAATTCAAGATGCCTACGCTCCCAAACTTTGATGGATATGGGGACCCAGTCTCGCATGTGAATAAGTTTGAGATTCAGATGGACATTCAGAAAGTGTCCGAAGACGCTCGGTGCAGGATCTTCCATGCAACACTTTCTGAAGCAGCGCAAGAGTGGTTCTTTAAGTTCCCGCCTACAAGCATAGTTTCCTGGGAAATGTTCGTAAGGGAGTTCTACGGACAGTTCTATGCGAGTCGTGTGCACCCAACCGAAGCAAACCAGCTAGTTGAAATTCGCTAGCAGGACGGGGAGTCAGTGAAGAATTACGTCCAGCTCTTTATGCGAGCGGCAGCTGGAGAAAAAATAGTAGGAGATGAAGGCAGGATGATGGCCATTACCGCAGGGGTTAAACGTTGCTCTCCCCTCTGGAAAAGTCTCCGAAAGGAAGGAGTTAGAACCACCCAGGAGTTCTTGGACCGAGCTGATCGTTACATCAAGCTCGAAGAGGCCATTGCCGATGATGGAAAGCCTTCAAGCAAGGACAAGAAAGCTGCCGAACCCGCCAAAGCCGCCAATGGGTCCAAACCCAATGGCAATGGCAAAGGCAACGGGAACGGTAACGACAATGGTAAAAATGGTGGAAAACGACCGCACAATGAGCCTTCCACCTCCGACAATAAACGAGCCAAGGGTAATCGTTATGAACCTAGGTTCACTAACTACACTGCCCTCGTTGAGTCTCGGGGAGAGGTTTACCAGGCCACAAGCTCTAGTGTGCCTTACAAGAAACCTGGACCCATTCGAAAGGACATTTCGAAAAGAGACACTACCAAGTTCTGTCGTTATCATAACGACTATGGACATGACACTAATGAATGCAACCAGTTAAAAGACGAAATCGAGTTCCTTATTAGACAAGGACACTTGAGAAGGTACGTACAGGCCTCGGGAAATTCCCAACGAGAAGCCCCAAGTGGCAACGAGCAGGCGTCCACACGCCAACGCTCGCCACCATTACAACCTGCCCCCGTGGCTGGAACACTCTTAACCATCTGTGGAGGCCCGCACCTCGCGGGAAATAGCGGAAAGGCCAGAGAACGATATGCTCGGACTCTGTGCCACGACCAGGACATCGAGATGATGACTGTGGAGGACCATGCACCAAAAAAGGCTCGGTCAGAGGAAGGTGAGATAACCCTCTCTGATGGCGATGCCCAGCACGTCCGGTTCCCACATTCCGATCCGCTAGTCGTGGACATCCAGATGGCCAATATGATGGTGAAGAGGGTACTAGTCGATACAGAAAGTTCAGTGAACATCCTGTATAAGTCAACACTGGAACGCATGAAATTGTCCGTAAAGGACTTGGAGCCCTGCAATCAAACGATATACGGATTCTCTGGAGAAGGACTCGCCCCAGCTGGAATGATCAAACTTCCAGTAACGACGGGTACAACGCCTGCAACAAGGACATTACTCGCCACTTTTGTAGTGGTCGATTGTCCTTCGGCGTACAACGCCGTTATCGGAAGGCCCATACTGGTTGATCTACGGGCCGTCATCTCTATGTGGCACCTAGCCATGAAGTTCCCAACAGACGCGGGGGTAGGACGCGTTTTAGGAAACCAAAGGGAAGCCAGGGAGTGCTACAACGCCTCGATCACAAAGGCGAAAAGTGGAACGTCGAGGAGCACTACCCCAGACCGATTGCAGATGGCAGTAGATACGCAAGCCCAATCAGGTGGTGAAGTCACCAAATAGGGTGTTGCCCAAAGTGGGGATGGAGATTTGGATCCTCGCTTTGGGGATTTTGAAGAGAATGTTGGACCCGTCAAGGACCTGGAGGAGGTCCAACTCGACAAAAAAGACCCGACCAGAGTCGTGAAGGTTGGAAAAAACTTAGAGCCTACCATGAAGCATGTACTGGTGGAATTCTTGCGAAAGAACCAGGAAGTTTTCGCCTGGTCGCATAAAGACATGTTTGGGATAGATCCTGCGGTAATCAGCCACGTCTTGAACATAGATAAAACTTTTCCACCCGTGCAACAAAAGAGAAGGCTGCTCGATAAAGATAGATCAAGAGCCTTGAAAGAAGAAGTCGAAAGACTTAAGGAGAATGGGTTTATCAGGGTGGCGTTTTATCCATCGTGGGTCTCAAATCCAGTGCTGGTCCCCAAGCCTAACGGCAAGTGGCGGACCTGTGTGGATTTTACAGACCTCAATAAAGCCTGCCCAAAAGACTGCTTCCCACTCCCAAGGATCGACCTGCTGGTCGATGCGACTGCAGGACATGAGATCCTCTCGTTCATGGATGCATATTCAGGCTACAACCAGATTAGCATGCATCCCCCTGACGAGGATCACACCAGCTTTCGGACCGATACGGGCTTATACTGTTACAAAGTCATGCCCTTCGGACTGAAAAACGCAGGTGCGACTTACCAACGGCTAGTCAACCACATGTTTAAGGAGCTGATCGGTGCAAACATGGAGGTATATGTGGATGACATGCTGGTAAAGTCTAAGAAGGCAGAAGGACATGTGAGGGATCTACAAGAGTGCTTTGATGTGTTAAACAAGTACCAGATGAAGTTGAATCCCCTCAAATGTTCCTTTGGAGTCGGATCAGGGAAGTTTTTGGGGTTTATAGTAAATTCAAGAGGAATTGAGGCCAACCCTGACAAGATAAAAGCCCTGATCGACATGAAGTCGCCGGAGAGGATCAAGGATGTACAAAGTTTGACCGGAAGGATCGTTGCCCTAAGTAGATTCATCTCGAAATCAACTGACAAATTTGTCCCTTTCTTCATTCTACTCAGGGGCAATAAGAAGTTTGAATGGACGGGAGACTGCGAGCAAGCATTCCAGGCCTTGAAAGCTCATATGGTGCAACCTCCCATCTTGTCAAAACTGATCGAAGGAGAAACTTTGTTTATTTATCTGGCGATTACTGAAGTTGCTGCTAGTGCGATACTTGTACGGGAGGAAGAAGGCGTACAGAAAGCAGTCTACTATGTCAGCAAGAGGCTGATCGGTGCAGAATTAAGATATCCGCCAATCGAAAGGTTAGCATATTGCTTAATACTAGCCTCCAGGAAGTTGCATCCTTACTTCCAAGCCCATCCAATCACAGTTCTAACCGACCAGCCCCTTCGGCAAGTCCTCCAAAAACCTGAGGCGGCTGGGCGATTGTTAAAATGGGTGGTCGAACTAGGGTAGTTCGATATAACTTATTCACCGCGAGCAGCAATAAAGGGACAAGTCTTGGCCGATCTTGTTGCAGAGTTCACCGAACTCCCAGACAGTGAGCAGTGCGAACGGCCTGAAGCGCCCATGCCTCAAGACAAAACTCCTTCGTGGAAGCTATTCACGGATGGTTCATCCAATGAATCCCACGTTGGAGCGGGAGTGATATTGATAATGCCGGAAGGGCATCAATTTCACTGCGCAATTAGGTTTGACTTCACCGCGTCAAACAATGTAGCAGAATACGAAGCACTCCTTGTTGGATTAAGAATGGCCAAAGATATGAGCATAAAGACGCTTGATATTTACAGTGACTCACAGCTAGTTGTGAATCAAGTCCTGGGAGAATATCAAGCACGGGGCTTAAAGATGATGGCCTACCTGAATAAAACGAAGGATTTGCTAGCCCAGTTTACAAAGTACACCCTCCAGCAAATTCCGCGAGACCATAATTCGAATGCAGACGCCTTGGCTAAACTCACGAGCGCAAAGGATGCAGACACCTTGAACATAGTTCCAGTAGAAAGACTGAATAAGCCGAGCATAGAAGCGGCCGAAGCCAATATGGAGATTCGTCTAGAAGATACATGGATGGCGCCTTACTTGGAGTATCTGATGAATGGTACACTGCCAGCAGATAGAAACAAAGCCAGAACTCTGCAAAGGCGAGCCGCTAGGTACATACTGGTCGATGGTGTTATGTACCGAAGAGGATATTCAATGCCACTACTCAGGTGCGTTACACCAGAAAAAGCTAAGGAACTCATGAAGGAGGTGCATGAAGGCTTCTGCGGGGATCACGCTGGGGGGCAAAGTTTGGCAAAAAATATTCTAAGGCAAGGCTACTTCTGGCCAACAATGAACGAGGATTCGATGGAGTATGTATAAAGATGCGACAAATGTCAAAGGTTCTCCAAGATTCCACGAGCAGCTCCAAATGAACTAAAGCAGATGCAGAGCCCGTGGCCTTTCGCAATATGGGGGATAGATTTGATTGGATCCCTGCCTACAGGGAAAGGCAGAGTAAAGTACGTAGTTGTGGCAGTTGATTACTTCACCAAATGGGCCGAAGCTGAACCACTCGCAACCATCACGACCAAGAAATTTCTTGACTTCGTCATCAAGAACATTGTATGCCGGTATGGTCTGCCCAGGAAGATAGTTTCAGACAACGGGACCCAATTTGACAACGACTTATTCACCGATTTCTGCGAAAGGCATGAAGTTATTAAAAGCTTTTCTTCAGTCGCACACCCCCAGGCGAATGGGCAAGTCGAAGCCGTGAACAAAACTCTTAAAGACTCCCTGAAGAAAAGACTTGAAGAAGCTAAAGGAGCGTGGCCAGAGCAGCTGCCTGAAGTCCTATGGTCGTATAGAACGTCCCACCGAACAGCAACAGGCCATACCCCATTTTCATTAGCCTATGGATATGAGGCCATGTTGCCTGTCGAGTTAGATCCCCCCTCACATCGACACTTAACTTACGACCAGGATCAGAACAGCCAGCTAATGATGGACTCCCTAGACTCAATCGACGAGATGCGAGAGAAATCTCAACTCCGAGTTGCTGCTTACCAGCAAAAATTCGCCCGGTACTTTAACTCCAAAGTTAAAGAAAGAAAATTCAACGTCGGTGACTTAGTGCTACGACGAGTTTTCTTAAATACCCGCGACCCCACTGCTGGAGTACTCGGACCTAATTGGGAGGGACCTTACCAGATTGAAGAAGTCCTTCACCCAGGCACCTACAAACTTGCACGCTTAAACGGAGATCTCGTTCCACGCTATTGGAATGGAGAACACCTGCGCAAGTATTATCAATGAACAGTCCTTTTTAAAGGACTGGCTTGTGTAAAGATTTTCAATTTTTTACAAGTTTTGCAAAGAGGATTAGCTGCGTTATATGGCTAATTGCTCGTATATGTAAGGTTCTATTATAGAATCACTCGTAAAGACATGTTTAGTCCATTTTTAATACGAGATTATAAGGGACTGTGCGCAACCAGTCATTCTTGCCAACCATTGTGAATTTACATTTGTAAGTATTTGTTCATTACGTGTGTTGTTTTGCTGTATTACAAGTATCATTTTTTACACGAACAGGAATGTTCGAACAGGACATGGTCAAGGCAAGTGACCAAGGACCTAAAGCTCCTCGATCACTTGGGGGGCATATAAGGCACATCGATAGCAAAGCATACTCTTAAGGTATGTAAACACATGAACAAAATGAGTGAAAGCATGCTACAGTACTTAGAGTATTTTTCAAAATTTATGTTTTGTTAAATCATGCCAAAGTACTATGCTAAGTTCGGTCATTCGGACAAATGTTATAATAAGTGAAAATATTATAGCATCAAGATTTAAGCTTTTACACCGCAAGCATCATTGCTTGGATGTAACTGTTCAAGTAAAAGAAAAAAGATTTACTGCCCGTGCAGCAAAGTTTAAAAAAGAAATTACTGTCTTTACTTCACGACCCGTGGGTCGTATATCCAAAAAGAAAGAAAAAATATAAGAGAAAATTTTAAGAGGCATTTGGGGCCGGAGGGTCCTGAGCAGCATCTTGGTTGGTCGCATCCTCGACAGCTTCTTCTTCTTCACCAGCGACGCTTGGAGAGGCGGGGATTGTAGCTCTTGCCTCCTCTTCGGCCAGTTGGGCAGCGCATCGAGCCAACTCAGCAGTTCTGACTTCCTCTGAAAGGTAGTTAAAGTCAGCACCCTGATTATGTTTCCAGAAATTGTAGAAACATCAGAGTGTCGTCCTCTTGTACGTTTCCAGATTCTTGGAGTTGTCAAGCTCCAGCTGCTTCACCTTGCCTCCAAGAGTGACAATAGCCTCATCCTTGGACTTGAGTATCTCTCCCAGATGCTTGATCTTGCGAAGATGAGCTTGATTGAACTCTCAATACTCTTGCCTCAACTTGACTGCTGCATCCTTCGCAGCTTCAGCCTCTGACAGCTTAGTCACCACTGCATCCCTCTCTCGGACCATGGCCTCCAACTCCTTGGCATGCCTAGCCTCAGCAGCCGAAAGCTCCTCGGCCGCCTTCACCTGGTGCCTCTCGATGCCCTTTGCCTTAGCCTGCTCGAGGTAAGCCTGGGCGCGGGTACGAGCAGTAGTGGCAGACAGCAAGGCCTATAAATAAAGCAAAAAGGAGTTAGAACTTATCATGAGGACTAAAAGACTAAAGCTTGAAATACAAAGAAGTACTTACGCTGGAGATTTCGTTCAGAGTCCTGTTCAGGATCTGGTCGACGGGCATGTCTTCAGCTTCGACCATTGCAGCTCTAACACGGTCGCTTTTGCCGATGCGATCGAGACGATCCCTGGCAGATCAGATCGAATGGCACGGCTCATGAGTTTGGCCCCAAGAGCTTCTTCATGAGTAAGCTGCTCTCTGGCAGGCGCGGCTGGAGGATTCGACAGGGCAGGGGTAGTCTGCTGCTTAGAAGGAACTGGAGGAGGGGTAGGAGTTTGCCCTGTTGGCGCGGGACTTTGCCCAGTTGGCGCATCCCGAGGAAGGTCTTCTGATCGACCCTTCTTGGCTGAAGGGCCTCGGCTGGATTCACCAGTTCTCTTCTTAGGCTTCCGTTGGAGTTGAGGAACCTCCTCTTCATCCTCGGCCTGGTACATGTCGAAGATGTTGGGAGTAGACATATCTGCATGTAGGTAAACACAACAAGTTAATAAGAAAAAAGGCAGGTGAAAGTATGTTATACAACTGAAAGGAGGTAACAAAGTAAATACCCGAGCTACAACTACTGGTCGCTACACTATTGACTCTATTAGTCATATACTCATTATCTGGCATGAAGAAGTCTGGCCCTAGATTTGGAGCATATGTAAAGTTACCATCCCCGTCAAACAAGTGACAGGGAGTTGGCAAACCATTTAAAAGCGAAATAACTTTACCATTATCGTCAGAGGATTCTCCCAAGTCAACAATAGGCTCTTTGGCCTTTTGTTTCCCCTTGCCTTGGGGAGCAGAAGGCCTTTCTGCGGAAGGACTACCCGTGGGTTCCCTGATTGTAACCCCCGTTGGCCTCCTCCTCCGAGGAGGCACAGGAGGTTGCTGCTCGGGAACCCCCTCGGCAGTGGCTTCGTCCACCACGGGCCCTCTAGTTTCATGGCGAGGAGCCAGGAGGCCAGACAGCCTCAAGTTTGTTTCAGTTATCAGGGTCTTGACACTTTTTGCTGCATTAGACGTCCTGGCCAGAGTGTTGGACCTCAACACCATGTCTGGTGTTGGGGTCGGACGTAACCAAGGGTCTGAAAAATAGATTACAGTTTGAGAAAAATGAAAGGAGACACCTTAGGTTAAAGTATCGACCAGTCAAAGACAAGGTCCTACCTCCTCGTGCGAAGGCCAAGTTGTTGCTGGTTATGTCTGGAGTAAGGAAATACTCCTTATTGTAGTGCCCCACGTTTGATATATGGGTAGTGCCACTCAAGAACGTCCGACCGGTCTCCTGGTGGCAAAAGTGGAAGAAGCCCGTCCCGTTGTGCTGTGGGTTAGATTTAAGGTCAAAAAGATAGTTGACCTCGTGGGGCGAAGGTTCTGGCCATTTGTTAAGTTTATACAGGATATAGAGTGCGGCCATCATCCTATATCCATTTGGAGTTATTTGGAAGGGGGCGACACCAAAATAATTGGCCACCCCCACAAAAAAGGGATGAAGAGGGAGGTAAGCTCCCGCCTCAATGTGATACCGGGACCAGGCGCTGTTTGCACCTCCTGGGAGGTTAGTCCTCTGGTCTGTGGTAGGACGTATAATAGTAACCCCCGCGAGAGGGAATTTCCTGAAGCAGTTAGCGACCATTCGAGGGGTCACTAGACTGGCTGGGGAAGTATACCACTCGACATCAGGCGGATTCTGATGGCGGGGGCGAGCCCTAGTTTGGATATTAGGGTCAGGAGCGAGATTTTCTCGACCACTGGTCGAGGGAACCCTAGCCTGCGGATCAGGCTGGGCAGGAGAATTTGGGTTGCTTTCGGACTCAGGTCTTTTCTTGCCAGAAGACTTGGAGCGGGCCATTGGAGAGGAAGGATGGGGTCTGGAAGAGGATCGCGAGAAAGGAATCTCGTGGACACGGTCAGCTGGTTGTTCTTCTCCCTCGAGCAGCTGGGCGAGAAGGTCATCGTCGATGGTTGTTTCACCTCCCCACAAATCTGGCATTAAAGTCTGCAAACAAAAGAATGGGGAGGTGAGGATATAGAACTTTAAAAGGCTTTTTAGAATAACGCTGGTCGAGTATAAAAGTTAGGCTTTTATACAACAACATTCTAACAAAAAGCTAAATCTTTCTACACGAACAGTTTGAAAAACGGATCAAAGGGTGAAAGTAAAAAGTATTTCTGGAAAAGCTTTTTCAACTCCCCTTAGGGCGGGAAAAATTTATTTTTCAACTAGCCTAAAGATCGAATTTTTACTTCGATTTTACGTCCTAAAAAGCATGATCCTGAATTTTAAACTAACTCGTAACTTTATTTTGCCTAAAAAATATTCTGTCTACAAGCATCGCAAACCAGAAACAGATAATCACAAACAGTCCACATTCAGAAGCATGCACCACGAAAGATTCGAAGCATGGGAATTCGAAAACTTACCAAGAAGAGTGATCGTGGAGGTGGAAGAAAGGTCTTCGGAGATCAAGGAGCTCACGGTCTGAGTCTTGGAAGTGCAGGAAAACGGTCTCCGGGGAAGTTTAAAACTCTAGTTTTTAGGGTTTCTTGCAAAAACAGTGGCGTGCGTAAAAAGAAAAAGGAGGCTTCGAAGGTCTTATATAAGTTTGTCTCTGATATTAAAAAGTGTAATCATTAGTTTTCCTTTATCAAAGTATGGGGAAACGGGATGGCCGTCGAAATTGTTTCTGGGGAACCAAGAGGACATGATTAGACAGAAGTGGGTTACTCTTTTCAAGAACACACGAAGGGTTCTGACACGTCAGGCGGGGTTACCGAAGAGTCGTTCGTCCAAAAGTTTATTTACTGCTCGTGATAAATAAACTTGGGGGGCAAATGTTATCCATAAAATTAGCATTGATGACATGGCAAGTAATCCCTGGACACGTGGCTGACACCTGGAAGCGTCTGCTAGAGTATCGACCAGAGGACACATTAGAAGCAGAGTAAGCCTGTCTTACCCGCGACCAGTCTGGTCGATGGTTCCGTGTACAAGGCGACATTTATGGGAAGATCTTTATGAATCCCGATTTTATCTCATACAATCTTCTAGGTATCCGATTATTCAGGAGAGAATATCTGTAACAATCTTTTGTAATCTCCCTTGAGCCTATAAATAGCAAGAGATAGCTCAAGGGAGAAGGGACTTTTTTGGCTTTTGAATCATTTGAGAATATAATTATTTTCCTAGGAATATTGTACTGTTCTTCAGAGGTTAGTGAAACTCATTGAACCCTAGTTCTTTGATCACTCTTCTGATTCTTGTATCAATATCAGTCTAAGTGGACGTAGGTCATTACCAGATCCTGGGGCCGAACCACTATAAAAATTCTTGTGTGATTTATTGTTTTTGCCATACGTTCTTCTCTATACATTCATTCATATCAATCACATTTTGACTCCGTGTCAGTTGGCCAAATCTTGGGTCAACAGAGAATTAATTAATTATTTGATTTAACAAAAATATAATGATTTTTGAATTAATTTATTTTTGGGATTTTCGATATTTAAATAATAATAAAAATTGGGAAAAATCGCATGCCATCCCTAGCATGTGGTACACGTGTAGCACAGTGCACAGTCACTATGCTACATGCATAAGAGACTCTGAGCAGTTTCTTGGTTCCACAATTTTAGTTATTTAAATATTAAATAAATAATGAGATATTGTAATATGATTAAAATATTATTATTTAAACAAAATATGATAACTGATTAGTTATTTTCAAATTGTTTAAAATAACTTATATTTTATTTTTAATATATTGGATATATTAAATATAGGATATCAGTTTTTCAGAACGTAACTTTTCAGGGATAGAAAAATATCTTGAAATCTCTCTCAGAGAAGGAGAACAGTGATACAAACAAAACTCATTGTTCTTCACAAAACCTAGGTCCAAATTTTATTAGATCTTATGTGTTGAGAACATCTGATAAATAGATTTTGCCTAATATTTTGTATAACAAGCCCACACTCGTTCTTTGTGTGCTGAGAACATTTTGGAAGATCTTGGTGTGAGATCTCAAGGATTTTGCCATACAAAAAGAAAGCAGCAAGGAAGGACCTGAGGTAATTTTCTATTCATGTCTTTGATTCAATATATATATGCATGTGAAGAAGTAGATCTAGAAATCTTGTGGGATTAAATTAACAATTTGATTGTTGTTCCGCTGCGTATAATATCTGATTTGATCAATAAAAGCCAACACTTCTGGCTTGGGATGCTCTCTTACTTAGGGCATGTCGCGACTTGCTGAGCCAAGTCGCGACCTGCCTGTGAATTTTTGCCTTAGAATTCTTTATAGAATTGGTAGGTTTGGGGATTCGAACCTAGGTGCCTGAGACAATTTCTACTACCCGGTTTGGTAGAAATGGAGGTCCTGAAGGCTAGTTTCCGTTTCCTAGGTATTTTATTTTGATTGGAAGATGATAGATATCATTGGACCTTGTGACTAGGTTTATCGCCAAGGCTTGAGGATAAGGACCGTGATCAGAATCATTTCACATTCTTCGCTCAGAATTAAAGGAAAGAAAACTGCACCCTTTTGTGTGGCTTTGATGGGACTAAGGGCTCCCTATATCTGAATACAATTATTGTATGATTATGATATGCCATGAGAGCATGAACTAAACGGCTTAAGAGTGCCGGAATTGATATTTGTGCACAGGACGCGACTCGGCCACTGGTAGCTGAGGTTAATTAAATAATCGCTGAGCTTGGCCTAAGCGAGCCATAGTTAGTGGGTTAAACGCTGGGCTCGACCTAAGTGAGCCGGAGACAATGGGTTAAACAGAGGGTGCAGCCTAAGGGCATCGACCCTGAGTATTATATGATTTGTTTACTATTGTTAATCTGATGATTATGGCATGTTGAATACCTGGATGATAGATTGTTGATTTGTCTAATTGTTATCACTGATTATGTGAATGTTATGGATTGCTGAATATTTGGTTAATGTTTTATGAAGTATTTGATTATTGATATTGATTATGCTATGCTGTTATGGTTTTCTTACTGGGCCTCGGCTCATGGGTGCTACGTGGTGCAGGTAAAGGCAAGGGTAAGATGGATCAATTATGGGTTAGAGAGCTCTAGGGGCGAGGTGTACATTGTTAGCTGCTCGACTGCCACGGTCGTCGGATTGTACAGGGACGGAAACCTAAAATGTGTATTTCTCCATTAGAGTAGCCTTGATTATTTATAACTTTAGAAAATTTTGTAAATATGTCCTTTAAACCCTGTTTTGGGATCCCATGTACTAAACATTCATTTGAATGAAAATGACCTGTTTATGACCAAAATATTTTAATCCTAACCTATTTATGACTTTAGATTCAAATTTTTATTTAAATGACTTGATTAGAAAGTCTTGCACTATTTTAAACACATAGTGTAACAGTCTTGGTTATCCAGGGCATTACAGGATTAGTCCTGGAACCCATTTTCGGACTTAGTTCTTAATGAGATACCGTTTATGTTGTTGTGACTAGGGTTACTGCAAGGCTCGGGAAATGGACCATACTCGGGGTCGTACCATTATTTGCACAAGACTTGAGGTAAGAAAATTGACACAGGCATCGAGTGGAGGGCATTGACCCTGATTGTCGAACACGGTTATTACCGTGCCTTGAATTTTGTTAAAGTTAATTGTATGTTCTATATATGCATCTCTTACTAGAGTTGTTTGTAATGATTGTTTATCATTTGTGATTGATCTACTGGGGGTCATTATTGGCAATATACATGCGTAGTGTAGGCAATTATGGCATGCCATTATAGGGGTGCGATATGCACCTATTCGGCATGAGTTGTTATACTTGTTGGAAAATCGATGTGAATATGATTATGATTTATAAAACATGTATTTGATATAAATGCTTATGTGAATATCTATTTAACTTGATTGAGTTTTCTTGCTGAGCCTTGGCTCACGGGTGCTTTGTGGTACAGGTAAGGGAAAAGGAAAATTGGACTAGCCATGAGTTGAAGATTTCTAGGGGCGACGTGTACATACTAAGCCTACTCGGCCACCACGATCGAGAAACTTTTGGAGAACTTAGAGTGTTAGCTCAATTTTTCCACTTAGGTCGACTATTTTCTTTTGTAAATTTTATTACCACTGAATTTTGTTTAAGACCTTTCGGTTCCTTGGTTGACGTTTAAAACTTTTTAATGAAAAGTTTTACTCCATTGACCAAAATTTTTAATACCAAAACCAATGTTTAACTTTAATTACACTTTAGAGTCCAAATGACTCGCTTAACGAGTTAAGCACTACTTTTAACACACGGTGTAACGGTCTTGGATTAGTAGGGCGTTACAACTTGGTATCAGAGCTACCAAGGTTTAATGGTTCCTGAAGATAGGCTGAGTGTGTACGCTCGCTACTAAAGGTAAGCTCGACTCGCAGTTTGGTAACTAATGTGTTAAATATGTGTTTAACTTCTTAACAAGAATATATATCTCTTATCTGTATGCTAGTATAGAAATCATGGAATATACCGATAGGGCATGGCCCTGGACTGTTATGTAAATATGAAAAGACATGCTTATTATCATTGTTGTTCTATGTGGAAGCTATTGCAATGCTTATTAGCATTGTTGTTGCGTGTGTATGATTATTTATTCATTTTTGGACCGTGGGAATGTAACGACCCAAAATTGCTAATAAGGCTTAGTGCCTTGATTAGCGTGCCAAGAGGGCATAATTGGATATAAGTATGTTTAGTTGGTTAAATGCGTGACTATGTGGCATGCATGATTAATATGATTATGTGAATATGTTATATGCATGTTTATGAGTATTAAATATGCATGTGAGCTATTTATTTTTCATAAGGGCATATTTGTAATTTTGGCCCGTTAAGGGCATAAATGTGATTATATGAGATAAATGGTTGACACTGCATTATTATGTTTATATATTTGCAGTGTATGGCTTGAGATGGTCCTAGTGAGCAAATTACCGAAATAGTCACAACGGGGTTTAAATACCCGGCTTGGGGGGAGCCTGGGGGTATTTTGGGAATTTAGAGAATATTTTAGGATTTATTAGATAATGAATATGTATTTGGTAATTAATTGGACATGACAGGATTAATTGATCAATAATAGGAACACTTGAGGAGGGGAGAAATGACCATTCTACCCTAAGAGGTAATTGGAGGGCTGGGTTAATAATAAAGGGCAATTTGGTCTTTTCATATTAAGTTATATACTCTGTAAAATTCAAAGGAATAACCAGAATGTAGTGGAAGACTCTCAACTCTCTCTCATCCCTCTCACTCACGATTTTCTCTCCCTCTCCCTCTTGTGTTGAGACTTTGAACAAGCTAAAGGGAAATTCAAGACTAAGCTGGGTTTTGGGTTGGTTCAAGCTGGGGAAAAACAAGGTGAAAGGCTGACCAAGGTTCCTGAGGAGTTTAGACTAGCAATTCAGGTAAAATTGACTCTTTGATTACTGAATTTTGTTGAAATGATATTGGGACTTGGAGCTTGCATGAAACTAATTACAGGGTCTGATTTTTGGGTGTTAGAGGGGAGTAAGAATTTGTTTGTGGATTGAACATGATGCTTAGGTTATAGGAGTAAGCCATATAGACTTGAGTCTATGTTCGGTATGGATTGGGAGTGCAGCTAGAGGGATTTTTGAGGTTATGGCTGGCTAGGTTGCTGAGAAAACCTAAGAAATTCAAGGTACGTGGGGGCGCGCCACGACCTAGCTCATGGGCACCGCGACCTGCATGCCCAGAATGCCCTGGGAGGGCTCCTTATCTTTAGGGCGCTCCGCGGCCCTAGGGGGGCAAGTCGCGGCCCACGCCTCTGACTTGGGGCGCACTGCAACCCTTAGGGCCAAGTCGCGACCCGCCTAGGGAACTTTGGCCTAGGTTAGTTTTTAGGCTTGGGAAGGCTCGGGGGTTCGAACCTAAGTGCTTGAGACGATTTCTACTACTTGGTTTAGAAGAATTCGAGGTCCCGAAGGCTAGTTATTGTTTATTACACATTTATTTGGGTTATGAATTGATGATCACCCATTGACACTGTGACTAGGTATATTGCTAAGGCTCAGGACTAAGGATTGTACTCGGGACCGTTCTTTTAATTCTCTGCTTGGGATTCAAGGTAAGAAAACGACACCCTTGTTGTTGTAAATGGGACTGAGGTTCCCAATATTTGAATACGTGTACTATGTGATTGTACAATTGTTATGATATATGAGAATGAACGGCCTAAGGATGTCGGGGTTGATGATATGCATACTAAACGCAGCTCGGCCTAAGCGAGCCGGGGTCAGCTAGATAAACAGAGGGCTTAGTCTAAGCGTGCCAACCCTGAACACTTGCGTAACTGGCTAAGATATGAACTTGAAATTATATGTTTACCATTGGTTAGTTTAATGCTTGTACTCTGTTATATAATTAAACTGATTGACTCCATTGATGCTATATGTGTTTGTTGTTTATGGTTTTCTTGCTGGGCCTTGGCTCACGGGTACTACATGGTGCAAGTAAAGACAAGGGGAAGCTTGACCAACCATGAGTTGGAGAGCTTTGGGGACGAAGTGTACATAGTCAGTTGCTCGTCCGCCACAGATGAGGGAAAGTACAGGGACAGAGCCCTAAAACTTGTGTCTTGCCGTTAGAATGGCTTTTGGTTGTATTATTTTTTGGAGATTGTAGATTATCACTTATACCCTGTTTTTGGGATCCCATGTATTAAACATCCGTTTCAATGAAAATTAATCGTTTATGATCAAAATCTTTTAATCCTAACCTGATGATTGACCGTAGGATCACATTTTTGTTCAAATGACTTGATTAGTAAGTCTACACAGTGTAACAGTCTTGGTTATCCAGGGCGTTACAACTTGGTATCAGAGACGTCTAGGTTTAAGAGTTTCGGAAGACTGGCTAGGCATGTACACTCGCCGCTAAAGATAAGCTCAACTCAGGGTTTGGTAATTGTATATATTTGATTACATGCTTAAATGCTTGAATGAAATGTAAATGTAAATGTTTTAATCTGTATGATTAATAAGGAGCATGAGATACTAATAGGACCTGACCCTTGACTGCTGCGTGATTACAATGAGGCGTGCTTATTAGCATGGCTGCTGCATGTGAATGAATGTTTAAATGCTTGTTTGCATCTTAATTGCATATTTCTGGTTGAGTTTCAATGGTGGATTATGGAAATACTGTTAGCCTGTCATCATTGCCTGACTGCCGAGTCGTTGATTACAAATAAACTTGGATAGCTATGCGTCCAAGGCGATCAATACGACTAGCCGGCACAGGGGTTGAGGCTAGAGATGATGAACAGGGCCAAAACCCTCCGCTAGCAGTAGATACTTGTTGATATGCAAGCCCGGTTACAAAGCCAGGAAGAACAGTTCCGTCTCTTGAGATAGCAGGCTCAATCAGGGAGTGCTGCACCTATTATGCCACCTGATGTGGAACCAGTTGTATAGCCACCCGAGGTTGGGAACAGGTGGGAGCCACTTTATTTGTGGTTCAGGAGACAACATCCTCCAACCTTTGAGGGAGGACCAGATCCACTAAAGGCTGAACAGTGGATGAGTATGATCACTTCCATTCTTTATTTCATGAGGGTGGAAGGTAATGAGAGGGTGGCCTGTGCCACCTATATGCTTAGAGAGGATGCCCGTATTTGGTGGGAGGTGGTATCACAGACTCGGGATGTTTCCACTTTGAGTTGGGATAGGTTCAAAGATTTATTTAACTAGAAGTATTACAACATTCCCATTAGGGTAGCGAAGGTGAACGAATTCACGGGGCTGGTGCATGGCAGCATGATAGTTACAGAATATGCCCTGAAGTTTGATAGGCTAGTGAAGTTTGCATCAGACTTAGTGCCTACAATTGCGGACAGACAAGATAGGTTTATTCGAGGGCTTAATGCTATGATAGCCCAGGATGTGAGGATTACATTAATACTTGGGCAGAATACTTATGCCCAGACTATCGAGAAGGCTCTTACTGCTGAAGAGACAGAGAATAAGATCTGGAGGGAGAACGCTGCTAGACGGGATGTTCACAGGACAATGCCTCCATACACACAGTCTAGTAGGAGCGGAGGCCCTAGTGATCTAAAGAGGATGACCCCTAACACTTCGACAACTACTGGTCCTGATAGGAGGGGTCGGGGTGCTTAGGGTGGCCGCCAGGGAGGCAATGAGACATGGAGAAGTTATCCAGAGTGCGTGAGATGCAGGAAGCGCCATCTGGGCGAATGTCGGGCAAAGGCTTATTATCTGTGCAGGGTGGTGGGACACCTCAAGAATGATTGCCCAACAACGAAGAAAGAGGAACCAGGGAAGGTGGACAGCTTGACTCCAGCTCGAGTGTTCTCCTTGACGCAGGCAGAGGCCAAGGCTAGTTCCTCGGTAGTGATAGGTCAACTTTCTAGCGCTGGCACTTCATATAATGTATTAATTGACTCTGGTGCTACACATTCATTTGTTTCTAGTAAGGTAATTGATGGATTATGTAGACCTAGTGAGTATTATACTGCGGGGTTTGGGACTATACTGCTTACATGGGAACTAATAGTTTCTAGAAGATGGATTAGAGTATTGCCGGTGATGGTAGATAGTAGGGAACTATCAGTAGATTTGATTGAGTTGAGTATGGATGATTTTGATATGATTCTGGGGATGGATTGGCTAGCTAGGTATGGGTCTCCTATAGATTGCAGGAAGAAAATGGTGGCCTTTGATCCTGAGGGTGAGGATCCCTTTATTTTCATGGGTACTATGCATGGACCCCGCATACCCATGATATCAACATTAAGGGCTAGGGACCTATTATAGGGATGTTTTATAGGTTTTCTAGCTAGTGTGGTGGATACCACTAGAGTTATGCCAGCAGGGCTGGGAGAGACCAGATTGGTACGCGAGTTCTTGGATGTGTTTCCTGAGGATTTACCAGGACTGCCGCCGCATAGGGAGATTTAGTTTGTCATTGAGTTAGCGCCAGGTACAGAGCCAGTGTTGAGGGCACCATATAGGATGGCTTTGGCGGAACTTAAAGAGCTGAAGATACAGTTGCAAGAGCTTCTTGATTTGGGGTTTATCAGACCTAGCTTCTCGCCATGGGGTGATCAAGTTTTGTTTGTGAAGAAGAAGGATGGGACTCTAAGAATTTGTATAGACTACAGGGAGTTGAACAAGTTGACCATCAAGAACAAATACCCCTTACCAAGGATCGATAATATGTTTGATTAGCTGCATGGAAAGACTATGTTCTCGAAGATTGATCTTTGACCTGGTTATCACCAGCTGAGGATCAAGGGTGAGGATATTCTGAAAACGGCCTTCCGAATGAGGTATGGGCATTATGAGTTCCTGGTCATGTCGTTTGGTCTGACCAATGCCCCAGCATCATTCCTGGATTTGATGAACATGGTGTTCAAGGTCTTCTTGGATCAGTTTGTGATTGTCTTCATCGACGACATCTTGGTTTACTCCAGTTTAGAGGTAGAGCATGAACAACATCTTCGATAGGTATTGCAGAGATTGAGAGAGCATCGGTTATATGCCAAGTTTAAGAAGTGCGAGTTTTGGCTACCAGAAGTGACATTCCTTGGACACATTGTTGGTGAATATGGGATTAAGGTGGATCCAGCTAAAGTAGAGGCAGTGAGAGATTGGCTGAGGCCAAAGAATGCCTCAGAGGTTAGGAGCTTCCTTGGATTAGCGGGGTATTATAGACGGTTCGTGGAAGGTTTCTCAAAGATTGCTGCACCGATGACATAATTGACACGGAAAAATATGAAATTCGTCTAGTCAGACAAGTGTGAGAATAACTTCCAGGGACTGAAGCGACGACTGATTACTACTCCTGTGTTGAGTCTTCCTTCGGAGGGAGGAAAGTTTGTAGTATACTGTGACGTGTCGAGATTGGGATTGGGATGCGTGTTGATGCAGAATGAGAAGGTTATTGCTTATGCGTCATGATAGTTGAAGGAGTATGAGCAGTGGTACCCTTCCCATGATCTGGAGTTGGCAGCGGTAGTATTCACACTGAAAGTTTGGCGACATTACTTATATGGAGAAAAGTGCAAGATATACACCGATCATAAGAGCTTGAAGTATTTCTTCACCCATAAGGACTTGAATATGAGGCAGAGACATTGGATGGAGTTGCTAAAGGATTATGATTGTGATATCCTTTACCACCCAGGGAAAGCCAATGTAGTGGCATATGCGTTGAGCTGGAGGGGCCCGTGATAATTATTTAGCTCTACACAGTTATTAAAGGATTTGACAGAGTAGATGGCAAGAGCAGGATAGAGCTAGTTATGGGCCGGTTGGCCAATATCACCTTACAGTCGACCCTTTCAGAGAGGATAAGAGAGGGTCAGATGGATGATGAACAGTTACAGGAGGTTAGAAGGAATGTCCTAGCTGGAGTGGCTAAGGGCTATTCCATTTCAGAGACTGGTTTACTACGGTATAAGGATCAAATTTGTGTACCGACAGATGTGGGTATTAGACGAGAGATACTTGATGAATCCTACACCACACCATACTCACTCCATCCAGGCACCGTGAAGATGTATCAGGATCTACAGACTTTATATTGGTGGCCTGGGATGAAGAAGGACTTAGTTGAGTACATGGCCAAGTGTTTAACCTGTCAGCAGGTGAAGGCTGAGCATCAGCGACCAGCGGGGTTGCTACAGCCTTTGGGTATTCCCGAGTGGAAGTGGGAAGATATTACCATGGATTTTGTGGGAGGTTTTCCTAGGACAGTGGGGTTACATGACTCGGTGTGGGTGATTATAGACAGATACACCAAGTCAGCTCACTTTCTACCAGTGAGGATGACCTATACCATGGATCAGTACACAGAGTTGTACGAAAGGGAGATTGTACGTCTCCATGGGGTTCCTAAATCTATAGTATCAGACCGGGATCCCGTATTTACCTCCAAGTTTTGGGGTGGTTTGTAGAAGGCTATGGGGATTCAATTGAAGTTCAGCACAACTTTTCATCCTAAGATAGGTGGATAGTCTGAGAGGACGATTCAGGTATTGGAAGACATGCTTAGAGCGTGTGTATTAGACTTTGAGGGGTCTTGGAGTAAGTATATTCCGTTGATCGAATTTTCATACAACAACAGCTATCAATCAACAATTGGAGTAGCTCCTTACAAGATGTTGTATGGAAGGAGATGTAGATCGCCCATTCATTGGGATGAGATAGGTGAGAGGAAGTATTTGGAACTAGAGTTGGTTCAGAAGACTAATGAAGTTATTGAGAAGATCCGAGCTCAAATTCTTGCTTCGCAGAGTAGACAGAAAAGCTATGCTGATCCTAAGCGTAGGGACGTGGAGTTCTAGGTAGGGGACCACATGTTTTTGCGAGTGTCACTACTGCGAGGGGTGAGGAGGTTTGGGAAAAAGGGAAAGCCGAGCCCTAGATTCACAAGACCTTTTGAGACACTGGAGAGAATCGGGCTAGTGGCCTACAGATTCACACTGCCGCCGTCATTATCAAGAGTTCATGACGTATTCCACATTCCTATGCTTCAGAAGTACGTCTCAGATGTGACTCATGTGTGGAGATATGAAGATTTGGAGTTACAGACAGATTTGTCATATGAGGAGCGACTGGTTCAGGTCCTTGACAAGAAAGACAAGTAACTATGGAACAAGACGATTCCTTTAGTCCAAGTATTATGGAGGTATAACAAGGTCAAGGAAGCAACCTGGGAGCTTGAGTCGGCTATGCGGGATCAATATACTGAGTTATTAAGGTAAATTTCGAGGACGAAATTCTCAGTAGGAAGGGATAGTTGTAACGACCCAAAATTGCTATTAGGGCTTAGTGCTTTGATTAGTGTGCCGGGAGGACATAATTGGATATAAGTATGTTTAGTTGGTTAATTGCGTGACTATGTGACATGCATGATTAATAGGGTTATGTGAGTATGTTATATGCATGTTTATGAGTATTAAATATGCATGTGGCCCCTTTATTGTTTATAAGGGCATATTTGTAATTTTGGCCCATTAAGGGCATAAATATGATTATATGTGATAAATGATTGAGACCACATTATTATGTGGATATATTCGCAGTATATGGCTTGAGACGGTCCTAGTGAGCGGATCAACAAAATAGTCACAACGGGGTTTAAATACCCGGCTCAGGGGGAGCCTGGGGTATTTTGGGAATTTAGAGAATATTTTAGGATTTATTAGATAATGAATATGTATTTGGTAATTAATTGGACATGACAGGATTAATTGATTAATAAGAGGAACACTTGAGGAGTTAGTGGGAATCCGGGGGGGGGGGGGGGAATGACCATTCTACCCTAAGAGGTAATTGGAGGGCTGGGTTAATAATAAAGGGCAATTTGGTCTTTTCATATTAAGTTATATACTCAGTAAAATTCTAAGGAATAACCAGAATGTAGTGGAAGACTCTTCGCTCTCTCTCACCCCCTCTCACTCATGATTTTCTCTCCCTCTCCCTCTTGTGTTGAGACTTTGAACAAGCTAAAGGGAAATTCAAGACTAATATGGGTTTTGGGTTGGTTCAAGCTGGGGGAAAACAAGGTGAAAGGCTGACAAAGGTTCCTGAGGAGTTTAGACTGGCAATTCAGGTAAAATTGACTCTTTGATTACTGAATTTTGTTGAAATGATATTGGGACTTGGAGCTTGCATGAAACTAATTACAGGGTCTAATTTCTGGGTGTTAGAGGGGAGTAAGAAATTGTTTGTGGATTGAAAATGATGCTTAGGCTATAGGAGTAAGCTTTGTAGGTTTGAGTCTAAGTTTGGTATGGAATGGGAGTGTGGCTAGAAGGACTTTTTAGGTTATGGCTGGCTAGGTTGCTAAGAAAACCTAGGAAATTTAGGCTACGTGGGGGCGCGCTGCGACCTAGCTCATGGGCACCGCAGCCCGCATGCCCAGAATGTCCTGGGAGGGCTCTCTGTCTTTAGGGCGTGCCGCGGCCCGCCTCCCCCAAAGCTTGGGCCCACGACTCTGAGTTGAGGCGCACTGCGACCCTCAGGGCCAGGTTGCGACCTGCCTAGGGAACTTTGGCCTAGGTTAGTTTTTAGGTTTGGGAAGGCTCGGGGGTGCAAACCTAAGCGCTCGGAACAATTTCTACTACTCAGTTTAGTAGAATTCGAGGTCTCGGAGGCTAGTTATTTTTTCTTAAACATTTATTTGGGTTATGAATTGATGATCACCCATTGACACTGTGACTAGGTTTATTGCTAAGGCTCAGGACTAAGGATTGTACTCGAGACCGTTCTTTTAATTCTCTGCTTGGGATTCAAGGTAAGAAAACTGCACCCTTGTTGTTGTAAATGGGACTGAGGTTCCCAATATTTGAATACGTGTACTATGTGATTGTACAATTGTTATGATATATGAGAATAAACGACCTAAGGATGTCGGGGTTGATGATATGCATACTAAACGCAGCTCGGCCTAAGCGAGCCGGGGTCAACTAGATAAACAGAGGGCTTAGTCTAAGCGTGCCAACCCTGAACACTTGCGTAACTGGCTAAGATATGAACTTGAAATTATATGTTTACCATTGGTTAGTTTAATGCTTGTACTCTGTTATATAATTAAACTGATTGACTCCATTGATGCTATATGTGTTTGATGTTTATGGTTTTCTTGCTGGGCCTTGGCTCACGGGTACTACATGGTGCAAGTAAAGACAAGGGGAAGCTTGACCAACCATGAGTTGGAGAGATCTGGGGACGAAGTGTACACAGTCAGCTGCTCGTCGGCCACGACCGAGGGAAAGTATAGGGACAGAGCCCTGAAACATGTGTTTTACCGTTAGAATGGTTTTTTGTTGTATTATCTTTTGGAGATTGTTAATTATCACTTAAACCCTGTTTTTGGGATCCCATGTATTAAACATTCGTTTCAATAAAAATTAACCGTTTATGATCAAAATATTTTAACCCTAACCTAATGATTGACCTTAGGATCACATTTTTGTTCAAATGACTTGATTAGCAAGTCTTGCACTATTTCAAATAGACAGTGTAACAGTCTTGGTCATCCAGGGTGTTATAGGGAAGGTTTTTGGGGTATCGTTATCATTTCCTGATAAGATGAGTTGTTGATTGTAGATATAATTGGGGAGTTATGCCTCTAGGAGATCAAATCGACTAGCCGGCACTGAGATCGAGGCTAGAAATGATAACCAATGTCATGACCCTCCAACTGCCCCTCAGAACTGGTGATAAATGTTTGCCATATGCAAGCAAGACTTCTGAGGCAGGAATAAGAGATTAGTCAGTTGACATAGCAGGCTCCAATGGGGAATGCAGCCCTGCCTACGCCATTGATTGAGGTACCAGTTTTGGGACAACCAGAAATTGGAAACATGTGAGAACCACTTTATGAGAGGTTCAAGAAACAACACCCTCCTACTTTTGATGGAGGGCCATGTAACGCCCTGGATAACCACGACCGTTACACTGTGTGTTTAAAATGGTTCTTAACCTGCTAAGTAAGTCGTTTGAACTTAAATGTGAAATTAACAACTAAGTCAAGGTCAAGTAATAAAAGTTTTGGTTAACAAAATGATTACTTTTCATTAAAAAATTAAGTTTGTACACAGGATCCCAAAAATTAGTTTACAGACTTGTAAAAGATAAATAGATACAATTTAGCCGTCCTAAGCGGCAAAAACAGGGTTTAACTCTAGTTCCTCCGATGCTATCCCAACCGTGGCGATCGAGTAGGCAGCATATGTACACACCGCCCCTGAATCTCTCCGACTCATGGCTGGTCCATCTATCAACTCCCTTACCTGCACCACATAGCACCAGTGAGCCAAGGCTCAGCAAGAAAACTCAAAACAACATGCATAACTAGGCAACATTTTAAAAGAAGTAAATATAATTCACTAGATTCAACTGACAATAGAATATATGCAACAATCTAAAAAAAAGCACTCAACTTAATCAAACATATAAATCAACCTCATAAACCAATACAAATAGTTAAGCGTGAACCACGCTTCTGTTTATTGTATAATGTCCAGTCCTAGCGCCCTTAGGTTGAGTCCACTGGATTCATGGCCGACCCCGGCACCCTTAGGCCGGGCTGCATTCCGCATGCTGGCTATCAGCCCCCGACACCCTTAGGTCTGTAAACAAATATAATTACAAATGCACAATGCATAGAAAGTAATCAATGGCGGCGCATAAAAGCATGCCCAATCAGATATTCTCAACTATAGATATGTTCATGTTCATAATATATTCATGCAAGGGGTTAAAGCCCCAACCACAACTCGGGTGTAATTTTCTTACCTCAGGTCCTGAGCAGCCAGCATACAGCAATCTCGAGCGCGATCCCTAGACTTGAGCCCATGTGACATAACCTAGTCACAATGCAATGATAGATAACGATAAGATCGTAAACCATTTAAAAACTTTGGATTCAAATACTAACCTCCGAGACCTCGATTTCTACTAAATCGGGTAGTAAAAATCGTCCTGAGCGCATAAGTTTTAATCCCCGAGCCTCCCCAAGCCCTAAGACAATCTTAGGCTGAAATTGTCTAGGCGGGCTGCGACTTGACCTAGAAGGTCGCGGCGTGCCTCAATTCAGAGGCGCAACCTCTCTATCTTGGGGGAGGCGGGCCGCGATTTGCCGCCTAGGGTCGTGACGTACCTTCATGTTAGTAGCCCTCCCAGGGCCTTCTAGGCACGCGGGTTGCGGCGCGCGCCCGCCAACTTAGTAATCCCTGGGTTTCTCCAATGTTTTTCCCATCCAAACTCAACAGAAATCATCCCAAATGTGAACCAAAGCTAGAATCAAGCCTAAAACTCTCAAAACCGCATCAAAGACAGTAAAAACAACCTGAAATCCATATCAAACCTTTAATCCATTTCAAAATCCAACCTAGAACTCTACCCAGCCACAACCTAGCTCAACCACAGAAAAACTCAAGGAAAAACTCAAATTGTGAAGCTTACCTCAACTGTGAATTTAACTTCCCCTGACTTGCTCCACCTATTCCCAACTTAAATCCCTAGCCTTCAAGCTTCTAATTCTCAGCCTCAGCAACAATTCTTCAAGAGTCTCCCCCAAGATCAACAAATGCACCAAAAATAGAAAGAGAGGGAGAGAGAAACCAAATAAAAGGAAGAGAGGGGAAGCTTCTGATATATTCCAGCTTAAGCCTATTATTTTCTAACTATATCCTTTAGTTATAATGACAAAAATGACCCCTTAAGTTTCCTCTTATCCTTAAATGGCCCCAAGGGCAAAATCGTCATTGCCTCATTTCCCGCTAATCCTCGAATTGTCTTATAAATTCCCAATTAATCACAACATAACCAATTAATCTCTAAACACTTACCCATTAATCAATTAATCCTAAATATACATTAAACTTCCCAATATATCCATAGGCTCACCCTGAGCCGGGTATTAAACCTCATTGTGACTATTCCTCTAATCTGCTCACTAGGATCGTCTCGAGCCGGATACCGCAAATATATCCACATAATAATGTGCTCTTAATCATTTACTCACATGTAATCACATTTATGCCCGCAACGTGCCAATATTACAAATATGCCCCAACTATCAAGAATGAGCCCACATGCATATTTAATACTTATAAACATGTATATAATCATACTCACATTATCATATATATATATATATCATTCATGCCACATAGTCATGCATTTAGTCAGTTAATCACACTTATATCCAATTATGCCCTCCCGACACGCTAATCAAGGTGCTAAACCCTATTAGCATTTTTGCTCCAGAGTAGCCAGCATACAGCAATCCCGAGTGCGATCCCTAGACCTGAGCCCTTGTGACATAACCTAGTCACAATGCATTGATAGATAACCATAAGATCCTAAACCATTAAAATTTTTTGGATTCAAATACTAGCCTATAGGACTTCGATTTCTACTAAACTGGGTAGTAAAAATCGTCCCGAGTGCTTAAGTTTTAATCCCCGAGTCTCCCCAAGCCCTAAGACAATCCTAGGCTAAAACTGTCTAGGCGGGCTGCGACTTGACCTTGAGGGTCGCGACGCGCCTCAAGTCAGAGGCGCAGGCTCTCTATCTGGGGTGAGGCGGGCCATGATTTGCCGCCTAGGGTCTCGACGCACCTTCATGTCAGCAGCCCTCCCAGGGCCTTCTGGGGCACGCGGGCCGCGACGCCCATGAACTGGGTCGCGGCATGCTCCCGTGACCCTAGAAATCCCTGGGTTTCTCCAATGTTTTTCCCATCTAAACTCAACAGAAATCATCCCAAATGTGAACCAAAGCTAGAATCAAGCCAAAAACTCTCAAAACCACATCAAAGACAGTAAAAAGAACCGGAAATCCATATCAAACCTTTAATCCATTTCAAAATCCAACCTAGAACTCTACCCAGCCACAACCTAGCTCAACCACAAAAAAACCAAGGAAAAACTCAAATTGTGAAGCTTACCTCAACAGTGAATTTAACTTCCCCTGACTTGCTCCACCTATTCCCAGCTTAAATCCCTAGCCCTCAAGCTTCTAATTCTCAGCCTCAGTAACAATTCTTCAAGAGTCTCCCCCAAGATCAACAAATGCACCAAAAATAGAAAGAGAGGGAGAGAGAAACCGAATAAAAGGAAGAGAGGGGGAGCTGGGGAAGGTTATGATATTTTCTAACTATATTCTTTAGTTATAATGACAAAAATGACCCCTTAAGTTTCCTCTTATCCTTAAATGGCCCTAAGGGCAAAATTGTCATAGCCACATTTCTCGCTAATCCTCGAATTGTCCTATAAATTCCCAATTAATCCCAACATAACCAATTAATCTCTAAACACTTACCCATTACTCAATTAATCCCAAATATACATTAAACTTCCCAATATATCCTTAGGCTCGCCCCAAGCCGGGTATTAAAACTCGCTGTGACTATTCCTCTAATCTGCTCTCTAGGATTGCCTCGAGCCGTATACCGCAAATATATCCACATAATAATGTGCTCTCAATCATTTACTCACATATAATCACATTTATGCCCGCAACGGGCCAATATTACAAATATATCCCAACTATCAAGAATGGGCCCACATGCATATTTAATACTCATAAACATGTATATAATAACACGCACATTATCATATATATATATATCATGCATGCCACATAGTAATGCATTTAGTCAGCTAATCACACTTATATCCAATTATTCCCTCCCGACACGCTAATCAAGGTGATAAACCCTATTAGCATTTTTGGTCCCGAGCAACCAACATACAATAATCCCGAGCGGGATCCCTAGACCTGAGCCCTTGCGACATAACCTAGTCACAATGCAATGATAGATATCCATAAGATCCTAAACCATTTAAAAACTTTGGATTCAAATACTAGCCTCTAGGTCCTCGATTTCTACTAAACCGGGTAGTAAAAATCGTCTCGAGCGCTTAAGTTTTAATCCCCGAGCCTCCCCAAGCCCTAAGACAATCCTAGGCTAAAACTGTCTAGGCGAGTTGGGACTTGCCCCTGAGGGTTGCGGCGCGCCTCAAGTCAGAGGCGCAACCTCTCTATCTGGGGGGAGGCGGGCCTCGACTTGCCGCCTAGGGTCCCGACGCGCCTTCATGTCAGCAGCCCTCCCAGGGCCTTCTGGGGCACGCGGGCTGCGACACTCATGAACTGGGTCGTGACGCACCCCTGTGAACCTAGAAATCCCTAGGTTTCTCAAATGTTTTTCCCAACCAATCTCAATAGAAATCATCCCAAATGTGAACCAAAGCTAGAATCAAGCCAAAAACTCTCAACACCACATCAAAGACAATAAAAACAACCTGAAATCCATATCAAACCTTTAATCCATTTCAAAATCCAACCTAGCTCAACCACAGAAAAGCTCAAATTGTGAAGCTTACCTCAACTATGAATTTAACTTCCCCTGACTTGCTCCACCTATTCCTAGCTTAAATCCCTAGCCTTCAAGCTTCTAATTCTCAGCCTCAGCAACAATTCTTCAAGAGTCACCCCCAAGATCAACAAATGCACCAAAAATAGAAAGAGAGAGAGAGAGAAATCGAATAAAAGGAAGAGTGGGGGAGCTGGGGAAGGTTCTGATATATTCCAGTTTAAGCCTAATATTTTCTAACTATATCCTTCAGTTATAATGACAAAAATGACCCCTTAAGTTTCCTCTTATCCTTAAATGGCCCCAAGGGAAAAATCGTCATTGCCACATTTCCCTCTAATCCTCGAATTGTCCTATAAATTCCCAATTAATCCCAACATAACCAATTAATCTCTAAACACTTACCCATTACTCAATTAATCCCAAATATACATTATACTTTCCAATATATCCCTAGGCTCGCCCCGAGTCGGGTATTAAACCTCGCTGTGACTATTCCTCTAATCTGCTCACTAGGATCGCCTCGAGCCGTATACCGCAAATATATCCACATAATAATGTGCTCTCAATCATTTACTCACATATAATCACATTTATGCCCGCAACGAGCCAATATTACAAATATATCCCAACTATCAAGAATGGGCCCACATGCATATTTAATACTCATAAACATGTATATAATAACACGCACATTATCATATATATATCATGCATGCCACATAGTAATGTATTTAGTCAGCTAATCACACTTATATCCAATTATGCCCTCCTGACACTCTAATCAAGGGGCAAAACCCTATTAGCATTTTGGGACGTACAACTATCACCTCCTTACTGAAATTTTATCCTCAAAATTTATTCAAACACTTTGGGATAGAAACCTAGTGAATCTAGCCGTAATCACAAAGTCCATTCCTTTACCACTTATCCTTAGTAACACTCCCATAAGAGTGACAATCTTATTCCATAAGACCTTATCTTTTTATCATAATTCTATTAGCTTTTTCTTGCGCAACAACTCCCGCTAAAATCCTTGGGTCTCCTCTCCTCATCAGTGGTGATATCATACATTTCTTTCCTTGACTTTGGCACCAGTAACATTCATAAGCCACCATCCATACCAGGGTAAGGCTAATCTGTAGGCCCTTGGCCTAGTCCTTGATAAGAACTCAAGAGTCTTATTAAATCGGGAGTCAAAACTCCTTATTCTTTCCAAAAATATCTTATCCTTTCTTGTCTACAATATTCGGAGAAATACAAAGTCTCCTGTCCAGGAACTTCGTGTTCCAATATTTGAAATTTGCGAATTCTTATGTCCTTTCAGATAGGCAGACACTTCTACCTTAACAATCCTAATGACTTCATTGGTTTCCCCGAATCAATACCGAACCACAACATTCTCTGTCTTTCATTTCATTACTTGGAACAAGTACTTCTTGCTCTCCACCTTATTATATCTTATGCTGAGTCACCCTAGCCGTTGAACGGTATCCACAACTGTGACAATTCAATCTACGGACTGTACTTATCTCAATGCCCCAAACACTTGTACATTCGAGGTATAATTCTTAAAAATCTGATTCACTTCTTCAGATTGCTAGTCTATATGAAGGTAACCAATAATTCTAGGTTTCACTCTTATACACTTTGTTTTCTACATCCTTTTCCAAAACTTGGAAAATAAAGGGTCTCAACTCGACACTATCAATTTTGGTGTTCCACGGAGACATACAATCTCCTATTGCCCAAATGCCTTATTGTGTCACCCGTTCACACGAACCAAAGTGTGTTAAGTCAATCTGTTGAGTCACAACCTTTCATGTCCAACCTTCTTGCCGTCTAATGTGGTCCACTCTTACGGTCCATTACTATACCTTTTTACCTTCTAATATACGGATTTAGATCTTAACATCCATTTAAACTTCCTGGTTACAATATTCATAAGGAGGTAGTACAAAATTCATCTAGAATCTCAACCTCAACATCAGGTTCCATCGGATCACTCATCCGTTCTTCATATCATAATTTATTCATAATAAAATTGTAGGATTCTGAACCATACCTACAAGATCTTCTCTATGAATTTCATTGTCCATAAGGATATATCTATCCACTATCAACTGTAGATACTATATTAATCTTGATTGTTACCTCGTTTGACGTTACTGTAATCCGTGGCATCCTATCCAACTGGCACAAATCTTTCCAACTTTAGGAGGTCAATTTTTTATATTAATTTTCTCTTATGCAGTCAAGGGTTTCCAATGTAAATTACCCATTAATTCCCAATAGGGCCTTGGTCCCAAGGTTATTCCTCTACATATGACCAAACACTTAAATTATTTTCTCTAATACACTTGCTTCTATTCCGTAGGTGCCATCAATGCGCCCTAATCGTGACTATCTAACATTACCATCAACTTACTGCTCCATGTGTAACATTCATGTTCTTATTCTTTCGCCTACCTTGAAGCATGAACAACCACCCTTTCAGTCTATACCTGGGCGCGTCTTAGCCTTTGATGCACCGCCTTATAGTTTCATGTCTTAAGAAAAGACAATATCCACCATGTTGTCCTCCCACATTCTTCCATTACTTATGGATTCTAATACCATGGGGTGCTAACCAATCCTTATTCTATCTTCTGGAAATATGATACAAACTATCCATTCAGTCCAACTTTAGGTTCTTGTGTTGTCTCAATCTTGGTTATAGCTATCTTCGAAGATGCTTCAAGTAATAGCTGACGTGTCTAACCGGTCTCACCATACTTCTCACCCCTCAGGCATTCTTTAGTAATTCCTTTGTAGATTCTGACTGAATTCCTTCATACATGATCCCATCACCTCCTATAACATGACCTTGAATACCTTTAGAGAAATCGAAGCTTACACTTTCTAGAGCCTTACGTGAAACTCTGCCTCATCAGTCTTAGTATTATCGTTGTAGTAGTCATTCATATTCTGCTTCAAACTGGGAATAGACCAACACATTCCTAACCAATATGGATATGACTCATCCATATCATTCTTGTACTCCTTGCTTGTCAAACTTACCTGTGTCGTTGAAGCATTGGTTAGTTAAGAACTTTCACTGATAAGCCATTACATCCTACTTCGTGCAAGAAATAATTCCTAGAATGTATCTTTCCTTGATCCTCAGCTAGTAATAACCAGATTGAAGATCAATTTCTGAGAACATTGTCCCATCTTGGGACTGGGCAATTGAACCCTTCATCCTTAACAGGCGATATCGATGTGTCCCATGATGCGATGCTCCATCTGATCCATCCTCAAATCAAATACTTCTTTAACTGAACCATTAATTCTTTATGCTAAGCTAATATCATTCTTCACGATGTCACTGATATCGATTCTATCCGCACCTTAAGTCGTAGTGTACTCAATGATTTTGTGCACCCATCTAAACCTTACTGGCTAATCTAGTTTCCATCTGGTCTAACTAATATATTCTAAGTGGTACCTACCACAATATTTAGGCATCCTATAGACGCAACTGGGTCCTTCCCTTCAACTACATACATTATTACAAACTCCTGCAGTCCATGGTTGTCCCTTATTTAATAGACCAGCTCCTACTCAGGCTCATATCAAAACTCTCATATGACGAGCTCAATCACTTTTACCATAAACCCTTTTTACCATTAGTATTCCAATTCTTCCCCAGCAGGCACTAATATCTCAAACCCCATCGTTTAACAACCTTGAAGCATGCACTTCATATCTGAGTCTTTTCTGGGAGATACGCAGCACTGAACTCTTCCAGCTCATTATATAACAAAGGACGAGGACTAACTAGTCAACCGGCCGCCTCTGAGGGACTAGCCTCGGGCTTTGAGTGTAACAAGGCAGACCAGTCCTCCCTTCTCGGGCAATCCTCCCTAACATACTTAACTATTCCATGTAGAAAACATGCCTTCACTTGGCGTCCTCCCAAATGATGTCTCCCGCATCTGGCGTATACTAAATAACTTCACCAGGCCTCATTACCGCCCTGGAGGCTATCCTATAAACTATAACCCTTCCTGTCAAAACCAGGAGTAGTAGCACTATTAGGGGTCCTTCTTTTCTGGTCACTTGGCATCTGCCCCTACCTAATCCCGCAAATGGGAATACCATTGCTTGAGCTTCCCATCCTACAATACTCTCGCTTCATATCTCATATCTTATGTCTTTAGTAATAAGGCCCTCCTTACTATTCGAGCATAGATGAAAAATCTCATGCACTAGAGTGACCCTGATGCTCTGGGCCATCCCAGAGTTTAGTCCTTAAATATATCGTTCTTTTCCGAGCTACATCTACTGGTACCAAACCTCCAAGCATACTCATCAACCCACCAAATTCATTAACATACCCTGTCATTGTCTTACCATTCTGAATAGAGTTCATAAACTCATGAGTACTAGCAGTTCAAACTGCATCACAATAGTCTCTTTTATCAAGTGACTGTCTAAATTCCTCCCAACCCATCATGACAACATTCTGGGTCTGGGGTACCATTCCCCACCACATCAGGGCATCCTCCTGCCGCATGCGCATGGCGCAACTACTCAATCATGGCCTAACATTCTCATATCATCAAGGACGGAGTTAATCACGCCCATCTACTAATCAGTTCCTGAGCAAACCTAAACCTTCCTCGAAAACTAGAGGATAATGCTTCTAACGTCGTTCATACGATAACTCTTATATGGTTCCATCCTCAGGTTGAACCAACACTGGTGCCCTTACTGTCAAGACACATGAAGCAGTGTTTCCCCAACGAAACCCGCTGTCTCAACCATTTAATTCCCTTATCCTGATCTAGTAGCCTTATTCACATATCAGCAAACATCTGCTACGAATTCCAGGGGCAGATGGAGGGTTCCAACCCTAACTATCATCTACAACCCCCATTATAGAAATACCAGGTCCAATAACTATCTTCAGTACATACATTCTGATTCAATCTGTCATCACCGAATTAACCCCTCAGCCTTGATATTCATATCCAGAATCATCCCGCGGGCAGGTCCAAACAATTACAATAATCACACACACAATATACATATCAAAACACTAATCTATATCACTCATGCATTAATGATCAAATTCCATTACTACTAAATATACTCATACAAATCATGCTTTCTCTATACTAACACACATATAAGGCATATAGGTTCAATTTAAACAATTAACCACATAATCATATCATTAGATACCTAACCGTGAGTCAAGCTTATCTCTAGCGGTGAGTGTACACACCTAGCCAGTCTTCAAGAACCCTTAAACCTAAACCGCTCTGATACCAAATTGTAATGCCTTGGATAACCAAGACCGTTACACTGTGTGTTTAAAATAATGCTTAACCTACTAAGTAAGTCGCTTGAACTTAAATGTATAATTAACAACTAAGTCAAGATAAAGTAATAAAAGTTTTGGTCAACACAATGATTATTTTTCATTAAAATATTCAGTTTGTACATGAGATCCCAAAAATTAGTTTACAAACTTGTAAAAGATAAATAGATACAATTTAGCCGTCCTAAGCGGCAAAAGCATGATTTAACCCTAGTTCCTCCGAAGCTATCTTGACTGTGGGGATCGAGCAGGCTGCATATGTACACACTGCCCCTGAAGCTCTCCAACTCATGGCTGGTCCAGCTATCAACTCCCTTACTTGCACCATGTAGCACCTGTGAGCCAAAGCTCAGCAAGAAAACTCAAAACAACATGCATAACTAGGAAACAATATAAAAGAAGTAAATATAATTCACTAGATTCAACTAACAATAGAATATATGAAACAATCTCAACAAAAGTAATCAACTTAATCAAACATATAAATCAACCTCATAAACCAATACAAATAGTTAAGTGTGAACCACGCTTTTGTTTATTGTATAATGTCCAGGATCAGCGCCCGTAGGTCGAGTCCACTGGCTTTATGGTCGACCCGGCACCCTTAGGCTGGGATGCGTTCTGCACGCTTGCTATCACCCCCGGCACCCTTAGGTTGGCCTGCAAACAAATATAATCACAGATGCACAATGCATAGCAAGTAATCAATGGCAGCGCATACAAGCATGCCCAATCAGATATTCTTAACTATAGATATGTTCATGTTCATAATATATTCATGCAAGGGGTTAAAGCCCCAACCACTACTCAAGTGCAGTTTTCTTACCTCAGGTCCCGAGTAGCCAGCATACAGCAATCCCGAGCACGATCCCTAGACATGAGCCCTTGTGACATAACCTAGTCAAAATGCAATATTGGATAACCATAAGATCCTAAACAATTTAAAAACTTTGGATTCAAGTACTAGCCTTCGGGACTTTGATTTCTACTAAATCGGGTAGTAGAAATCGTCCCGAGCACTTAAGTTTTAATCCTCGAGCCTCCCTAAGACCTCAAGACCTAGCCCTGAGGGTCGCGGTGCACCTCAAGTCAGAGGCGCAACCTCTCCATCTGAGGGGAGGTGGGCCGTGACTTGCCCCTTAGGGTCGCGATGCGCCTTCATGTCAGCAGCCCTCCCAAGGCCTTCTGGGGCATGCGGGCTGCGGCGCATATGAACCTAGAAATCCCTGGGTTTCTCCAATGTTTTTCCCAACCAAACTCAACAGAAATCATCCCAAATGTGAACTAAAGCTAGAATCAAGCCTAAAACTCTCAACACCACATCAAAGACAATACAAACAACCTAGAATCCATATCAAACTCTTAATCCATTTCAAAATCCAACCTAGAACTCTACCTTGCCACAACCTAGCACAACCACATAAATACTCAAGGAAAAACTCAGATTGTGAAGATTACCTCAACTGTAAATTTAACTTCCCCCAATGTGCTCCACCTATTCCCAACTTAAATCCCTAGCCTTCAAGCTTCTAATTCCCAGCTTTAGCAGCAATTCTTCAAGAGTCTCCCCCAAGATCAATAAATGCACCTAAAATAGAAAGAGAAGGAAAGAGAAACCGAATAATAGGAAGAGAGGGGGAGTTGGGGAAGGTTCTGATATATTCAAGCTTAAGCCTAATATTTTCTAACTATATCCTTTAGTTATAATGACCAAAATTCCCCCTTAAGTTTCCTATAATCCTTAAATAGCCCCAAGGGAAAAATCGTCATTGCCACATTTCCCGCTAATCCGCAAATTGTCCTATAAATTCCCAATTAATTCCAACATAGCCAATTAATCGATAAACACTTACCCTTAACTTAATTAATCCCAAATATACCTTAAACTTCCCAAAATACCCTTAGGCTCGCCCCTAGCCGGGTATTAAACCTCGCTGTGACTATTCCGCTAATCCGCTCACTAGGATCGCCTCAAGCCGTATACCACAAACATTTCCACATAATAATGTGCTCTCAATCATTTACTCACATTTATGCCCGCAGCGGGCCAATATTACAAATATGCCCCAACTATCAAGAATGGGCCCACATGCATATTTAATACTCATAAACATGCATATAATCATACTCACATTATCATATATATATATCATGCATGCCACATAGTCATGCATTTAATTAGTTAATCACACATATATCCAATTTTTCCCTCCTGGCACGCTAATCAAGGCACTAAACCCTATTTGCATTTTCGGGACGTTACAGGCCAGATCCACTGAAAAGATGAGTAGTGGATGAGCATGATTACATCCATCCTTGATTTTATGAAGATGGTAGGCAATGACATAGTGGCCTGTGCCACATCTATGTTACGTGATGATGCCCGCATCTGGTGGGAGGTTGTATCTCAAACCTGGAACGTCATTGTATTGAGTTGGGATGAGTTCCATGATTTGTTCAATGTGAAGTACTATAATGAAGTAGTTCAAACTATGAAGGAGAATGAGTTCACTAGGTTGGTTCAGAGCAACATGACTATGATTGAGTATGCCCTGAAGTTCGACAGGTTGGCCAAGTTTGCATCTGACTTGGTGCCATCCGATGCCTCTAGGAGAGAGAGATTTGTTCGGGGATTAAACCCCATGATATCAATGGATGTCAGGATTACCTCAGTGTCTGGAGTTACCACATATGCTCCGGTAGTTAAGAAGGCCCTTACTGCTGAGGGTGCAGAGGATAAGATTTGGCGCGAGAGTGCCACTAGGCGTGATTCCCAGAGGGTGATACCTTCATTTACTGGATTTGGTAGGGGCGGAGGCCCTAGTGACCAAAAGAGGAGGACCGCAGATACTTTTACTACCCCTGGTTCAGATAGAAGGGTTCTTGGTGTTTAGGGTGGCTGCTAGGGGGCAATGACGTCTGGAGAAGTTATCCAGAGTGCGGCAGGTGCAGGAGGTGCCATTTGGGAGAATGTCGTGCTAAGACATTCTTCTATTGCGGGATAGTGGAGCATATCAGGAAAGACTGCCCGCAACCGAAGAAAGAGGAATAGAAGAAGGGTGACAGTTTGACTCTAGCATGAGTGTTCACGTTGACCCAGTCAGAGGTTGAGGATAGTCCCTTGGTAGTAACAGGTCAGATTTCTAGCGATGGCTCCACTTACACTGTTTTGATTGATTTTGGTGCTATGCATACATTTGTATCCAGTAGAGTGATTGATAGACTTTAGACCTTGTGATCTATGTGTTGTGGAGTTTGGGACCTTATTGCTTACTGGAGAGTTCGTAGTTACAAGGAGATGGATTAGATCTCTACCAATAGAAGTGGATGTTGGAAAACCATTCAGAGCATGCAGCGAAAACTTTGCGTGGTGGGCCCATTGTTATGTTTATGAACAACAAAATAACAACAATCAAAATTTTTCATTAATCATATAAAAAATTTGTATGATCAAGAAACAATCCAGAAATATTATCATACAATACTATTAATCATGCAACAAATATGTATATAAATATACAAAATATAAACACAAAAAATCGAGAACATACACTTTTACCTCTTGAAGCCTATCAAATGTCCTCGAGTCTTTTCGTATTTTTATCGATCTTTCTATCGAAAGATTTAAGCACTTAAACCACGATCTTCCGGAGTGTTGTCTACACCTCAAGATATGTGTGCGCACATAGAGAACATGTGTAACGCCCTGGATAGCCAAGACTGCTACACTGTGTGTTTATAAAAGTGCCAGACTTGCTAATCAAGTCATTTAATTAAAAATGTGTTACCGAAACTATAATGGAACTAGGGTTAAAATATTTTGGTCTCAAAAGCTGCATTTCTTATAAATAAACATTTACTGTTTATACGAGATCCCAAAATTAATAGAATTAAATTTTTTGACCCTCGTTTTGGTCAACTGACACGGAGTCAAATGCTTGATGGGATAGAAAGTATTGAAATAAATCTAATGGAAAGAAAAGGAAACGACACAACAAATTATAGTGGTTCGGCCCCACGAATTGGTAATGACCTACGTCCACTTAAGCTATTATTGATATTGATTCTCAAATGAGTGATCAAAGAACTAGGGTTCTTCAAGTTTCACAAGCCTTAGAGGGATGAGTAATACAACCGAAAGATAATAGCTAAAATTCTCTTCTAAAGCATAAACCAAAATCAGCCAAAAAGTCCCTCCCTTGAGCTATTTCTCTCTATTTATAGGCTCAAGGAGGGTTACATGAATTAGTTACAGATATTTTTTCCTAACTAATCGGATAATCAGGTATCATGGGAGATAATCTCGGATATGATTACAACTGTACAAGATTATCTCAAAATATACGGAGTACACGACCAAGCTGGTCGTATATAAAACCCAAATGCTGTGTCAGGGGAATCTCCCTGGTCGATGGTCGAACAGAACCTCTGCCAGGTGTCAGCCACGTGTCAGCCACGTGTTAAAAATGTTTGCCACGTCATCCACACCAGCTTTTTGGATAACATTTTCCCCCAAGTTTATTTATTACGACCAACAATAAATAAACTTTTAGGAAAATGACCCTTTGATTACCCCACCAAATTTGTCAGAGTAGTTCGTGCCTCCTTGGAAAAAGTGACCTACCCATGTCCAATCATACCTTTTTGGATCCCAAACAAACCTATGACGGCTATCACTCTTCCCCACGCTTCGAAAAAAGGGACTTATGATTACCTCTTTTTTCCATATCTCAGACAATATATATAGCTTCCAGAATTTCCTTTTCACTTTTTACAAGCTATTTTTCTGTCAAGAACTCTTCCAAGAACCCCCAAGTCAGAACCCAGAATTTCTTTGAAGATCATCCTTTGTCGTTCTAGGAATCGGCTGTTCGCACACCTACACTTGAAATTTCTCCAGGACTTCACAATCTTCGTATAGGTAAGTTTCAGAACTTTTGTGCCCTTTACTTTGCTGTGCATGCCGATTTAAGCTAGTTTTTTAGGTTCTGATACTGCTCTGTGTTCTTGGGTAGAGATGCATGAAAATAGGGCATTTGTCGAGTGATGCTAGATATGGTAGTGTATACTTGGCTTTTAGGGGTTATGAATCAGTTTGATAGTCGAGATCATAAATTTAGGATGTAAAATCGAAGTAAAAATTCGATTTTTTAGGGTAGTTGAAAAACTGGGTTTTTGATAGCCCTTACTGAAGTTGAAAAAGCTTTTTTAGAAAAAACTTTTTACTTTCACTTTTTGATCTGTTTTTTAAACTGTTCGCGTGAAAAATTTAGTTTTCATTAGAATGCTGTTGTATAAAAGTTAAACTTTTATACACGAGCAGTGTTATTCTAACCAAATTTTTAGGCTCTTCATCCTCACCTCCCCCTTTTTCTGTTCGTAGCTTTTAATGCCAGATTTGTGGAGAGGTGAGAAGCCGATAGACGACGATCTACTTATGTAGCTGCTCGAAGGCGAAGAACAGCCAGTTCAGTGCATCCACGAGATTCCTTTCTCCAGAATTTATCCTCCAAGACCTCAACCAACTCCAGTTAGAATGGGTCGTGTTAAGTCCACCGCCCAAAAGAAGAGAAATCCTAAAAACCCTTCAAATCCTCCAGCTTGGTCTGACTCGCAGGCTGGGGTTCCTTTGACCAGTGGTCAAGAAAATATTGTTCCTGACCCTCACATCCAAGTTAGGGCCCGTCCTCAGCATTCAGTTCTTCCCGACGCCGAGTGGTATCTTTCCCCACTCAGCCAAGTAACCCCTAGGATGCTAGCCAACTACCTCAGAAAGTACGGCCTTTCTGGGGTAACCCTCAAAATTCCTACTGCGGATGAGCGGGCGAATTTTCCTAGAGGTGTTTACAGCGCGTAGTCGAGATATCACATAGAGGCTGGGGCTGCCCTTCCTCTCCATCCATTATTTCAGGGGGTGGCGAAATATTTAGGAGTCGCCCCCTTCCAAATTACACCAAATGGATATAGAATGCGTGCTGCACTCTATATCCTTTATAACCACAAAAAATGGCCAGAGCCTACCCCCCATAAGGTCAACTACATTTTTGACCTTAAGTCCAACACCCAACAATTTGGTACAGAGTTCTTTCATTTTTGTCACCATGAGACCAACCGAACCTTCCTGAGTGACACAACCCATATTTCCAACATGGGGAAATACAGTCAGGAGTATTTCCTCACGCCTGACATGGTCACGGATAACCTGGCCTTCACTCGAGGAGGTAAAAGTCTTTTTCCACTGGTCGTTGTTTTTACTTAGCAATTTTCCTTGCATTTTTCTGAAACTTCTTGTGTTTTTCAGGCCCATGGTTGCGACTAGACCCAATAACAGACATGGTGTTGAGGTTTTCCATGTTGCCCAGCTTGATGGACGTTGTGAAGAGCGTCAAATCCCTGGTCACCGAGGCCAACTTGAGGCTAGTTGGCCTCCTGGACCCTCACCAGGATGTGAGGGATCCTGCGGCAGGAAGTGCCGCTGACGAGGAAAATCCCGAGCAGTAACCACCAGCGTCTCCTCCTCGACGGAGACCGACTGGGGTTATAATCAGGGAACCCGTTGGCACTCCCCAAGCAGAAAGGTCTTCTGCCCCCCAAGGAAAGGGAAAACAAAAGGCAGCCGAGCCTGTCATAGACTTAGACGAGTCCTCTGACGAAAACGGTATAGTTATTTCACTCTTAGATAACTTGCCAATTCCTTGTCATTTATTCGACGGGGACGACAATTTTACATATGCTCCAAACCTAGGGCCAGACTTCTTCATGCCAGAGAGTGAGTGTATGACTAGTAGAGTCAATAGTATAGCGACCAGTAGTAATAGCTCGGGTATTTGACTTTGTAATTTTCTTCATTTCTTTTCTGATGCAACATAACTTGTCATCTATTTTTGGCTTACTGTTCGCATGTTTACCTCTTTTGCAGAAATGGCTTCTGCAAACGTCTTCGATCTCTACAGCACTCAGGAGGAAGAAGAAGTTCCCTTGGTCTGAAAGAAGAGATTAACCAGGAAACATGACGGGGAGCCCAGTTAGATGCCTTTGGCTAAGAAGAACAGAGCCACTGATCCTTCGAAGGATGGGCCCTCTGGTCAAACATCTTCCCAGCCTCCTGCTCCTCTCGAGAAGGAAATTCCGCCTCCACCTGCTCTTGCTGCCATGACTTCTTCACCTTCGGCTTCTACTAAACAGGCTCAACAAGCTGAGGGTGTTCCCCCCGGGGCTAAACTATCGGGCCGCTCCCTAAGGTCGGCCAAGGATCGCCTTGCTCACATTCTTAAGCATGACCGCTCCAAAGAGGCCATGGCTGAAGCAGAAACAATGGGGGTCGACCAGATCCTCAATAGAGCCCATAATGAAGTGGCCAGTGTAAGTAATCTTCCTTCTCTTTTGTTCTTATGGTCCTGATTTTCCTTTTTGAAGTCAGTCTAACTCTTATTCTTTGATTGCAGGCAATGCTGACCATGATGGCTGCTCGCGCCCGTGCGGGTGCATACGTCAAGCAGTCCCGTGCTAGGGAGTTGAAGCTAATGGAGGAGCTTTGAGCCGCGGAGGCAAGGCACGCGGGAGAGCTGGAGGTGGTGACCCAGTAGAAGGATTCTCTGGCTGCGGATCTGGTGGAGAAACAGGCCTCTTTGGAAAGTGCTAGGAAACAGAGAGGGGAATACCAGGAGGCCAGCCGAATCCACTGGCGCGAAGTCAAAAAGCTCCAGGAGGAAAATCTTACGAAGGACAGGAGTATTGCCATCCTCAAGAGCCAAGTAGAGCAACTCAAGCTCACGAACTCCAAGGACCTGAAAAGGTACAAGAATGCGACACTTCGATGTTTCTACGACTTCTGGAAACATAATCAAAGTGCCAATTTTGGCTACCTTCCAGAGGATGCCAAGAAAGCTGAGTTGGCTCGCTGTGCTGCTCGACTGGCTGCCAAAGAAAGGGCTAGAGTTCCTGCCTCCCCGGAGATTTCGCTGGCCACGGGGATGGATGGAGGGGAAGCTGCAGAAGACGCAGTTAACCAAAATGCTCCCCAAGATCCTCCTGCTACTTCTTAGCTTGTTTTTTACTTGTTTTATTTTCTTTTCCTTACATGACCCACAACTCATGATGTTAAGACAATATTTATTTTCTTATTGCTGCATGGGCAGCTTTTCCTTTTAACTTAACATTTACATTCGAGCAGTACTGCTCGCGGTGTAAAAGGATTCCTTTGATATTATAATATTTCTGCTTTATTATAACATCAGTTCGCATGACCGAACTTAGCATAGTACTTTGGCTTGATTTAACAAAATATAAATTTTGAAAAATACTCTAAGTACCGTAGCATGCTTTCACTTATTTTGCTCATGTGTTTACATACCTCTTGGTATGCTTTGCTTTCTATGTACCTTATATGCCCCCTAAGTGATCGAGGAGCTTTAGGTCTTTGGTCACTTGCCTTGACCATAACCTGTACGAACATTACTGCTCGATATAAAATGTAAACCTTATAATACAACAAAACAACACACGTAAATGAACAAATACTTGTAAAAAATTACAAAGTTTGGCAAGAATGACTGGCTGCGCACAGTCCCTTATAATTCTCGTATTTAAATGGACTAAACATGTCTTTACGAGTGATCTTTGAAAGATCTTACACTTATAAGCGATTAGCCATATAACATGACTAACCCTTTTTCAAAACTTGTAAAAAGTAAAAATTAATACAAGCCATTCCTTTAAGAAGGACTGTTTACTGATAATACTTGCGCAAGTGTTCTCCATTCCAATAACGTAGAACGAGATCTCCATTTAAGTGTGCAAGTTTGTAAGTGCTTGGATGAAGGACTTCTTCAATCTGGTAAGGTCCTTCCCAGTTTGGTCCGAGTACTCCAGCAGCTTGGTCGCGGGTGTTTAAGAAAACTCTTCGAAGTACTAAGTCTCTGACACTGAACTTTCTTTCTTTTACTTTGGAGTTGAAATATCGAGTGAATTTTTGCTGGTACGCAGCTACTCGGAGTTGGGCTTTCTCTCGTTTCTCCTCGATCAAGTCTAGGGATTCCATTAACAGTTGGCTATTTTGGTATTGGTCGTATGTGATTCTGCGATGCGAGGGTGGATCTAACTCGATAGGCAACAATGCTTCATACCCGTATGCTAAGGAAAATGGGGTAATACCTGTTGCTGTTCGGTGAGAAGTTCTATACGACCAGAGGACTTCAGGCAGCTGCTCTGGCCATGCTCTTTTAGCTTACTTAAGCCTTTTCTTCAGGGTATCTTTCAATGTATTATTTACTGCTTTGACTTGCCCATTTTCTTGAGGATGAGCAACTGAAGAAAAGCTCTTGATAATGCCATGTCTTTCGCAGAAGCCTGTGAACACGTCACTATCAAACTAGGTGCCATTGTTCGAGACAATCTTTCTTGGCAATCCATATCGACAAACAATGTTTTTGATGACAAAATCAAGTACTTTCTTTGTCATTATGGTTGCGAGTGGCTTAGCCTCGGCCCATTTGGTGAAGTAGTCGACAGCCACCACTGCGTATTTCACCCCACCTTTTCCTGTCGGCAAGGACCCGATTAAATCTATACCCCATACTGCGAAGGGCCATGGACTTTGCATTTGCTTTAACTCATTAGGAGCTGCCTGTGGGATCTTGGAAAGCCTCTGACACTTATCACATTTTTTCACAAACTCCATCGAGTCTTCATTCATCGTCGGCTAGAAATAACCCTGCCTTAGAATCTTCTTTGATAAGCTATGCCCCCCAGCGTGGTCTCCACAGAAGCCTTCATGTACTTCCTTCATCAACTCTTTAGCTTTTTCTGGTGTAACACACTTGAGCAGTGGCATTGAGTATCCTCTTCGGTATAGAATACCATCGACCATGATATACCTAACAGCCTGTCTCTGAAGGGTCCTGACTTTATTTCTATCTGCTGGTAGTATACCGCTCGTGAGATACTCCAAGTATGGTGCCATCCATGTATCTGCTAACCGGACCTCCATATTGGTTTTGTCTTCTCGTATGCTTGGCCCGTGTAGCCGCTCAACTGGCACTATATTTAAAGTGTCAACATCTTTTGTACTCGTGAGTTTGGCTAAGGCATCTGCGTTTGAATTCTGATATCGAGGTATTTGCTAGAGAGTATATTTCTCAAATTGTGCCAACAGATCTTTTGTTTTGTTCAGATAGGCCACCATTTTTAGGCCTCGTGCTTGATACTCCCCTAAGACCTGATTCACTACCAGTTGTGAATCACTGTAAATATCCAGCACTTTTTATGTTCATGTCTTTGGCTAACCTTAACCCAACGAGTAGGGCTTCATACTCAGCTTCATTGTTCGAAGCAGAGAAATCAAACCTAATTGCGCAGTGAAATTGATGCCCTTCTGGCGTTATCAATATCACTCCTGCTCCTGTGTGAGATTCGTTGGATGATCCATCTATGAATAACTTCCACGAAGGAGCTTCAACTTGAGGCTCAGGCGCACTAGGCTTTTCACCCTGCTCGCTGTTCGGGAGTTTAGTGAATTCAGCAATGAAATCAGCCAAGACTTGTCCTTTTATTGCTGCTCAAGGTGAGTATGTTATATCGAACTGCCCGAGTTCGACTGCCCATTTCAACAAACGACCAGCAGCCTCTGGCTTTTGCAAAACTTGCTGAAAGGGCTGGTCAGTCAAGATTGTGATTGGATGGGCTTGGAAGTAAGGGTGTAACTTCCTTGAGGCCAAAATTAGGCAATAGGCTAATCTTTCAATGGGAGGATATCTCAATTCGGCTCCGATTAACCTCTTGCTCACATAATACACCGCCTTTTGTACGCCTTCTTCTTCTCTCACTAACACCGCACTAGCAGCATATTCGGTGATCGCCAGGTATATGAACAAAGTTTCCCCATCTACAGGCTTTGATAAGACGGGAGGCTGTGCCATGTGGGCTTTTAAGGCTTGGAAAGCCTATTCACAGTCTTCAGCCCATTCGAACTTCTTGTTGCCCTAACTAGATTAAAGAAAGGGACGCACACTACAACAAAAACCCATTTCCATAACACAAAAATTTAATACTTTTTTAAAAAGTATTATAATAGGTAAATAAGTATATAGGTGTAAATGGAACTTAATTTTTGGCGCCTAATTTTTCACCACCCCCCAAAAAATTTTCACACGATCTCATTAAATATATAAAAATTTGTTTTATCAAAATATAATCAAATTTTATTTATAAAATAAGTAAATAAAAAAAATATAATCCCCAAATCTCTTTCTCTCTCCCACCATAACCGATCTTCTCCCTTTCTCTTTCATTTACTCTCTGCCAACCACTGATTGTCGCCGCCGTTCAAACACCAGACCAGGAAGACATGTGATGGGGGCCTGCGGCTTGGATCGTGTGACAGGGAGGCTCGACTCGTGGGTCTACCACAAATTCCCTCCCCATGTTTCCCATCACCGACCGAAGAAGCTCGTGCCTTGAGTGACTTAATCCGACACCTCGTCCAATGACGTAAGCGCTCATTTGAGCTGAGGATTTTTTCCAAGCTTCAATTTTTATGGGATTTTTACTTGTTTAAGAAAATCAGGTCGCCATTCTTGGAGGGTCGGTGGAGTTTCGAATGGTTTGGGTCTGGAAGCCTAGGTTTATTTGATGCCAAATTCATATCCGAGTGAGTTTTCTATGCTCTAATGTGTTACTCAGCTTTGAGAAATGTGGTTTGTAGTTGTCCAAAATTTTGTGGTTAGTGTGAAATTGGATTGAGTTGGATAACAACTGATCATGTTTAATGTTTATTGTGAGATATATATGTACTAGCTCAACTTTTGCAGTTCTTTGAATTGTGTTCAGATAGGAACTGTATAGATTTGCTCTTCTCTCAAATAGATACTTCACCGCATGTGTAATATTCATTCATTTTTATCGTGATTTAAATACATTTAATAATAAATTTTAATTTCGTATGAGAAAATGAAAATAATCAATGCTTTATTTCTCCCTTCATCTTTGCTTCAGCTAGTATCTGGAATTTCCCTTTCTTCTCTTTAGTTTTTCTATTTTTGGGTTATGTTTTGAGTTTGGTGGAGGAGTTCTCATGTAGGGATGTAATGGGGTTAGTATGGAGGTATATTGATTTTTTTTTTCTGATATAGTTTTAATAAGTTTGCGTGTTGCTAAATCGTATGGGTACAATAATATTACAGTCTCTACAGGGTATTTGTTTTCTTGAAAATTACACTGCAGAAACAATACACATAGAAGGAAAGAACTCTATTTTTCTCAATTTTTTTTCTTTCAAATTTCTTGTCTGATCTCATGATTGTGGTGATGATGTACATTCAAATTACAAGTGAAAAATTCTTGGCAAATTATCGAATTTAATTAGGCCTATGTGCTGAACTAAATTTTAGATGCTATAACCATAGTTAACTGAACTAACCTTAGGATTGTTCCTTGGAAGCTTCAGATATTGTATCACACTGTATTGCTTCAAAAACCTAAGAAAAATATTTAAGAGAAAGGAATAAGTTTTCTTAATTGATGAAGATGATTCTTATATCAATAAAATTATGAAGTGTTTCTAAATAAATTTCAGTTTCTATTTTTTTTTTGTTTCAGAGTAGGATGAACAGTTAAAAACAATGGAGAACTGATGAGGATGATTATGGGGTTTAAATAATTGTACTAATGAGAATATAGTTGTGTTGTTTTGAATTAGAATTATGTGAAAAGTTGTAACTATTGGAAGTTTTTGTTTTTACTTTTTATGAGAAGGTGTAATTGCTGAGTACTTTCTTTTGTAAAAGGATGCAACTGATGAATCAATAATTACTGGATTTATGTCAACAGTTCTGATAAACTTAACTTATTTATTTCCAATCACTCTGATAAACATACGAAATACCGTTAAAACATACGAAATCCTGTTACATAGGCATTAATATAACAGGTAAGATATAATTCATTTTAGAGAAAAGTGATAACTTTCTGTGTGTGTGTGTGTGTGTTTTTTTTTTTTTTATTATTAATGGTTCTTTGTTGCAGTTGCACCAGTACCAGGTTGTGGGATGGGCTCTCCCTACTAAGTCTGATGAAGCTTTGGGCCACCAATGAGGTCGGTGCCAAGTCCAAATTCTGGTAAGCCAAGGTTTTGATTGTGATTTTTAGAGCTTTTAGATTTGTTATTGGATTTAGGGGATTCTAGACATTTTTTTTTTAATTTGGGTTATCGATTTTTTTTCGTTTTTGTTTCTGTTAATTGATTTTTGATTAGGTATTTTCTGAGGAAGTTGAGAATGCAATAAGTTTTATAAGAATTAGCCGTCTGTCTGTTTGTGTCTGCAAATCATTAAGTTGCAAACTGCCTGTCTGTTTGTGTCTGGTGAAAAATATTTGGCTAACTATGGTCTGTATGTGTACAATTCAGAAAGTTGAATTTACTTTCATTTGGAGAAGAAGCTGAAGAAGAGGAGAAGGAATTAGCAGCTGTAAAAAAAAATCAAGAGCAGTCATGACGTACTTGATGATCCTCGTCTTCTGAAGGATGCTATTCCAAATGATGAATTGGTAATTGCCTACTTTCTATAGCAACACATTTCTTTAAGAAAATTAATTTTAGTAGTACACATTGCTTCTCTGTTAAGTCCAGACCTCATCTGATGCACTTGCTGTTTTTTTTAATGTTACATTTGAAGTCTGTTAAAATAGTTAAGATAAAAGTGTGTTGGCTTGGTGTGATTATGTGTAAATTTCCCTGTCAATTTACTTCAGGAACTTTCATATCTTATAAAAATTATCGATACATATGCATACACACTTTAAAAACTTGCAAGCCTACTGGTACACATTATGCATAATGCAAAATCTCAGATATAAAAAAGAATTTCTTCACAAAGAAGACTGATATTGCCTCTGTTTTGCGCTCAGTGTTTAATTCAGCCCACCATGGGTTAAAAATAAAAAAATTTAATTTTACCATTCTATTTTTACTGGCACACTTTTAGCTGTGGTCATAAATTAACATTTTTCAATCAATTGATCATTGTTTTACAGTGGAACTGGCAGACTATAGTTATAGGGGTCGCTTTCTTGGCTTTTCTTCTTGTCGCCAAACACATAGTAAGAACAATCCCATATGGCTCTTCAACTTTTATTGTTTATAAATTAAAATGTTCTTCCACTTAGACATTATATTTTCAATCTTAATTAATTTTTCTCTACCTTGTTTGGATTGGATAAACAGGGGAAAAGAAACAAGAAGTATTTTTGGGTTCCGACAATTGGATAAACAGGGGAAAGCTACCAAGGACTAGTGTGTACAGGAACACCCTGCAATACCCAGAGGCAAGGCAGATTCCTGGAGTTTTGATCATCAGAGTTGACTCTGCTATTTACTTCTCCAACTCTAACTATATTAAAGAGAGGTATCTTATCATTATTATTAATAGTTACCTTCTGATATAGTAATTAAAAAAAAAAGAGTGCAAGAATAGGTGCAGAGTTGACTAAGACACATTAAGTTAACCTTGTTACAAACCATTATCATGCTAATCCATGGTTAATTGTAGAGACTTACAAAGTTATATCACAGAAGTTGAATGAAATTTTACATAATAAATCTTTACTAATTGAAAGTTTAATTTGCTTGAGATGCTTAATAAGCACTCTTAGAAAGATGCTAAGAATTTCTTTTTAAATATTAGGGAGATGCATAGTGATATATAATATACATATATGTATATATGGATTATTAGTTATGCTTAAACTATACTTTTTTGTGTTTTCTCTCTTTTTTTTTTGGCAGTGGCTTCGAACATAAAGCACACCTGATGTTGATTTTAGTAGCTTAGTTTATTGTGGTGTTCTGTTTTTGTTTCTCTTTTATGAGTTTCTTATGGCTTGTTGGGGTTAAAATTGAAGCCCTCCAATTACAGTTGTTGTTTCGTTATAAGTTGGCATATATAATAATAATAATAATAATACCTTGTTATGCGGGAGAGAACTATCAAGAACATATAAAAGTCTCATGTTTCAAAGGGATGTTGTACTTTAATAAGTGTTTTTTCTTTTGCCATAAATCTGAAACAAACGAATAAAAAAATTAAATAACAAGATTAAGCTCATATGGTTATATCTATATATTATTATCATTGTTATTGTATTGTGACATAGAAATATGTGTTTCTAGTGGATACAAGCATGTTTATATATAGTAGCACAATAAAACTTTCGCTTAGCTTTGTTTAAATTTCCAACTAAATAGAACTTAGTCTAAATTCATGGTCATGGTCATGCTCTTTATAGCTTGTTTGAGCTACCCATAATACAAATTATTAGACATTTAAGAGATGTGAAATGGCCCATTTTGAGACATTGTTGCTGCATTGGCTTAGAAACATTCCTTTTGTCCCACTTACATGTGGCTGGAAAAGTTTAGATTTAGTCCTTTGGGTGTCTTAAACATTAGTGGGGTTTTAAGGCTATTTTCTAGTTTTTGGTGATTTAATGCCACTTCAAAAGTTGAAATGGATATAATTCAACAATTGAATCATAACATTTTATGGTGAGAAAATAAAAATTAGCAAGGTGTACTTGATTCTCAGATTGAAGATTGCATTCCCCAGTTTTGCTCAGTTTTAACCAGTTCCTGAATTTTGGTTTTAGTCTTTCTATCTCTTAATTTCCATCTCTCAGAACTATAGTACTAAATTTCTAATTTAGATTATTTAGGAACCAGTTGAAATGATAGTAGAATTCTTCTATGGTGTATAATTTCATTAAACTTCTGTTCATGAAGAAGTTTATCGAAATTATACACCATAGAAGTTTAGCAAGCCATGAGAGTAGAATGAGCAAAAAAAGAAATTAAAAATGCAATTTTATATTAAACAAAGAAAGTTGATAATGATAGTTATGTAATGCTCACCTTGATAAAGCAGGGCTGAGTTCTAATACTTTCATCTTAATACAGTTGATAATTATCTATTTAAGGTTAAATATTATTTGTTATGATATTCTTTCTTCTACCAATGAGTTTGAATAATACAATTTGGCTTGCTAAATGAGTACTAGAAGGCTAGAAGTCAACATCTTTAGGTGTAGAGTTTTCAACCAATTTCATATGCTAGAGAACTATTTATAACCAGTATCTTTGAAGGTTTATGCAACTAAATTATTTGGTTACCATAATATAGTAGAGTAGCATTGTTATTAGTATTAAGTTGCTGAAATAATGTTTATTTTAGTATTTTAGTAGCTGAATTTAAGATAGAATGAGCGGAAATGATGGTGATTATGAAAATGATGATTTTTTTGGACATTTGAGTTGGAATATGTTTCTTTATGTTAAGTTTGTACCATTAGTGAATATAGTTTATGATTTTAAGACTCGTAACAAGTAATTTCATGAATTTTATGGTTTTATTTTATCATTTAATTTTAATTTTGTATTAATCTTTTAGGTATTGATTATATTCCTTTGGTTATGGATCGAATTGGCAAGGAACAAAGTTAATTAACTTGATTATTAATAGCAAGAGGTACGAAAGTATGTTCTCTTAACTCTTTTATTAATATCATACAAATGTTAGAGGAGTTTGAATATCTTAAATATTCATTCATAGAGAAGTAGGTTCTGAGATTAAAATTGTGTGCTGCAGTGATAACGGAAGGTTGAAAACTTGTGTGTCTTAGAGAAGTAGGTTCTGAAAAATTTGTTTGTGTGTTGCGGTGATATAAGGATGAAAACTTATTGTGTGTTGTTTGATTTTTTTTACTTGGTATTGATAGATGGTTAGGAAAGCTTTTATATGGGAAATGATGTCAGATTTTATCTAGAATTATAAGCTAACATCTTCTTACCATTACAAGCTTATAAGAAAATTTACCATTATTGAAAACCTTTATGTTGAGTTTTAGAGAAACACGCGTGCTTTCTATCTAACCTAATTTTCAAATTGTGTTGAAACTTTTTGCTGTCAAAAACACTGAGATGCTTTAGCACTACACTTGCGATATGTTTGGTAATTTGAGTTAGTCCAATTTGTATTAACTTAGCGGATGTAGGTGTAGCTACACTCTTCTTAAGCTTCACTTAGTGGTTTGCATATTAATTTTATTTTTTTAATAATTAATTGTTGACAATTATAAAGCTAAAAGTACTAGTAGACTATTTCCATAAAAATGATTACTTTAACAAATTTAATAATTGAAAGCCTATATATGTAAAAGATCATCAAACCATGTATATTGGCGAAACCGAAAAAATGTTAATTTATAAACATGAGCAATAAGCTTTGTTTCATGGGAACCATTGTAACTATATTTTTATCAATCAATTCTTTAAGATCAGAAACAAATACAGAAAAATAGGACAATAATGTTATTCCTCTACCTTGAAATATCATCATTCTGTTTGTTAATTTAACTTTTCATTTCCATTCTTTTTGCCAAAGTGATTTATGAATATGGACTCCACTTCGTTCATTAGTATAACAACCTTATTAAGAACAACAAAACCATATAATCTAATCAATATTTTTAATCTCTATAAATTAGAAAACTATATTAAAACTCATATATTAAAACATGATTAGTCAACGAAGACCTGGTCTATGAAAGACAAACAAAGCCAGAGAAAACACATCCATATATAAAGATATATATATATATATTGAGAGTAAACATACCTATAACAATAAGGATTGTAGAAGCACTTATGTCTTCAAATCATAAATCAATACCTACAAAACCCACAAAAAATTAGAAAGACCACACATATTTATATATATATAAATATTCAGAATGGATTGAAACCAAAGCAAATGTAACTTGGCACTTTTCTTATTTTAAGATATAAATCAATTTATGTATCTTTCTTAAAGTTATTATAGTACACTTAATATGTTTAAAGGCCCTAATACATGAGTGTGATTGCTTGGCATGATATACCACATATCAAACCAATCCATAAGCCCTGTACCCAAACAGAAATAGAGATTGCTAGACTCATTCATCACACTATAAATATATATATATATATGCACTTGATTCATTATATTACCAATAACAGAAATAAACAAGCAAAAAAGAAATTAATAATATATAAATATATGTTTACCCAAACAGAAATAGAGATTGCTGGACTCATTCATCACACTATAAATATATCAATTAGTCTTATAGTATTTCAGGGGAACAAATTGAAAAGCCTAATCAAGTATGCGAATTTTAAAAGAAGCTTAACATTGAAGAATCCACTGTGGCTAAGAAAAAATGACTAATCATTAGAAAGAAAGAAGAAATAAATTTAATTGTTAAATCTTGCTGGTTGGTATCTCTTGGCACCTGCTTTATTTTCATCTTTAATGACTTTGTTTGAATTGATTGGCCAAAGGGTATATTATACCATATACTTCTCCCAACCATGGAATTCAATACAAATGATCTAAAACATCCCTATTCCTCTCCCATACAAAGGGTATATTAGATTGGCCAAAGGGTACATTCTTCTTCTTCTTCTGCAACTAACCCCAAAACAATACAGATGATCTAAAACATAAGCTGCTTGCTACTTTCAAAAGATACTAAGAAGACCCCCTTAAACTCTGATGATCCTACTACCTATTGCAATGTCTATCAGAGGAAATGAAATGAAAAAATATTAAAAATTTCTTAAACTCAGCAAAAGTAAAGGAATTCTTCCATTTTTAATCATTCATAGGATAAATAGCAAAAATAGGATATTTAACTGAAGAAAATGATCTTTTTAACTGGTATGACCTAAAATTCTCTTTTAAGATGACCTGAAATTCAACCAAGGCACGTTTTCTTTTAAAAGCATGTGTGTTAATGACCTTGTCATGACCCTGAAATTACAACCGCAAATAATGTGATTGTCTTGTCTAACAGTTGTTAAACCCAGACAAAAAACAAGATTTTATTAAGAGAACAACATCAAATTCAAATTCAATGGAGATGGATAAATGTTGGATCCATCTTAACAGGTTAGTAAGCAAAATCATATAGTTTATTTTGGGTATAAGTTTAAGTGTCAGTGCTTGATTATTGACGTATGCTCTAAAATTGTAGAGCAACGGTGGAATATGAGCAAAAAGCTAGGGAGTTTGTTAAGACAGCCGTGACGAATCTTGGATTTCTAGCCAAGATTCTTTTTCCATGCAAAAAATGTCACAATCTAAGACATCAACTTTCAGACGAAGTTGTCGAACACTTAGTTTTGTGGGGCATGGACCAATCTTACAAAACATGGTTTCATCATGGGGAAGATCCAGTCCAAAGCAACACGACAAACACAAGTTTTGAATATTGTATGTGGACCAATTTTCTTTGTTTGCTTTGGTGTAGTTGTGAATTCATTATTTTGTATGTGGTGTCCTTTCTTGGATATAATTTTCATAGCATTTTTCTTGAAGTAATTTGTGATGCTAGATAATAACAATAAAATATTTCTTTGTTTATTTTGCAGATGTGACAAGTGAAGTAGAAAAGGATACTTAATTTTGAAGGCTTTGTGTTGGGCAGTTGTAGAATATTTTGTGTTGAAAGTAGTAACTTTTCACTATGTTGAATATTTAAGACTCCTTGAATACTTAAAGAACATTTTGTTGTTGATGACAGTGTTGAATGTTTTAAACTAATTTGTGGATTGTTAAGACAATGCTGAATGTTTTTACTTTTTGTTATTTGAAAATCAAGTTCATTTGATGATGCTAGTATATATTAGAAAGCTAATTTTAATTATATAAAAAAAATTAAAATATAATGGAATAAATTAGTGTTATAATACAAAAATTGTGTTATAATATCTATTACAATAACACTTTTTATGCAAAGAATTATGTTATGCAAACTTCATTATATAACACAAATAATGTGTTATACTAAAGTGTAGTATAACACAAATAATGTGTTATACTAAAGTATAGTATAACACAAAAAAAGTGTTAGACTAAAGTGTAGTATAACACAAATTTATAAGTATTGAAATGTGTTATATAATCGATTATAAATAACATAATTAAACACTTATCTATTTATTAAAATAAGACAGAAATTGTGTTATTGTTGATAATATAATAACACATCTGTATAACAATGATAAAATGTTATGTAAAGTACCCTGACCTACGATAACATAGTCGGTCTTAATACATCAAAAAGTGTTATGGTATGTTTTGATAACACATTTTCAGTGTTATTAAAAGCATTTTTTCTTGTAGTGGCATTTATCTGTTGATTTTGAAATAAATCTACTGAGTGCAGCAATCCTTCCAGTCAAACTTTGTACGTCTTTGATCTTTACTGGCGATTTCATATCGATCAAGGCCTTGATCTTTTCGGGATTAGCCTCGATTCCTCTCGAATTAACGATGAACCCCAAGAACTTCCCTGATCCTACTCCGAAGGAACATTTGAGAGGATTTAGCTTCATTTGATATTTGTTCAAAACATTGAAACACTCTTGTAAATCCTTCACATGTCCTTCTGCTTTTTTTACTTCACCAGCATGTCATCAACATACACCTCCATGTTTACCCCGATCAACTCCTTAAACATGTGGTTAACTAGTCGCTGGTAAGTCGCACCAACGTTTTTCAGTCCGAAGGGCATTACTTTGTAACAGTATAGCCCTGTATCGGTCTGAAAGCTAGTGTGATCCTCGTTAGGGGGATGCATACTAATCTGATTGTACCCTGAGTATGTATCCATGAAGGAGAGGATCTCATGGCCTACAGTTGCATCGACCAGCTGGTCGATCCTTGGGAGTGGGAAGCAATCTTTGGGACAAGCTTTATTAAGGTCTGTGAAATCCACACATGTCCGCCATTTTCCATTCGGCTTGGGGACCAGTACTGGATTAGAGACCCATGATGGATAAAACGCCACCCTGATGAACCCATTCTCCTTCAATCTTTCAACTTCTTCCTTTAAGGCTTTTGATCTGTCTTTATCAAGCAGGCGCCTTTTCTGTTGCACGGGTGGAAAGCTTTTGTCAACGTTCAGGACATGGCTAGTGACTGCAGGATCTATCCCAACCATGTCTTTATGTGACCAGGAAAAAACTTCCTAGTTCTTCCTAAAAAATTCCACCAGTGCGTATTTGGTTGTTGTTTCTAAATTTTTGTCGACCTTTACAACTCTGGTCGGATGTTCTTCATCGAGTTGGACCTCTTCCAGGTCCTCGATAGGTCCTATATCTTCTTCAAAATCCCCAAAGTGAGGATCTAAGTCTCTATCCTCACTTTGAGCAACACCCTATTTGGTGACTTCATGACCTGATTGGGCTTGTACATTAATGGCCATCTGCAACTTTTCTGGGGGAGCACTCCTCGACATACCCTTCTTGGCCTTAGTGATTGAGGCATTGTAGCACTCCCTTGCTTCCCTCTGGTTTCCCAATATGAGTCCTACCCCTGCGTCTGTTGGGAATTTCATGGCTAAGTGCCATATAGAGGTGACGGCCCGAAGGTCGACCAGTATTGGCCTTCCGATTACTGCATTGTAGGCTGAAGGACAATCAACTACTATAAAAGTAGTGAGTAATGTCCTGGTGGTGGGTGCAGTACCTGCTGTTACTGGAAGCCTGATTGACCCTGTTGGAGCGAGTCCCTCACTAGAGAAACCATGAATTGTTTGGTTGCAGGGCTCCAAGTCCTTGACGGACAACTTCATCTGTTCCAGCAAAGACTTATACAGAATGTTAACTGAACTTCCTGTATCGACCAATACTCTTTTCACCATCATGTTGGCTATCTGAACAGCCACGACCAGCGGATCGGAATGTGGGAACCGGACATGCTGGGAATCAAAATTAGAGAAAGTTATTGCACCGTCCTCTGTTCGAGCCTTCTTTGATGCCCAATCCTCCACAGTCATCATCTTGATGTCCTGGTTGTGACGTAGGGTCCGAACGTATCGTTCCCTTGCCTTTCCGCTGTTTCTCGCAAGGTGCTGGCCTCCGCAGATGGTGAGTAAGGTGCCAGCCACGGGATTAGGCTGTAAAGGTGGCGAGCGTTGGTGTGTAGGCGCCTGCTCGTTGCCACCTGGAGCCTCTCGTTGGGAAGCTCCCACGACCTACACATATCTCCTCAAGTGTCCTTGTCTAATAAGGAACTCGATTTTATCCTTCAATTGGTTACACTCGTTCGTATCATGTCCGTAATCATTGTGAAAATGACAGAACTTGGTTGTATCCCTTTCTGAAATATCCTTTCGAATGGGAGCAGGTCTTTTGTAAGGCACACTGGAACTTGTGGCCTGATACACCTCTGCTCGAGACTCAACAAGGGCGGTGTAGTTGGTGAACCTTGGCTCATAACGATTGCCCTTAGAGCATTTACTCTCGGAGGTAGAGGGTTCGTTATGGGGGCTCATCCCCCCATTCTTGCCATTGCCATTCCCATTGCCTTTGCCGTTGCCGTTGCCGTTGGGCTTTGACCCATTGGCGGCTTTGGCGGGGTCTTTAGTCCCCTTATCTTTATTTGGGGTCTTTCCCTCACTGGCAATTGCATCCTTGAGCTTGATGTATCGATCAGCTCGATCCAAAAATTCTTGGGTAGTTTTAACCCCATGCTTTCTGAGGCTACTCCAAAGAGGCGTACGGCGCCTAACTCCTGCGGTTAGGGCCATCATTTTGCCTTCATCTCCCACTGTTTTGGCCCCAGCCACTGCTCGCGTGAAACGCTGGACATAGTCTTTCAGTGGTTCACCTTCTTGCTGGCGTATCTTGACCAGCTGGTTTGCCTCAGTTGGGTGCACACGACCCGCGTAGAATTTTCCGTAAAACTCCTTTACGAACATCTCCCAAGATACAATACTTGGATAAGGGAACTTAAAGAACCACTCCTGTGCTGCATCAGAAAGTGTTGCAGGGAAGATCCTGCATCGAGCGTCTTCGGACACCTTCTGAATGTCCATTTGTATCTCAAATTTGTTGACATAAGATACCGGGTCACCATACCCATCAAAGTTCGGAGGTGTGGGCATCTTAAACTTACTGGGGGTTTCAGCCATTGCGATCCTTTGTATGAAAGAAGTGCCCCTTCTTTTGTCGTACTCGATATGAGACGTTCTTCCCGCGACCAGCTGTTGTACTGCTTTGTTCAGGGCATCTATTTGGGCCTGAACGGCCTCAGGAATTTTCGAGGATTTTGGTGCTGGGGGAATGTACTCGTTGTGCCATTCTCGGCGGTCATTGAGTACATCCCTTAGATTGTCATCCCTTCACTGCTGCTCGTTGGCTCTGAGCCAGCTAAAGACGTTGTTTTGTCTGGGCTGCCCCCCAGCATTATGTCCTTCATGACAATTTTCTCTAGGTGGGGGGCTTCTGCCTCCACCTCTCTCCTCGTTCCTCCGACCAGTGTTCTCTCTGCCTGAGTCGGCCTCATTGTAGCCATGGCCATCTCTGAACCTCGATTGGCTATGGTGGGACCGACTGTTTCCTCGGTTGCCTCCTTGGGCTGGAACTTCCCGAGCGTTAGGGGGAGGCCTGCGCTGGTCAGTAGGTCCCCGTGCATTATCATGCATTGGGGGGCCCCTGACCGCAGAGTCTGTCTCTGAGTTCCTTCTGTTGCCAGAAGGACGCTGCCCCCGGCTCGGTGGGTGTGGCTCTTCACCCCTCGAGCATCTAGGGCTGCGGGGCTGCTGCCCAGCCCTATTCTGCCTTGGATGTGGGGGATTGCCAGGACCAGCCTGGGATGTAGGCTGCGTCTCAGGGTCCCTAGGTGGGACAACATCCTGAGGCATTGGAGGCTGCTCCGGCCTTTGAGGGCTTGTTGGCTGGAGCGGAGGGCTAGGATTGGGACCTCTTTGAGGTGGCCCATATGGGGGTTGGTCAGGTTGCGAGGCAGGCGCAGCCTGATTCCTAGCCAATTGGAGGGCTGCTTCGAGGGCTACCATGGAATCCCTCTGACGACAGTCCATCTACGCCTGTCTTTCACTCAGCTCTTGGCGCTGACACTCTATTTCTTGCTGCTGTCGCGCCATGGTCTCCGTAGCACTTTCTTGACTGGCCCTCAGATTGGCCAATTCATCTTGCAATACTCCCAGAGTAGTTCTCAGCATTTTGGAGTCCAGTTCCTCCTCATCAAACTCCAAGTGTGGCTCATTCTCAGCCATGTTCGGAGGAGGAGGTTGAGATGGTGTAGCGTCAGCAGCCTGCCCAGTCTTCTTGGATGTGTTTGCCATTAGTAATTCAACCAACTCGTCTCAAGCTCTCAATGAAAGCACTAGAATGTTGACTCTCATTTTGGTCAACTGACACGGAGTTAAATGCTTGATGTGATAGAAAGTATTGAAATAAATCTAATGGAAAGAAAAGGAAACGACACAACAAATTATAGTGGTTCGGCCCCACGAATTGGTAATGACCTACGTCCACTTAAGCTATTATTGATATTGATTCTCAAAGGGGTGATCAAAGAACTAGGGTTCTTCGAGTTTCACAAGCCTTAGAGGGATGAGTAATACAACCGAAAGATAATAGCTAAAATTCTCTTCTAAAGCATAAACCGAAATCAGCCAAAAAGTCCCTCCCTTGAGCTATTTCTCTCTATTTATAGGCTCAAGGAGGGTTACATGAATTAGTTACATATATTTTTTCCTAACTAATCGGATAATCAGGTATCATGGGAGATAATCTCGGATATGATTATAATTGTACAAGATTATCTCAAAATATACGGAGTACATGACCAAGCTAGTCGTATATAAAACCCAAATGCTGTGTCAGGGGAATCTCCCTGGTCGATGGTCAAACAGAACCTCTGCCAGGTGTCAGCCACGTGTTAAAAATGTTTGCCACGTCATCCACACCTGCTTTTTGGATAACAAAAACCATTTACAAAAGATTCGAGATTTAAATACAGTATTAGCCATACTAAGGAAAAATAGACAGTTAAGCAATCCTTGTCCTGATCCACTCCTCGGCCATGGCGACCGAACTGTTGACTATGTACATTCTGCCCCGCAGCCCTCCACCTCAGGGTTGGTCCAACCTGCCTTTGCCTTTACCTGCACCACGTAGCACCCGTGAGCCAAGGCCCATCAAGAAAACACAATAACAGAGAATAAGCAATCAACAGACAATCCAATATCTCATATCACATAGGCATGTTCTCAATTGTATAAACATTAATGATAAACATTAATTAGTATTCAGCATACTAAACATGTCAACCCGTATCAATCACCAATTTACAAATGATAACTAGGGTTAGCGCCCTTAGGCTGCACCCTCTATTTATTCCACTGACTCCGGCTCGCTTAAACTGAGCTCAGTGAATATTAAGCTGTCCTCGGCTACCAGTGGCCAAGCCGCGCCCTGTGTGCAAATTTTGTATACTGGACCCTTAGCCCTTCTATCACATATCCCATGGCATAATACCATCATTGACATTATACAGATATCGGGAGAACTTAGTCCCATCACCAACAAAATACCGGGTGCCGTTTTCTTACCTTTAAATTTGCTAGCTTTGTTCTCTTGATCCTTGAGCACATCCCCCTTGAGCCCTAGCGCACACCTAATCAAAACCATAGGTCAAAATCATCACCAATCCTCAAGTCCAAAACCTAGCCTCGGGACCAATCCCGAGCCCTCGGGAAGCTCTAATTCCACCAAACGGGGTGGTGGAATCAAACCCCGAACCCTCGGGCAGAAACCCTTGAAAATAACTCAAAAACCCTCTTCTGGAAGCAGGGTAGCGCTACAGTGCTCTTTGGAGGGCTCTACAGTGCTACAAGCAGAACCAAAATCCCCCAGACAACCAAGCCTAGCGCTACAGCGCCCAAAGTAGCGCTAGTCACAGAACCAGCACCCCTGCGTTTTTCCTTCCTGCGATTTCCCCGAGCCAACCCTTACCAAAACTTTTCCAATCCTCAACCAAACTTAGAAACAAGCTTATCAACACACTCCACTCATCCCAAGCATCCCAAATACATAAAACCCAATCACATGCATCCCTAATCTCAAAATTCACCATGGTTGAACCTCAAACTCAGAAACTTCAGCACAACAGTCAAAGCCTCAGAATTTAAAGCTTAGAATTTCATACCTTCAATGGGGATTCGACCTTAAGTCAGCTTCTACACCTCCTTGTCTTACTCCTCCTCAAACCCCTGGCTTGAATTCCCTAGAGTTCCCACCAAATTCAGCTTAGACACCATAGTTCAATACCAAAACAAAAAACTGAAGAAACTTCAAAGTCTTACCTCAACTAAATGGCTTATTCTTGCTAAACCCTTGCTAAATCTTCAAGCCAGACCAAGAACTCTTGCCTCAAGCTTACTCTGGCTTCCCCTGGGTTTCTGCTCCAAAATACCTCAAGGACTGATGAAGAAAACCTAGACCGACCTTGACAAAATGGCATGCTCTTCTTTCCCTTTTCTTTCCCTTCTTTTCTTTCTTTCCTCAGACTTCTACTTCATTCTACAAACTCCACTAAGCATAAAGCCTTAGTTATGCCTATCTTTATATGCCAAATGACCACAATACCCTCCCCTTTAATTCTAAATCCTTTAATCCACTTAGGGCATTTTGGTCATTTTACCCAATTCCCGCTAATTCCTCAAGTGTCTCTAATATTTTCCGCTTACTTCCCGATACCTAATTAATCACCAATTATATTTCTCGATGTCAAAATAGACCCCAATATATTCTCTAAATTCACATTTATACCCCAGGCTCGCCCCGAGCAAGGTATAAATCCCCGTCGTGACCTTTTCGCTAACCTGCTCACTAGGATCGTCTCGAATCACAGATCACAAATATATCCAACTAATAATGTGGTCTCAACAATTATCACATATATATACAGTTATGCCCTCAACGGGCCAAAATTACAATTATGCCCTTTCTAACCTAATCAAGGCCTACATGCATACTAATACACATAGCCATGCATCTCAGATATTCAAATAGTCATATAGCATGCTTTTAAATCATTAAATCACATATATTCCAATTATGCCATCCCGACACACTATCAAGGCCCTTAAGCCTCATTAGTAAATTTGGGTCGTTACAACATGGGTTTGTATTTTAGGAATCACAAGTATTTCACAACACATGGGAACTTAGATTATGGTCTGAGAATGACTAGAATGAAGAAGAAGAAGCAAAACTTTTTTTCCTGACAAAAAGCTTTAAATGATTTGTGTTCTATGTATTGTGTGTATGCTGTCTTATGCATCTTTCTCTTCTTCTTCTATATCATATATATAGAGATTTATATTACGTTAATATTCCTAATAGTAATATAATATAATAATGATGATAGGATTTGATTTAGGTAAATATCTAACGTACAAAATTTGAAAAAACTATTTTCAAAATATTAAATAAATAAAATTAAAACTACACTGATACAATATCAGTACAAGTAGTACACGCATGGCACAGTCCTTAGACTGTGTCAGGCGTTTACTGCCATTCCCTTTTCAGGAATTTACATTTTTCTTTTATTTAATTATTTAACTAAATCAATCTCCTACAAAATAAGGTATTTATCTTTTTAAGGAAAAGATGACAACCATATTTAAAAATTTAAATTCTAAATTCTAAATTCTAAATTCAAATTGATGATCATCATTATCATCATCTTGTAAAATTCAATAAATAAAAAAACTATTTTTGACTTACCAATTTTATTTTCACCCACTCAAATAAAATAATTAATTTCAAAAATTTATTTATTTATTTATATATATGAAATTTGAAATTTTATATATTTAAATTAATAAATATATTTTCAAAATTAATAATTAATTCTAAATTAATGATTCAATCTCAATTATCATATAATTTCATACTTGGCCCGAAGAATAAAATTCTTCTAAAATTCCCAAATTACAGTTATACCCTTGTATCAACTCCTACCTTGATATGGTGTTGATAGAGCCACCTTGGGGACCTATAGACCTAAAATATCAAGCTCCAATAAATATTACATTATTAATCAAAACTCTTTGATTGAATAATCATATATATTAATCTCATGATTACTCAACTAAAAATAAGATATTAAACTCTTGATAATTATAGACATATATTTACTTAGTACTTTATTATGAATAAAGTGTCCATTGATATAATCATTACATACAACGTTAATCCTCTATTAATGGTTCATAACTAAAAGGGAATAAAATTACCGTTTTACCCTTTTAGTTGTACCATTGACTTTGCTAGTGAAGGTTATGTCACAACAAGTTTGTGACGTGAGCGCTCATAACCTTTTAAGTTCCAAAAGTCAACCCAATAGGGAACCATTATTCAATCTATAAGAAGGTTTAGATTCCATATCTGTTAAACTTCGTCCCCAACCATATACATCATTGAGTCCCCAAAACAATTGTTCTTAGCCTGATCATTCTGACAAACCTTAACACATGAATCAAATGATCAAATGACATATATAGGATTTCATAGTAACCTCGGGATTAAGATTATCGTGTATATGATCATCGTTTGATGTGTTTGATTAATACTATGAAACAATGTTTAAACAAGTATTAACAAATCACATCTGGTCCAGTTGTACATACTCTCAGCATGCAAAGTACCTCCACTAAAGTGTCCTACTACACTAGTAACCTAGAACTAGGTCACATGTATTCATAATGCTAGTGGGCCGTACTAGCAGTAATTAATCTAAATATTCCATAACTTTATTTTACTGTGAAGTATTTAAGTTTATTATCTTAATCTCGATCCTCCTATACCAATATTAGATTAAGACCACATAGAGAAACTTTGGAATTCTCTAATATTCACTTAATATTATCATATAATATTAGACATGTTGGGGTTTTATGCCCTAATTAAAACCCAAATTCTTTGTAATCTCATTTTATTATCAATAAAAGAATAGAAATCATTTGTTTGACTTGGTCAATCGCTTTGCTCACATGTTTTATTTTCACGATTATTTGTTTAATATAAACTTATATTAAATCCCGAGCATATAGCTAATCTTATTTATAGTGACGTAATCACAGTGGAATATAAATAAGATTATATGTTCAAAATAAGTTAGTCATAAGATTAGTCAGTGCACAAGATTTACACTGACTTGCCAATCTACGATATGATCTACTTACACATTACAGTGTTATGTTCTTTCCAGATCATAAGCAAAGTGGATAAGATCAGATGTATTTGTTACATAAGACTAGACCGATATTGACAATTGATAAGATAAGTAAACATACCGTTATTATCTATTCTAGTCATATCATATAGTTGACCATAGGTCAATTCAATATCAATTCAGAGTGGTTAGTATTCTAATTGATTGCATTATTTGAGTTCTTTGACTTATTCGTTACCAGCTTACCCTACGGGCTAGCCCATACTTACATCTTGGGAACTCAGTAGTATAATTGAGTGGGAGTGTTAATCATAGATATGAACATCTATAGCTTCTGATGAAGAAGTGAATCGATGGTATCCTTTTAGTTTGGTTCAAGGTGTTAAATGATAGAGATCTCATTTCAGTAATTAAATTAGTTTACTGAAATATCATTTACAAGGAACTAAGTGTTTTGAGGATAAAATACAATGAGGGGTAAAACGATATTTTAGTCCTATCTCATTGTAGACCGTTTATAGAGGATTGAGTGACAATTATGGTTGTGACAATGGATAATTAATAGCATATCTATATTTGTTATAGAGCGTTCTATGAATTCAAGAGTGCAATTCCAAGTCTATAGTGGAGTCACGATGAATTAATAAGTTAGTAAATTTATTTGATAGATTTATGATAACTTATTGGAGCTTGATTTCATAGGCCCATGGCCCCCATTGTACCTTGGATAATATCATCTAGATAGTCTCAATTAATTGATGACCATGTCAATTTTGGATAGTTTCACAGAGTTATGTAATTTTGAGAAGAAGAGAGAAATTAGGGTAGATTTATTTATTAAGATAAATTTTTATCTAAATTAATAAGTTTAAATCAAGGTTCAAATTATAAATAATTAATTTGATAAAGGATTTAAATGATTATTTAATTAACTAAATCAATAGAAAATAATACATGCCTTGATTTTAAGTCCAATGGGCTTATAATCAAATGGGAAATTTCACGGGCCTAAAGCCCATGATAATTTCGACCTAGGGCTTCATATGAGCTATTATTTTAGTGATTTTTTAATTAAATTAAATGGCCTAATTGAGTCTAATTAAATTAAATGGCCTAATTAAATTAGAGAGAGAGTTGAAAACACAAGTCTAAACACAAGTTCAGAAGTCTAAACATAAGTTTATTCACTGGTTTTCTTATAGTTTTAGATTCTCTCTAAACACAATTCCTTTTCTAAGCCTCTTTGTTATTTTCTCTTCTTCTCTCTGTATCTATCTCATGTGTTGAAAATTGCCCACATTAGTCTAGGTGATTCTAAGGATACTTTGGAAGACTGTGAAGATTATAGAAGAACAGTTCAGTTTCTTAATAATACTCTGCAACATAAAGGATACAAGGGTTAGAGAAACTAAAGGAATGACTCTTTCATTCCGCTGCGTATACTGTAAGTATTCTTATCCTTGTTTCTCTATGAATTCAATTTTAGAAACATGTTCTAGGTTATCTCATATTAATTTGTTTAATATTAGAACTACATGAGAATAAATAAAGATCCCGTTTAAGTTTCCTAACAACTGGCCTCAAAGCATTTGGTATTCTTTATTTTCATGCATGAACATGTTTAAAATTGGATTATTTGATGTGTTTTGAATAATTTGATGGATTTTCCTATTTTTATGAAGCATATTGATTTTATGTGATTATTAGCAATTTTTAGGTTATTTGTAGTGTTTTCTATGCTATTAATTTTTATATATGCTTTATTTTGTGTAAAACATGTTAAAAATTAATTAGAAAATGATTTTGGTTTGAAAAATTGCTCAAAAATTCTTTTTGGAAAACTTTGGCATGGCCGCCCATGCGCGCGCCCACATGCACCGACCATCAGCACGTTGAACAGTACCCACGGGTATTATTCATCCTTTTTTTTTTTTTTTGAAAATTAAAGAAAAATAAAATTTGTGGAAATAAATTATTTATAATCAAAACCAAAAATGTCTTTTTTTTTTTATCATTTAAAATTGTTTTTTTTTTTTAAATAAGATATATTTGTTAGTTGAGATTTAAATAATTAGATATTTTCTACAAAGATTCAAATTCAAATTTAAAAATAGACTAAAACCTTAATTTTAAATCTTTTAATATATTAAAATATTATAATTAAGATATAAGATATTTAAGATATTTTCTTTTAAATTCTTGATATTTTTATTAAATCTTTATTTGAAAACATAAATATCTTTTTATTCTATAGTTTTTAATATTTAAATTATTTGAAATTTGAATATTGTTAGATAGATATTTTTATGGATATTTGAATTTGATTAATTGTTTTAAGATATTTAGGGTTGTTATAACTATTAATATTTTATTTTTTAAAAAAATGGTTAAAATATTTTCTTATGGTTCTAACAACACAAGATATTTTTGAAAAACAGTTTAGATATTGATTTTAAAATTTAAAATTGGTTAAATTTTGAAAAATATCATTTTTTTTTCAGCCAATTAATAAAATATTTTTTTAATAAATGGGATTTAAATTAACTTTGTTTAATTGTTGATAAATCCTATTTAAATTAAATTAATATATATTTTTTTTAAATTAACCTAAACCAATTTGATTGTTGATAAATGAAATTTAAATGAACTTTTGTTAATTGTTGATAAATTTCATTTAAATTGACTTATTTTTGTAAAAAATTAATTAATTTGAATTTTTTGATAAATTCTAGATAATTAATTGTTGTATTTTTGCAAATAAAATAAATTGTGGTATTTTTGCATAAATTCATAGAATTGCTCATATAGTAACATGATTAGGCCCATCCAATTATAACATGTATGTTTGTACTATATGTGGTATTTTTGCAAATGGGCTTAGATGCATATAGTGGCTCATATGTTTGTTAGAGATGTGGTTTTTTGCCAAATAAAATATTCATAAAATGATAGGTTTTATTTGGGCCCATTAGAAAATGTAAAGTTTAAATTCCTCTCTTATGAATGATTCCACTTGTGAATGCCCATTTGCTTTGCATGACTATAGTGGGCCTAATAAATTAATAACAGTTAATAAACTGAAGGTTTAAATTCCTGTCCTTTGGACCTTGTATGGAAGATTGAGGGCCTTTGTAGTGGGAACGACATACTGGACCCAACCCTCCTTCATACAAGCCCAATTGTTAAGGCCCATTTACCTGAGTTGGACTTAATTGTATATGTTTATTATATTAGTTAAGCCTAAATATTGATTAGAACCAAATTAATTCTAAATTAATTGAATTTGTTTCAATGTGATACTTTAGAATTAATAGGAAATTAGAGGACTTTGGTTTTAAAAATTTAATCTGTTTAATTTTTTTTGGAAAACCAGTCATTAATGTTCTAAAAATAAATAATAAAAATACTATTTTTTTAATTTAATAATGATATTATTTTAAGAATTTTATTCGATCTCCATCGTTGGTTTAACATAGTCAATAGCTTAATGGGGCCTCGATGCGCTTTGATTCGTCCCCCTACGGAAGGTGTTCATTAGTTATTTTGACAAGGTTGGATCTCGAAAGATAGATAATTATAGGTCAAATTCTACTAGACTCACTCCTACGGTGATTACTAGGACTAAATCTATGATTATTGAAATCGTGGGTCTAGCTCATAAAACAAGAGATTTTGTTTTCTTAATCTGATCGAATAGTAGGTTGTTAATAGTGGTGTCCATTATTAAATGAGTTTACAACTCTATTTAACTAGTGGTATTTTTTGACTCTCGCCAACCGGGACAAGAATATCATAGATTAGTTAAAAACCTAAAGAAATAAAGATATGATTGTTTTTGGTATTTTTTCTCATATCTTACATATTTTGGTATATGTTGTGTTATTTCTTGAAATTTGTGTGAATAGTAGTTTTATTGAGCAAATGTGATTGATTTCTATTTTATTGATAATTTGTAGTTTTAAGTTAAGTAGTGTCTGTGTCTACTCCCATCCTTTCTCAACTTTCGATGGAGAAACTCACTGGAGAAAACTTCCTTAATTGGAAGCAGAATATCAACATAGAGTTGATTGGGGACAACTCTGAATTTCTCATAATTGAGGAATCCCCAGAATGAGCACCGTGTCCACACGTTAGTGATGGCATCGTCAATGCTCGTGATGACATCGTAAATGCTTGGATAGCACCGTCTCCATACATACGTGATGACACCGTGAATGATCGAATGGCACCGTGTCCGCACGTTCGTGATCAACTCAACTATGGTCTGACGCAGCTCATGAACGAGCTTCGAATTTTTGAGCCTATCATGGGTGGAATTAATAAAGGAGGAAAAAATAAAACTATTGTTGTTGCTGCTGATCCAGCTAAGGCTGAAGCTAACCAAGCTTCGTCTTCGAATGCTGGAAACAAGAGGAAGAATGGACAAAACAACAACCCCAAACCTGCAAAGGCTGCAAAGACGAGTGCACAACCATATGCACAGACGCCTAAGGGGAAGAACAAGAAAAACAAGAAAGGTAAAGATAAGTGTTTTCATTGCAAAGAGAAGGGGCATTGGAAGCGAGATTGACCCAAGTTTCTGGCAGCTAAAAACAAAGGTAATGATTATAGTTCATTTGTCTTGGAAACATTATTTTAGAGAATGATAAATCCGTTTGGATTATTGATTCTGGATCTACCAACCATGTTTGCAACTCTTTACAGCTTCTTAAATCGTGGGAGGAAGTGGACGAAGGTGGCTTAAAGCTTAGAATTGGGAACGGAGCATTCGTTAAGGTCCAAGCTAGAGGAGTAGCTCGTCTAAAGTTCATAAAGAAATACTTAATTTTAAAAGATGTATTTTTTATTCTGGATTTTAGTAGAAATTTAATTTCAGTTTCCATGTTGCAATAAGAACAATTTGTTATGACTTTCACAAGTTCTAAATATATCTATTTCCTTCAATGGATCACAATTGTGTATTGCATGTTTGGAAAACAGGCTTTATATTCTGTGACCTAACGAACCCCACACTCTTAACAATGATTTATTCAAAGTAGCTAAACCTAGGACCAATAAACGTCAAAAGATCAATAACGATAATATGACGTATTTATGGCACTTGAGATTAGGTCACATTGGCTATGATATGATTCAAAGACTTACAAAGGAATAACCTTTGAGGGAACTCACCTTAGGTGAATTACCTATCTGTGAATCTTGTCTAGAAGGCAAAGTGACCAAGCGTCCATTCTCTGGAAAGGGTGATAGGGCCAAAGAACCACTTGGTCTTGTGCATTCAGATGTTCGTGGACCTTTGAGTGTACAAGCCATGGGTGGTTTTGAGTATTTCGTCACTTTCATTGACGATTACTCTAGATACTCATGTCTTTACCTAATGCATAGGAAATCAGAAACATTTTCAAAGTTTCAGGAATTCTTAGCAATGGCTCAGAACCAATTAGGTAAAATGTTAAAGATCTTGCGATTTGATAGAGTGGAGAATATTTGGATATGTAGTTCCAAGATCATTTAACAAAACTTGGGATTTTATCACAACTTACTGCCCTAGGTACTCCGCAGCAAAATGGTGTAGTGGAACGCCGGAACAGAACTTTATTGGAAATGGTTAGATCCATGCTTAGTTACTCAACTCTACCAACTTCGTTCTAGGGACATGCAATTGAAACCGCGAATGAAATTCTCAATGTCGTGCCTTCTAAATCATTCCCCAAAACACCTTTAGAACGTTGGAATGGTCGTGAACCTAGTTTACGCCATTATAGAATCTGGGGGTGTCTTGCCTACGTCCTGAGGAAAAAGGAGGGAAAGCTAGAACTGTGAACTAAAGTTTGCATGTTTGTTCTCTATCCTAAAGGTACTCAGGGTGGACTTTTCTACAGTCATTCAGAAAAGAAAGTGTTTACTTCTACGGATGCTACTTTTTTGGAAAATTACTATGTCCAAAACTTCAAACCTCGCAACAAAGTAGTTTTAGAGGAGATGGTTAAAAATTTGACTTCAACCAATGTTCCATCGTAATCAACGCAAATTGATGATGAAATTCCCACTCTTCATGTCCAACCGACGCAATTCGATTCAAATGAAGATAGTACCACTATTCCTAAACAAATAGTCACGGAGCCTCGTCATAGTGGGAGGGTTTCTAGGAACCCAGTTCGCTATGGTTTGGATGGTGAAACCAATATGGTTGTTGGTGACACTAGTGATGATGATCCGTTGTCTTTCAAACAGGCAATGGATGGCCCTAAAAAGGAACTATGGCTCAAGGCCATGAAATAGGAAATGGAGTCCATGTACTCAAATTTCGTCTGGCATCTTGTGGAAGCACCTAGTGACTTTAGGGCCATTGGGTGCAAGTGGATCTACAAGAAGAAATGAGGTGTTGATGGAAATATTGAGACTTATAAAGCTCGATTAGTGGCAAAGGGTTATACCCAAAGAGAAGATGTGGACTATGAGGAAACTTTTAGTTCGGTAGCCAGGCTCAAATCCATTCGCATCCTCCTATCCATAGTAGCTGCTCTCGACTATGAGATCTGGCAAATGGACGTTAAGATAGATTTTCTTAATGGAAAGCTTGATGAAGTCATTTATATGGACCAGTCAGAAGGATTTAAAGTAGCTGGACAAGAAGGAAAAGTTTGCAAGTTGAATAGGTCCATCTATGGACTTAAGCAAGCTTCTCGTTCTTGGAATCTTAGGTTTGATGAAATAATCAAAACCTATTGCTTTGAACAAAATATTGATGAGCCTTGTGTTTACCAACTGAAGGCAAATCAAATAGTGGTATTCCTGGTTCTTTATGTAGATGATATCTTACTCATTGGAAACAATGTTAAGAAATTATCAGATGTGAAGAATTGGCTGAGCACTCAATTCCAAATGAAGGATTTGGGAGAAGCAAGTTATGTTCTAGGTATCCAGATCATCAGGGATAGAAAGAACAAACTTTTAGCTCTATCTCAGGCAACTTACATAGATAAATTACTTGAACGTTTCTCAATGAAAAATTCCAAGAAAGGGCGTCTACCGTCCCGCCATGGAATTCATCTTTCAAAGAAGCAGTCTCCCTAGACTCCTGAAGCGGAAGATGCAAGGAGAAAATTTCCTTATGCATCTGCAGTTGGAAGTCTGATGCATGCCATGTTGTGTACTAGACCAGATATCTGCTATGCAGTGGGAGTAGTGAGCAGGTATCAGTCAAACCCAGGACCGGAACATTGGATAGCAGTTAAGCATATCCTGAAGTATTTGAGACGGACTATGGATTATATGTTAGTCTACAAGGGTGGTATTCTGAACCTTGTATGCTACACCGATTCAGATTTTCAGACTGATGTCGATGACAGGAAGTCTACTTCTGGAACGGTGTTTACTCTTGGGGTTGGAGCTGTGATTTGGAGAAGCGTAAAGCAGTCTGCAATCTCAGATTCCACCATGGAGGCTGAGTACATAGCCACGTCGGAAGCAGCTAAGGAAATAGTCTGGCTAAAGAAGTTCTATTCGGATCTTGGTGTTATTCCAGAAATGGATAAACTGCTTGTGTTGTTTTGTGACAATACAAGAGCGATAGCCAACTCGAAAGAACCTCGAAGTCACAAGAGGAGTAAGCATATAGAAAGGAATTATCACATTATTCGAGAATATGTGGCCAGGGGAGATGTGAAGGTTATGAAGGTTGCAACTGAAGACAATCTTCTAGATTCGTTTACAAAGATACTACGAGAAGCAAAATTTGATATGCATATCAAGGAAATGGGATTAGTAGAATTAAGGCATTAGTTTCAATTAGTGCAAGTGGGAGTTTGTTGGGGTTTTATGCCCTAATTAAAACCCAAATTCTTTGTAATCTCATTTTATTATCAATAAAAGAATAGAAATCATTTTTTGACATGGTCAATCACTTTGCTCACATGTTTTATTTTCATGATTATTTGTTTAATATAAACTTCTATTAAATCCCGAGCATATAACTAATCTTATTTATAGTGACGTAATCACAGTGGAATATAAATATGATTATATGTTCAAAATAAGTTCATCCTAAGATTAGTTAGTGCACATGATTTACACTGACTTGCCAATCTACGATATGATCTACCTACACATTACAGTGTTATGTTTTTTCCAAAACATTAGCAAAGTAGATAAGATCAGATGTATTTGTTACATCGAACAGGACCGATATTCACAGTTGATAAGATAAGTAAACATACCATTATTATCTATTCTAGTCATATAATATAGTTGACCATAGGTCAATTCAATCTCAATCCTGAGTGGTTAGTATTCTAACTGATTTTATTATTTGAGTTATTTGACTTATTCGTTACCAGCTTACCCGACGGACTAGCCCATACATACATCTTGGGAACTCGGTAGTATAATTGAGTGGGAGTGTTAATCATAGATATGAACATCTATAGCTTCTGATGAAGAAGTGATTCGATGGTTTCCTTTTAGTTTGGTTCAAGGTGTTAAATGATAGAGATCTCATTTCAGTAATTAAATTAGTTTACTGAAATATCATTTACAAGGAATTAAGTGTTTTAAGGATAAAATACAATGAGGGGTAAAACAACATTTTAGTCCTATCTCATTGTAGACCGTCTATAGAGGATTGAGTGATAATTATGGTCGTAACAATGGATAATTAATAGCGTATCTATATTTGTTATAGAGCCTTCTATGAATTCAAGAGTGCAATTCCAAGTCTATAGTGGAGTCACGAGGAATTAATAAGTTAGTAAATTTATTTGTTAGATTTATGATAACTTATTGGAGCTTGATTTCATAGGCCCATGGTCCCCATTGTAACTTGGATAATATCATCTGGATAGTCTCAATTAATTGATTTAATTATCAATTAGAATTATCAAAGTTGACCAGGTCAATTTTGGATAGTTTCACAGAGTTATGTAATTTTGAGAAGAAAAGAGAAATTATAGAAGATTTATTAATTAAGATAAATTGGTATCTAAATTAATAAATATGTTTACATCAAGGTTCAAATTATAAATAATTAATTTGATAAAAGATTTAAATAATTATTTAATTAATTAAATCAATAGAAAATAATACAGGCCTTGATTTTAGGTCCAATGGGCTTATAATCAAATGAGAAATTTCACGGGCCTAAAGCCCATGATAATTTCGACCTAGGGCTTGAAATTTTCTATTATTTATTGATTTTTTAATTAAATTAAATGGCCTAATTGAGTCTATAAAAGGAGTGCTTAGAGAGAGTTGAAAACATAAGTCTAAACACAAGTTCAGAAGTCTATACATAAGTTTAATCACTGGTTTTCTGATAGTTTTAGATTCTCTCTAAACACAAGTCCTTTTCTAAGCCTCTTTGTTATTTTCTCTTCTTCTCTCTGTATCTATATCATGTGTTGAGAATTTCACACACTAGTCTAGGTGATTCTAATGATACTTTGGAAGACTGTGAAGATTATAGAAGAACAGTTCAATTTCTTGATAATACTTTGTGACAGAAAGGATATAAGGGTTAGAAAAACTGAAGGAATGACTCTTTCATTCCGCTGCGTATACTGTAAGTATTCTTATCCTTGTTTATCTTTGAATTCAATTTTAGAAACATGTTCTAGGTTATCTCATATTAATTTGTTTAATATTAGATCTACATGGAAATAAATAAAGATCATGTATAAGTTTCCTAACAAGACATAGTCTATATATATAATAATTCAATTCAATTATTTATTTCATTTAAAATATTTGTCAACTGCAATTGCTTTAAGGGCACTATTCCCAATAGTGGATAGTAGGGAATTGTCAGTGGACCTGGTCGTGTTAGCTATAGAAGACTTTGATATAGTTTTGGGCATGGATTGCTTAGCCAAGTATGGGGCAACCATAGACTGTAAGAGAAGTATAATGACCTTTGAGCTTGAGGGAAATAACCCGTTTCTGTTTGTGGGTGCTGTGAATGGGCCTCACATCCCTATAATTTCGACATTAAAGGCTAGAGATCTATTGCAAGGAGGTTGCATGGGATTCTTAGATAGAATGGTGGGTACTGCCAAGGATGTACCTATTGGACCGAAGGAGACAAAATTGGTATGTGTGTTCCTAGATGTATTCCCATAGGATCTATCAGGGATATCGTTGCATCGGGAGATTGAGTTTTTCATTGAGTTGGCATTGGGAATAGAACCAGTATCTATAGTACCGTACAAAATGGCGCCGGTAGAACTGAAGGAGTTGAATGTATAAATATATGAGTTACTTGACTTGGGGTTCATTAGACCTAGTTTCTCACCAGTGGACAAGAGTATGTAATTAGATTCAAGTTTAGTTACAGAAGAAGATATTTATTCAAGTAATATACTCTTCGACTGTTCATAGCCTTTGGCTATTAACCTAACTTTGAAAAGTCTACACTTTCCTCTGTTCTCCTCTTCATTTTGAATATCCTATTTCAAACTGAAGTTCAATAAACTTTAGTTGGATGTTCAAGAGTCCAGATGTCATAGAATTCCAAATTCCATTTCTTGATTCATGGTGTTTCAACCACTGTTTTCTGTAAAGTCTTTTTCATTTCATACACTAGTATGTGAATGAAGTATAGTTAGATTGTGATACACACAATTTAACTATATTTACATTTGTAATGAAGTAGTTACTAACTAACTCTCCCACTACAGTGATGCTTTACATAATTTGTGATATTCTTTGGTTTGATCATTGTTAATTATCAGTAACTCACTTACTTGACTTGTAGTCATTATTTCTAGTACAACTTAACTAGAAATTATAGTGATTATAATAATCATGCTTCATTAAAGTAGCATTTAAATAGATACAAAATATTTTGTAATATTTTATGATTATTAAACTACTTCATGGAAAATTTTCAATTTATTCACGTAACTACTTGTGAATCTCAACTTCTAAGTCTTCGATGTTGTACAATCAACCATGTACAAAGTATAACAAGTGTTTAAAATTATAGAACTAATAAAGACGATAATGATTACTCATTATCTATTTAATCTTATCTTATATGATTATATTCCATTTCCAAAATACTAATTATGCTTAGCATTCTAGTTGTATGTGAGTTGAGTTTGAATTTCAAGTTCACATGAAAATTACTTGAATTCCAAATTCAAGTTTAGACTTGCTTTTGATCAGATCAAACAAGTCTCTAAGTGACTTTACTTTGAATGTTACAAAAAATTTCTAGAAATTTTCTTTGCATTTGATCAAAGTTAAACATATCTAAAATAAATGTCAATCAATATTGACTTACTATTTATTATTTCTTTTCGCTTTGAACATTAAAAGATTCAACCTACATCTCTATGTATTAGCTAAAAGATTATGTGATTTTTGAGCCTTTATTAGAGAAAGATCTTTTGGTTAACTTTAATTAACAGACTATATAAAGAGGGAGAGAACCATTGAATGGTTGCAATAAAAGACTGTCTTTTATTTGTTTTATGTGTCTAATTAATTACAAACCAATCTAAAAAATTATATGTTTAACTTAATTGGGGTTGGAATAATAATGTCTTATTAAATCTATAATTTGTACAATAATGAACAATTCATAATTATCATTTATACTCATTGATGAAATAGGTGGAACAAGTATATTTCAAAAAAATAATAATAATAACAACTGAATTTATTATTTAAAAGAAATACTAAATTTGTTCATTCATCAAATAAGGGATTTAAAAACATAGTTTTTAGAAAAAGAACCTATTAATTTATTTCATAATGAAAATCAACTATTTCAAAATGAAAAAATTTAAATTGTTTTAAACTAAACAAAATAAATTTCTAAAGTAATATTTTCTTTATTCAATTGTCTTCATCATTTCTTCTTTGCTTTGGTTTCAATGCAACTACTCTTTTCCTCAAAAGATTTATGCATTCCATAAAATGAGAACATATGAAAAATATTATTAGTGTCATAATTTTGAATCAAGCATTCAAAAATATTAAAGAAGAGCTTTTGTGTAAATCTAATTTACCCTGAAATTCAAAAATTGAGCATGTGCTATAACATCATTCTTTATCATGGCCCACATCTCAGATGCAATTTCAATAACCATATATCTTTCTTTAATGTCGCCATGCATTGGCGTGCCAAGTGATTCGATCTCATCCATTCACCATATTTTTCATGTTCATCAAACTTAGATGAAAAACTTGATTCCTTTGGTGGTAGATCATAGATCGCTCTATACAAGTTTTGTGTTCTGAAGGCAATATGAATCCCATCGTACTAACTTCTCATGTTGTTAAGATTAAATGGAATCCTTTCCAAGAGTTTGTTAATGAGCTAAGGTTTGATTTCCCAAGTTTTCAAGTACAAGATCAGGATTAAGAGGATTAACTGTTTTTGCTGGAAATAAATAAATAAAATATAGTGAATTAAAAAATATAATAAATATAAGATTTTATTTGGAAAAGTAAATATGATGCATGAATGCAACATATAAAAACACATAAAAATTATAATAATCCACGATAAACAAATTTGAAAAGTTGATGGACCGCCTTAGGGTAGGTTAGACTAACCCCAAATTAATTTTGAGACAAATCTCAATTTCATAAGTGAGAACTTAAAAATGCCTTTTTGTCTTTTGACTTATGAACTACCGCTAGTTTGGTCAAGATGCACTAGTCATGCTCAAAAGCCTAGATACACCTTTGGAGTGTAACCCATTATTTTCAATCAATGACTTAACTCAAGAGTATGCCTTAGGGTCAATCAAACTCGAAATACATCACTAATTATATTCTCATAAGAGAAGTCCACCTTGAGATAAAATAAACATATTTAGAAGCCTTTCCTTAGGGAGGCTGCAAATGGAGGCGACATGAGGCCCTTCCTATGCCTCTCAGTGTTCGACCAATAATTGAGACCATGAGACTTATTGTCATAACTCCCTCTCCCACTCACTAATTTGGAAAAAAAAATGTATTTTTCACAAAATCAATATTTTTTTAATTCAGTTGTAAAAATAAAGTCAATTATTTTTACCAAATGATATTCTATTAATTACTAATTCAATTAAGCAAAACCAAAAAATAAAAATAAAATTGTGCCATTAATTCTAATTATAACTTTGCTTTAACTAAGAGAATATCATTTTTATTTTAATAAAACATTTTCATTAAAACAACAAATTAAACAACTTTAATTTGGATTTACCATCTTAACTAATTAAGACTAAATTTATTATTATATGAATTATCATATATAAACATATAACAAAAATATAGGACGTTCCTAATAGTATGTTTCTACCGAATGTAATGTATGTTAGTTGCATACTGTGTGGGTATATAAATGACATGTATAATGCATGACACAATATTAAACATTTTAATCACATTCAAACATTTATAATAAATAAATAAAATAAAAGTGGGTATGATAACTTTTGGGTATTTATAGAAAATTACAACACTTGCAAAAATATACATGAAAAATGTAATCTAGACTAGCTAAGGCTTAATAAAAGACACTTTGATCTTGAACCTTGAGATGTAGTCTTGTTGAGCCAATGCCACCCCTTTTCTATATCCATTTTGAATTATACAACTTTTTAATTATTATAAACAAACTTTTAAAATAATTAAACTTTGGGTTTTAACACCCAAAAGTTTCTAAGGCCCAATTTGAATTTGGGTAATTTAATTCAAAAATAAAATTAAACAATTTATTTTCATAAATTAAAATTCAAAATAATTTTAATTTTGGATATTTTAATTAAAACAATTTTATTTATGGAAGATAACGATTAAAACATTTTTAAATAAGGCAAATAATCACCATTAATTCAATTATAGATATTACCAAATTAAAACCATTTTAATTCAATTTATGATGTTTAATATAATGAATAATTTAAAAAATATTTATGGTAACAACACCCTAAGTATTATACCAAGGGGCGGTGGCAGCTGGAGGTCTGGTTGTGAGTGGGGTAGCCTGTGGCTGAGGTGCGCAGGAGGCGCGGTGCCACGGGCTGACTATTTGGGAACTCCAAGTAGACGGAACGTGTGGCACTTGCGGACACGCCAAGCTAGCAAGTCAGCCTACTACTCACGCCTGCGTGCAAACAAACTCAGTGGTTTGCCACAAACACATCTCGGACATACAACTAGCAATAATGAAGTATGAGCAAGCACAAAGCAAGACATTCCATAGAACATCCACACCACACAAAAGCATACAACAAGGCAAGTGGCACGTGATGGCCCAACAAAGACAAAAATCAAGTAACACATAGGCAATAAGGAAGCATACACATACAAGTATGGATAAACATCATTTTATTAATATATAGCCTTGATAAGGCAAGGGAGTACACATCTTTAGCCCCTATCTGCTGGTAGCCATGGTGCTTCCCTAAGTCACCAGGTCACCTCCCCCTAAGGAGCCTTCTAGGGATACAAGGTCTTCCAAGTAACATATATGATTTTTGTGTGGGAGACATATGCATAATTACAATATTGCCACTACCCTACCCCATGAGGTTGCTTGGGGCAAGACTTGACTAATGATCAAGCACCAAGGCATGCTCACTTACAAAATGGCCCCATGTGGGTGTGCCAAAGGGGCAGCATGCCACACTCTCCCCCACTTAATTCTTCGGTGTCCTTGACAAAGTAGCTTGTAGATCTTCAATCTTCAGCGTGAGCTTCTTCAAGTCTTCTGCCCTCTCCCAGTTTATATCGTCATCTACGAGCCCCTTCCCTCTTACCATATATTCCTTGTTCTTTTTACGGTCAGTGGTGACCGTCCTCCTTGCCAGGATTTCTTCAGGTTGACGCTTGCTCCTTGGCTGAATGATGATGACTAATCTTATTGAATGGTGCGCTCCGGATTTGCTGGATCTTCATGATACGACTTCAAGTTATTGACGTGAAGGACCGGGTGTATCTTCATCCATACTGGTAGGTATACTTTGTAGGAGGTTAGGCCAACGTTTGAGATGATTGGGACCAGGCCTTCGTACTTGTGAACGAGTCTGATGTTTTTGTCCCCTCGGAATCTCAACTGTTCGGGCCTTAACTTGATTAACACTAAGTCACCTACTTTAAACTCTAGTGGTCTACGCTTCTGATCTGCCCACTTCTTCATTCTCTTTGATGCTTTTTCTAAATAAGCTCGGGCAATCTCTGTACTTTTCTTCCAGTATTTTGTGAAGTGAAAGGCTTGCGGGTTCCGATCGCAATATTCATCCACTGTGTGGGGCAACAGTGGCTGCTGTCCTTTAAAAACTTCAAAACGTCTCTTATTCGATGAAGATCTCTTTTGAGAGTTGAAGTAAAATTGAGCTACATCGAGTAGTTGTGGCCAGTTCTTCTGATTGGCATTGACAAAGTGGCAAAAGTACTCCTCCAACATCCCGTTGAATCTTTCTGTTTGCCCATCTGTCTGCGGGTGGTAGCTCGAGGATAATTTCAATTGTGACCCCAAGAGGCTGAATAGTTCGGAACAAAAGGTCCAAGCGAATCTCTCATCTTGGTCACTGACAATGTTCTGGGGCACTCCCCAATATTTGACAATGTGCTTGAAAAATTATCGTGTTATCTCTTCTGTCGAACAATACTTCGACACCGGGATGAATGTTGCATACTTCGAGAATCTGTCCATGACCACCAAGATCGCACATAAATCCCCTATCTTTGGTAGGCTGGTTATAAATTCAAGCGACACACTCTCCCATGGTCAGCTTAGGACTCACAACGACTCCAACAACCAGGTGTCTTGTTCCTCTCAACCTTATCTTGCTGACAGATGACATAGGTCTTGGTGTACTCCACTACATCATCTGACATCTGTGGCCAGTAGTAACTTTGCTTCAAAAGGGCATGCATCCTCTGCCACCCTGGATGACCCGCCCACAAGGTGTTATGACATTCACTTAGTAATATCTTCCGCAAATCTCTAGCTTTCGGAACATACAAGCGACCCCTTTTGGCCCATAGAAGATCATTCTCCACCCAAAATAGGCAAGTCTTTCCTTCTTTCACGAGCTTCAGGATGGTTATGACAACTGGGTCTTTCTCCAGGTTTTCTTTGATATGCTCCTTGATGGGAGTGTTCATCACGCTAGCCGACAAACTAGCCAAGATCTTTAGAGTCACCAATTCTACTTTGCAACTCAAGGCATCGACTAACCAGTTCAAGCATCATGCCTTGTGCTCAAAACAGAAGTCGAATTCCACCACGAACTCCTGCCATCGAACCTGCTTAGGGGTCAGTTTTGGCTGGGTAAGGAAATGACTAACTGCTACATTGTCCGTCTTCACCGTAAACTTTGACCCCAGCAAATAATGTCTCCACACCTGCAAGCAATGGATAACCACGAGGAGTTCCTTCTCCTGGGCAGTATATTGCCTCTCAACTTCGGACAACTTGCGACTTTATATGCTATCGGGTGATCCTCTTGTACCAGCACCCCTCCCAAAGCATAATCTGACACATCCGTCTGTACTTTGAAGGGCTTGCTAACATCTAGCAAGGCAAGAACAAGATCCTTCATCATGGCTTCCTTCAAACTCCTGAAGGCTTCAACACACTTATCAGTCCACGCCCAAGTCACACCTTTTTTCAACAGTGCGGTCAAGGGTGTTGCTCTTCTTGAGTAGTCGTCCAAAAATCGTCTATAGTTGTTGGCTAGGCCCAGAAAAGAGCGTAGTTCTTTCACGTTTGTGGGGCTTTCCACTCTTCGATTGCCCTCACCTTTTCCAGGTCCATACGAATTCGGCCACGCTCCAAAATGTGGTCTAGGAACTTGATGCTCTCCAGTGCAAATGAGCATTTCTTGCGCTTTACATATAGATCGTTCTCTCTCAAATTCTTAAACACTTAAGCCAAGTGTTCTCGATGCTCTTCAATTGTGGCGCTGTAAACCACGATATCATCCAAGTACACCACCACAAAATGGTCTAGATACTCGTGGAATACTTGGTTCATCATTGTGCAGAAAGTGGTTGGTGCATTTGTCAACCCAAACGGCATAACTCGAAACTCAAATGCTCCATATCAAGTAACGCAGGTTGTCTTTGGTTCATCCCCATCTGCGATCCTCACCTGACAATAGCCCGATCTCAGGTCCAACTTCGTGAAATACTTGGCTCCACTTAGTTGGTCGAACAAATCAGCGATTAGAGGGATGGGGTAGGTGTTGCTAACTGTCACCTTGTTGAGAGCCCTATAATCAATGCATAGTCTCAAGCTCCCATCGTGTTTCTTTTGGAACATCATAGGTGTGCCAAATGGCGCCTTTGACGGTCTGATGAAGCTTGCCTCCAATAACTCCTTTATTTGCTTTCTGAACTCTTCTAGCTCGGGGGGTGCCATTCTGTAAGGCACTTTTGTTAGAGGTTTTGCTCTCGGCACCAGCTCTATTTGTTGATCAATACCCCTTCTTGGCGGCAAGGCTTTGTGCAGTTTATCTGGCATCACGTCACCATACGTCTTCAAGACCCTCTTAATTTCAAGTGGAACAATCTCTTCCACTGTTTCTTCGAACATGGCAGGTACCGCTACATAAGTGGGCTCCCATTTCTTCACGCCCTTCTTAAACTATAAAGGTGATAGGAGCTTCACACCAGGGGGTGGTATCACCTTTCTAGGCACCATTGACGGTGTCTCCCCCATCATGAGGAAACTCCCAGTAGTAAGAATCGGGATGGAACCTTTCTCGATTAGGAATTCCATTCCCAAAACTACATCAAAGTCGTCCATATGGATCATCCCTAAGTCGGTTTGCCCCTCCCACATGTTGATCTTAACTTTTATGCCTTTAGCCACTCCAGTTGTGGCCAAGGCCTTTGAATTGAATGCCTTCATGCACCCCACATCTTTCTCCAAATTTAGTCCCAGTCGTTTATCTTTGAGCTCCGAGATGAAGTTGTGTGTGGCACCAATATCAATCATCACTCTCTTGACTGGCTTGTCATTGATGGTGGCGTCCACGAACGTCAGTCCTTTACCCAGGGCCTTCTTCCCTTTTTTTCCATGCTTATTGAGAGCATTCAACAGGCGAACAATGCCCATGTGCGCGTACTCTTCATCCTCCTCTTCTTCATCACACTGTTCCTCTTGGCCAATGAAGGCATTCAACTTGCCCCTGTAAGGGCAAACTGCCGATTTATGTGGTCTTTTGCAGAGCCAACAAGCTAGTGGCTTCTTCTCTACGGCAGCATCTGTCTCATTGGAAGAACTGGACTCCACCGCCTTCTTCTCTCTCCCACTCTTACTCTGCCATGAGTTCCCATACTTCTTACTCCCAACGCTACTTGAGCTAGTTGGAGGGGTAACCCTCTTCAGCAGACTGCTCTCCGATGCGTAATCTATCAAGCATTCGGCAACAGCTTGAGCAGTGGCTAGGTCAGTCACACGCTTCCTCTGAAGTTCTTGTTTGGCCCACAGCTTTAATCCTTTGAGGAAATAGAAGAGCCTGTCTACTTTAGACATGTCCTTAATATTGAGCATCAATCCCGAAAACTTCTTCATTTATTCTCGGACAGTCTCGACTTTTTTAAGCTCTCACAACTAGCGTCGAGACATGTAGGAGATATTTTCTAGCAGAAATTGTGTCTTCAATTCTCTCTTGATGGTGCATCTACCATTCTCGATGTCATCATACTTTGTCCTCTACCACACCTTGGCATCCCCAGACAAGTACATGGTGGTCATGGCGACCTTTCCTTCTTCAGAATCGACCTACACATCTCTAAAGTAGTGCTCCATGTCAAAGAGAAAATTTTCCTAGTCCTTTGCATCTCTAGCCCCATTATAGGGCCTCCACTCAGGCACTTTAGCCCAGCCATAATCCATACCTATCGGCCCCGTTGTAGGTGCATTCCCAACCGCTCGCATGGTTAGGTTCACCTTTGCAGATAGATCAGTCATCTCCTCTCTGAGCATGCCAATTGACTCCTTGCAGTCCTCTGTAATGTCATTTATGGAGTCTTATTGGTCCTTCAACATGCGCTCCATCGCCGCAATATGCTCCTCCCACCGAGGGGTATCCAATGTACTTGTCGGAGTGTTTCTTTGCTCCAATGCAATTATCCGGGCTAGCAAAACATCATTTTTCTTCTTTAGCTTGGCTATGCGATTGCTCATGTCGGACAAACCAGAATTACAATTAGCAGAGGATAGATCCCTGACCCTCTTGTCCAGGTCATCTAATTCCCCCACGTGCTTCTCAAGCGCTTCGATCCTCTGAGTATTGCTCACCCTTTGTGTGTTCCACCAAGATTTCTCTAACCTGGCTCTGATACCAACTGTCACGGGCTGGCTATTTGGGAACTCCAAGTAGAAGGAACGTGCGGCACTTGTGGACACTCCAAGCTAGCAAGCCAGCCTACAACTCATGCCTGCGTGTAAACAAACTCAGTGGTTAGCGACAAACACATCTCGAACATGCAACATGCAATAACGAAGTATGAGCAAGCACAAAGCAAGTCATTCCATAGAATGTCTACACCACACAAAAGCATACAACAAGGCAAGTGGCATGCGATGGCCCAATGAAGAAAATAATCAAATAACACATAGGCAATAAGGAAGCATACACGGGCAAGTATGGATAAACATCGTTTTATTAATATATAGCCTTGATAGGGTAAGGGAGTACACAACTTTAGCCCCTATCTGTTGGTGGCCATAGTGCTTCCCTAAGTCACCAAGTCACCTCCCCCTAAGAAGCCTTCTAGAGATAATAGGTCTTCCCAGTAACATATATTATTTTTGTCTGGGAGACATATGCATAATTAAAATATTGCCACTACCCTACCCTATGAGGTTACTTAGTGTAATACTTGACAAATGATCAAGCACCAAGGCATGCTCATGGATGGGCAGCAGGGAGGCGCACGCAAAGGGAGTGGTTGGGCTCGGGCAGCAGCGCGCAGGGGCGCGACTGGGCACAAGGGCCCGATGTGCAGGCGTGCACTGGCTGGTGCGCAGGTCCAGACTAGGCATCAGGCACGGTGCCTGGCAGCAACTCGGGGTCGAGCTCGAGCTCCGGGCTTGGGCTCGGGCCATCACATAATTTTTAACCCAGAATTTTTAAACAACAAATTACAAAAACCTATGCCCCAAAATGGCTTGCATATTTCATCTAGAAATTTAAGAACAATTCCTAAACCCAAAAGAACCATAATAAATAACCCTTAAGAATCTATCATGATGATAATAAACATCCATCCATTCAAACATAAATCGCATATAATCCCACACAACAATTAATAATGTGTATAGATTAATGACTTGCTCTGGTATCAACTGTTGGAAAACCATTAAGAGCACACAGTGAAGACTTTGCGTGGTCGGCCCATTGTTATGTTTATAAACAACAGAACAACAACAATAAAAAAATTTCATTAATCATATCAACAATTTATAAGACCAAGAAAATGATAACTCCATTTTAGTGTCGTTTTAGAATGTGTTTTTGTGGTAATCTTGAGTAGTTATGTTTGTTTTGTGCAAGATTACACTTGTTTTTGTCTTTGTTGTAGGTCGGTGCGTTGAATTATTAGATAAATGTGAAAAAAAGAGGAAATGGTGAAAAAAGGAGCTTTCAGTGGTTGTTTGATTGAAAATGGCGCTAAGGATGAGTTATAATAAGTTTTTGATGAAGGAAGGATGTTGAAAGGCTAAAAATTTGAAAATAATGGAATTAGAGTCACGACATTGGCTTAAGGGCCGCGACACTAGTCAAGTCAGAGGCTGAAGGTTGCTGAAGGGAATTAGAGTTGTGACTTTCTCTTATAAGTCGCGGCGCTAGTAGAAGTCATAGGCGAATCCAGGTGGTGCATCAACATGCAGGCCGCGACTTGGGTTTAGAGGGTCACGATGCCTGAAGACCGAGCCAGAATTTGAAGTGCCTTAAAAATGACACGGGCTGCGACCTAAGAAAGGCCAAGTCGCGACCCGCCTATGAAAAAAAAAAGAATAAATCGTGTTCTTTAAGTATAAATTCATATTTTAGGTTTTAATTAGGGTTAGGTAAGATTTTAATTACGATTTTAGATATTAAATTTGATTATGAGACAAGTTTTTATGCACGCTCATATTTTTTATTTCTTCTTCAAGTCTTTGAATTTTATGTTTCTGAATAATTATTTCGTTGTTTTAGTCATGTATGATATTGTTATCACTAAAAAATCTAGAGATGATGTGGCGAATAAGAAAGTGACACGTGGCATCATAAATCAGAGAAAAACGACGAAGTATTGAAAAAAGACCGATGAGTAAGAAAGATAGGTCCAGGACCTATAGAAAGTCAACCAGACCTAAACCCCCTAGGGGTGGTCGGCCTGACCCCAACCCCTAGGGGTTGTCAGCCCAAACATACCCAAGAACCCCTCGGGGTGGTCGGCCCACCCTATCCTCCATAGGGTGGTTGGCCTACACACCTAAGACACTTCACTGGGTAAAACTCACGCTCATTCAAACTGAGATCAACGAGCCTAGCACCTAGAAGATCAACAAGCCTAGCACCCAGAAGATCACAGGCCTAGCACCCAAGCTCTAAAGGGTTGTTGAGCCTAGCACCTAAGTCTCATAGATTAATCAAGACTTAGTGTTTTCTCAATGGTCTCAATCGTGCATTATCGACCACGATGCAGAGAAGACAACGATAAGACCCACGATCTCATAACCATGGGAGGGTGAACACGTATCTCCACTCCCAATGATCGTGTACCAAACCATGATCCCACTCTTACTGATCATGTAACAGCCCCTGGGTACTATAAATAAAGGACCCAGGGCTTTGTTTCACGGGATCTCTTTTTCTGGACTTTTTGGATCAATCTTTTGGGTGAACTTGTGACGAGTGAAACTCTGAGTTGATCTTTGTAATTGTCTATCGAGCGATTCAATACTAAATACTAAGTGGATTAGGTTATTACTGTTAAGAAGAACCTGCCTGAACCACTATAAATTCTTGTGTGTTTTGTTTAGATATTTGTACTCTGTCGTATATTATATTCATTCCATTCAAAAGGTGTCGTATACTGTACATACGACCATTGGAAAATTTCACAGGTCAACATTTTGGTGCTTTCATTAAGAGTGCGAAATCAAGAAACACACTTTCATCAGTTTTACGATGCCTCCAAAATCCAGCTTGACAAAGAAGACGACTCCTAGGGATTCCACCACTCAGGATCCCATCGATCCCATTAACAAACCTCAGGTGGAGGTTGGAGACCAACCTGATACAAAAGATCAACAGGATGCTCACCAGGAGGAGATGACTCAATTTCTAGCAAGGTAGGAGGCCCTTGCTGCAGAATTTTCCCTCCAGAGGATGACTATGGAATGACAACGGTGGGAGATAGATGAGAAGGTCCAAAGGATGATCCACAGGGAGATGGAAGCTGACCGGAGGCACTAGGGGGCTGCTGTGGTCCTAGAAGCGGCTACTCAGTTAGCCTGAGCTAACGCTGAAGTTGTTGCTCAAGCGGTGAGGGAGGCTTAGGCCAAAGCAGCAGGAATGCGAGACAATAGTAACAGGGAGTCCCAGGGGAGGAGCCGAACCCCAAGGACGCTCTTAGAGCCACTTTCTCAGAGATAGGATGAAGAGGCACAGTCCAAGATTGCCTCCTCCATGACTAAGAAGAATAACACTTCATCTCAGAGTAAGAGTGTTACCAACCCGAAGGCCCCCTCCAAGGGGGATAGACGAAACAATGCAGGAGATGAGGGTCAAACATCTGAGAGGCGTGACAGGAATGGAAATGGCCGCTCAAAGTCTCAAATTCATGTAGGAGGAGAGGCTCGGGGTCAGGGTCACACCGACAAGGGCAAGGCAGACCTACAACCCCTACACCCTCAATCTCGCAAGGGAATGGAACCGATGAACAACACCAATACCGTGTTCGATAAGCTCGGGAAAGATGCATTACCTCAGGATTTGAGGGAGGTCATCAACAGGAGGATCAACGCTCAGAAGGGGGTACCAGGGATGTCTACCCCACCTGGAGCAGTGATCCCACCAGCAATGCAGGCTCAAATAGATGCACTTGTCATGGTTGTCCAGGGTCTGATAAAGAGACCTTCTGATATGGAGCCAGCTCATAGAAGTGGGAGTCCCTTCAGTGCCAAGATCCAAGCTACTCAACATCCACTGAAATACAAGACCCCGAAACTTACAACATACACTTGAAAGGAGGACCCAATACGACACATTGGAAAGTTTGAGGATCAGATGGAGTTACTCGGTGTGGAGCATGATTATAGGTGTAGGGTATTCCTTACCACTCTCTCTGACTCAGCTCAGGAATGGTATTGGAAATTCAAATCAGGATCCATCACTTCCTAGGAGCAGTTCAGGAAGGAATTTTACAAGGTCTTCAATGCCAAATGGATTCAACCAATTTATGTCAATTAGCTAGCTAACATCAAGCAAGGGAAGGATGAATTCTTGAATGACTACATCCAAAGATTCATAAGGAAGGCAACTCGAGCATCCACAGTAGGAGATGAAGGGAAGTTCTTTGTCATCTTGGCAGGAATAATTATCGTAGTCCCTTATGGGATAGCATACATAGGAACCCCATCAACACCTTGTAGGAGTTCCTGGACCGAGCAGACAAATACATGAAGCTAGATGACGCTATCATGAAGGAAGAAAAATACATAAACCATTCGGCCAATATCAAGGCAGGCAAGAATGGCGCAAACCCTCAAGGCAGCAATGGTAAAAGGAGGAGGACCTCAGGGGCCGAGCAGGGTGGAGAAAAGAAGGCTAAGTTAGCACCAACCAATAAACAGCCTAAGCATTAGCCCTACTAGCCCATGTTCACCAATTATACTGTCCTGACTACATCAAGGGCCGAGATTTACTTGGCAACATACCAAGAGGTACCATAGCGATATCCACCACCATTACACTCAGAAGTAAAGAGGGACAAGAACAATTTTTATCATATCCATAATGACTATAGGCACGACACAAACGAGTGCAAATAGTTGAAGGATTAGATAAAGTTTCTCCTCTGATCAGGAAAAATCTCGAGGTACCGAGTCAAGACTGAAACCCCTAGCATGAATCTAGAGTTTCGAAGGCAAAGGAGTCCACCATTGGAATTTGCGGTCGGGGACTTGTTGGGAATTGTGCCCTAAAAGCATATGTAGTAGACATTGTTTTAAGAAATAAATAAATAAATTGAATTTTTATGCATATATTTTATGGACTATATTATTTTGTGATAATATTATGTAAATATCAGAAAAATTCCTAAGTTCATGTATGTGATCTCAAACACGTATTGGTACGAGGGGATTGTGTTTGAGATAAATGAACTTGAATAGTTCGCAGTAAAATAAAGTTAAGGAATCTTTAGATTAATTATTGCATGTACGGTCCACTAGTATTATGAATACATGTGATTTAGATTCAGATTACTAGTGTAGTAGGACACTTTAGTGGAGGTACTTTATATTTTAGAGAATATATATATGTAACGCCCTGGATAGCCAATACCGCTACACTGTGTACTTATAAATGTGCAGGACTTGCTAATCAAGTCATTACTTTAAAAATGTGTCACTAATCATGTATGAGCTAGGGTTAAAAGGTTTTGGTCTCAAAAGTTTCACTTTATATAATTAAATAGTTACATACACGGGATCCCAAAAGAAACAGAGTTTAAAAGTTGGATTATAGACTCCCCAAAATACAGACAACTGTCAGCCTTACTAAGGCAAAATGAACATTTTTGAGTCTCGCGTCCCTGCCTAAACCTTAACCGTGGCGGCTGAGCAACTGGTCATGTATATTCTGCTTGCAGAGCTCTCCAAAATAGGGCTGATCAAGTTTGCCTTTGCCTTTACCTGCACCATGTATCACCCGTGAGCCAAGGCCCAGCAAGAAAACATAATACACATCACATACAGTATCAGCAAACAATTAACCCTTTAAAGCATGTTAAAACACTCAATACTCATGTTAACCCTATAGCATGTATTTAGATTCCAAGAAACAAGTAAACATCATTAATAATCAACTTCACAATAATCAGGGTCGACAACTTAGGCCGCACCCTCTGTTTAACCCACTGACTCCGGCCCGCTTAAACCGAGCTCAGTGCATAATAAGCTGTCCTCGGCTACCAGTGGCTGAGCCGAACCCTGTGCGCTAGTTTAACCTTGGCATGCTTAGGCCGTTGGTTTACTATTTACATGGCATGATACCATTCTTTCAAGAATACATACTAGGGAGCCCTTAGTCCCGTTACAAATATACAACCGGGTGCAGTTTTCTTACCTTTGACTTCTTCGTTTATTAATTACAAGCGATGGCCCTAGCTTTAACACCTAATTACAACCAAGGTATTGGGTTCCATTAATATTCAAATATAGGTTTTCGGGTACAAAACTAACTTCCGGGACATCGAATTCCACCAAGCACGGTGGTGAAATCGATCCCGAGCACTCTAGGCTAGATTCCCGTGCTTTGAAACCCTAAATGTTCAAGTACGCACCTAAGGGCTGCGGCCCATGAAGCTTAGCCGCGGCCCTGCCCTAAAATAGAACCAAAGCCACCCCTAAAAGAAGACACGCGCCGCCACCCTTGCTTTGGGTGCCGCGACGCTTACCCCTGGCCGAGCCTCCCTGGCTCCTTTGTAACCTAGGGTCGCAGCGCTCTAGAACAGAGCCGTGGCCCTTCCCTTCGTGCCCAGGAATTCCACCATTTTCAACTTCTAAACCTTACCCAAAATCATCCCAAAGCTTCCTAATTCAAAACCAATTAATCCCAACACTTTTAGAATGACTTTAACAACATAATTCAACTGAAAGCCTAACTTAAAACTCATGGAAATCCCATCTTCAATTTCTGAAACTCAAGAACTTCAAACACTAAAACCCACCACACAAACTCAGATTGAAACCTCTAAATCATGAATTAGAGCTTACCTCTTCTGCTGAACCACTTCTCTAAGGAAAATCCAAGTCAATTCCCAAGCTTTTCCACCTTAATCCTGTCCTTAACATCAAAATCACAACTATCTCACTACTCAACCATAACTCAGAATTTCTAACCAAAAAGAAAGGAATTCAATGCTTACCTTAGTACTAATTAAATTTCCTAGATGATTCTTGAGCTAAGCCTCTAAATCACTCCTTCAATCCACTGAATTCCAGCTGAATTCCTCTAAAATTTTCAGTGTTTTTCTTGTGTTTTCCTTGAGAGACAAGAGAGAGAAAAGGGCCGAGAAAAAGAGTCGGTCTTATTTTTGTTCTACTATTTTCCTTTAATTCAGTTTACCCTTATCCCGTTAAGTCAATCTCGAGGCTTGGGGTGCTGAAACCGTCCCCGAGGGCAAAACAGTAAAATTCCCCAATATTCCCGCCTAGACTTCCTAACCTAAAATATATCTCCATATATTTATTTTCATAACCCGATAGTCTAAATAACTACCCGATACCTAAAATACCCCTGACTTATCCAAAGTCAACTGCTAAGCCCCGTTGTGACTTTACCCGCTATCTAGCCCTAGAATCGGCTCGAGTCGTGCTCTGCGAACCTACCCACATAATAATGTGGTTCTCACAAATACCATATATATATCACATTAACATAAATATAATCATACAAGCATTATTAATCATATTGTTTACCGAGTTTTTCGGAAACGAATAACTAACAGAATAATAAAAAGATAAGAACCGTAGAAATACTGAAATGTAACTAAACAAACAGTGTTTTTACGTGGTTCAGGCGTTAACAAGCCCTAGTCCACGAGTCGATGTTATTATACTTGGAAAAGATTACAGTAAGATGGCTGGTGCATAAGAACTTCACACACTCACAATGTTTCTCTCGGGTTCTCTTAAAGAAGATGAAGCTAGAGAGAATTTGGTAGAGTCTTTTGCTCTCTGATCCCTCTCTCCCCCCCTTCTTGTAAAAGGAAGGAGTCTTTATAGCTAGGGTTTCGGATTAGGGTTTTTCTCTACGTACATGAGTCTTAATTACACCAGCCATAAATAGGGGATACAATTACTATAGTCGCATGGCTACCCGACTCTATGTGGGTATATTTACGTGAAAGTATGGGGAACACACAAAGTCAGCCGTCTTTTCCAAGTTGTCAGCGGAACAGTAGGCGAAAAGGTACCCTTAGGCGTGCTGGGATGTGTGCGGCTTTGACCTGACGGGCGTGTCAGGCGGGATTCTGTGTCAGACGGATATCATTCCAAATATGCCTTCTCCCGGATTCGACCGTTCGGTTTTGTTCTGTGTGGGGCCCCGAACTGTTTCCGCGGAGACCACTCGAAGAGCCTCTCCTGGAAGGGGCCTCCCCGAGGGGTATCCTTCGGGAGTCCGGGAGAGTTGACGAGTTTCCGTGTTGTGCTTGTTTGGAAGAGTAATCCGGATACTAGACAGGAGAGGCGAAGCCTTTCTGTCCATCCGCGAGCTCTGGTCACCTTCCGTGAAAGACATCGATAATTCTGCTTCCCCGAGGTCATCAATCTAAACGCTATCCGGAAATCTGGATAACATTTACCCCCCAAGGTCGCGGAGCTTTGAGAGATCCGGGAGCTTGTACAATCGGTTTCTTAGATTAGGCGAGGGGGCACCTTCTGTGTTCCCGGAAGGGTTCCTTTTTCCCGCCTGAGTATAAGTATGAAAGAGAAAAAGGAATTTCTTTTGTTTGAGATCAAGTACTCAAGTGCGGCAAGGATCACGTGTCATTCTAGGAATGGTTCTGCGACCAAGACGTGTGCGTGAGGCGATTGGTTGAGGATGCGTGCGTCAGTCATCTGACTATTTGACGGTTTTTAATGGTACTCAGGGCCCGAGGTGGTGTAATGATGGGAAATAAATATTTTATTCCCATCCGAGGAGTCATAAATAGGATCGTCGCTTCCTCTCCAGCCGTTGGATCTGACGCACATGGAATGGGAAGATCGGGACCGTCCATTCGAGGAATTCGAAACGGCTTCTTCCCTGCTATAAAAACGAGGGAAAGGACCTTTCTTCCTCTTTACGCTTTCAGATTCTCCATCTTTAGGATTTTCAGATTTCCAAACCTCCGAACTCTCAGGCTTCCCAGCTTACGTTCCTCCGAACTTGCCATTTCTTTTGGTAAGTATCTGGAAACTTTTCTTTTTGATTTGGCAGTGGGTTTATTCCCCGAAGTTCCTGGTTTGAATCGCCGTTTATCTTTGCAGCTTTTACGTCTCGCGATCGTGCTGTGCAGTGATCCAGTTACTCCTTCAACCTCTACCTACCCGAATATCAGTAAGTATTTCTACTTTGCTCTTTCCTCCCAAATCTTAGGTTGTTGGTAGTTGTTAGAGTAGAGGTTTCTGCCATTATTGCTTATGTGCATGTGTGAATAGGGCTTTGGTAGGCATGTGATTGATTGTGAGTTGATAAGTAGCCTTTTCTGCGTGTTTTGGCGATTTGCGTTTGGAAAGTCGTCCCTTGTTTTGCTGTTTTAGGGCATAAGCATGAACGCCTTTAGGGTGTCTTTCTCTGGAAAAACACTTCTTTTGGTGGGCTTAGGCTCGGGGTCTGAGTCTGGTTCCTTGCTGTCCTTCGGGTGGCATGGTGCCAATCCCTCGGCAAGCTCGGTGGGAGCCTCTCCAAGCAGTTTTCGGGGAGGGTCTCCCCGACGCCTTTGATACCACTAGGGTATGACAAGGGTGCTGACTGCTTAGAGTGTTTTCTTCTTTCTTTTCTTTTGTCCAGTGACGAACATCTCAAAGGAACAACTCCTTGCTGCGGGGGAGGCTGAATCTGCCCAAGAGAAGGGCTCTCCTATCGCTGGTGGAAAGGGGAAAGGAAAGGCGAAAGCGGTCGCGGCTAGCCCACCAACCTCCAATAGTTCCATCTGGGAGATGGACCAAAAACCGAACCTTTTCAGGAATTATGGCATGCTGGAGCTGTATTCCTCTGAGGCAGGCCTGAAGAACATCCCAGGTCTGATGTGGCACCGTCTGTCGGTGCTGGGCGAGTCAGCTAGCCAGAGCCACGAGGGCTTTGGTGCCTGGAGCTGGGCACACATAGTGTGCGGAGCGCACTTGCCCCTAAGGAGTTACTTCGCCAATTTCTGTGTGAAGGTGGGGATTGCCCCCTTCCAGTTAATTCCTCCCAGCTACAAGCTCTTAGCGGGGTGGTTCATCTTTTGCAAGTCCCGGAGACTGGAAGCTCCTACCCCGGAGGAGGTGCTGTACTTTTATGGGTTGAAGTCTCAGCCTATGAGGGGTCACTCAGACAAGGTGGGGTTTTACAGGCTAGAAAGGCACCCGGATGTGATGTGCCCCACTTGTCATACCGCGAGGGTTCCAGACCTCCGGGAATACTGGTTCCTGACGACTGGCTTCCCGCTGAAGAGGGTGCCAGCTCTATCTTTGGACTTCAAAATCCCTGGTAAGTGTTTCCTCTTTTCCTTTTCAACTTTGTTTCTTTGTATTTGATTTGCCTTTTGGGAGGATCTCTAATGCTTGTATTTGATTTTTGCAGAAGTCGTTCCGCGGACACCTCGCTGCGCGGAGATGATAAGGAGGTCCAAGTTCTACGAAGGGCTTTCTGAGGAAGAGTTGAGAGTGGAGGGACTTGTGACCTCCGAATCGTTGAGGGAGTATGGGTTACTCGCCTCCTTCCAAAATATCGAGCCAGTAAGTGGTAGGGGGCAGACTCAGGTGTCGGCTGACATCCGGGAGCAGATTGCCCTGGAGCTGTCTAAGGTGATCACCCAAGCCGCTCGGGACGAAAATACTCTATCTCCTAGTTGGGCGGAGAGGTTCCTCGACCCCCAGCCGGAGGGAGAGGAGATCGAGGCTCGCCACGCCGCGGCTTACCCTAATGAAGGGGCTCCGGGGGCTAGTTCCTCCGGGAGAGGTAAGACTAGTTTTCGATTGATCCACACCCCCAGCCTGTTGGAAGTTACCCAAACCTCTCAGATGGGGTTTGATCCTCGTTTCCTTAGGCTAGATCCGCGTAGGATACCTTTCGACAGGTACTGTGATAGGGTAGATGAGCTCCTCTGGTGTCTGAGTGATGGTAGTCTGCCAGAAGGTGTCACCATGGTTGACCCTTCTTCTCTCAGCATGTTCTTCCCGGACTTCAAGGAGTACGGGAGCTTCCTGGAGCAGGAAGCGATGTTTTGTTTTGCTCGGGGAAGGCCATCCACGTTTCTCGTGCATGGTCGTCCCTTTCAAACTTTTCTTTTTCTTGTTTCTTGTTCCCTGCTGGCGGGCTTGCTTGTACTTTTATGTTGCTGATTGTCTTGTCTTCCGCTTATCTTCTTTCTCATTTCTTGTTGGTTCGTTAACCTTGCTTTGTACGTTTCTTGCAGAGTATCCCGAAGCCAAGATGTTGGGGAGGGTTACTTTGCTTATTAAGAAGGCTGCCACCAGCCAAGACCCGCCCACGGGAAAAGGAAGGAAGACCAAGGCTGGTAGGGGAGGTAAGGCTGCTTCCCCCAAGAAGACAAGCGGCGAGGCGCAAGCGTCTCCGAGGGTAGAGAAGTCCCCTGCTGAAGGACCTTCCGAGACTATGATGGTCTCGAGTAGCAGTAGCGACGGGGAAGGGCTTGTGTTCCCCGTGAGGACAACTGGGGTGAGCAAGCGTCCCGGAGAAGATGCTGAGGGTGCTAAGAACAAACGCCTTAGACACTCTTCTCCCGGTCGAAGGCAACAACAACAGCAACGACAGCAATCACAACTACAACAACAGCAGCAACAGGAACAAGAGACACAATCACCAACGTCGCAGCAGCAGCAACAGCAACATCCAAACCAGCAGCAGCAACAAGGGCAATTACTTCTGCTACCGCAGCAGCAAAAGCAACAGACCGGGGCCTTAATACCCCGGCTGCCTCCTCCTCCAGCCCAAAGGGGGGCCACCCTTCCGGGGTCTCCGTCTTCTCAGACAACCAATCTTCCCCTGCCTGGCCTGAAGTTCCACTTTCCGCGGAAGCCGACCAGTTTTCCCGCTGCCCTCCTGGAGGGTGTAAGACGGGCCGATAGTTTTTTGAAGAGGCGGCTAGAGGCGGAGAAGGCCGTTACTCAGGGAAGGGCAGATAACTTGTCTGCCGTGAAGAGGGCTGAGCTGGCCGAGGGGGTGAGATCTCCTCACCCGGGCGGAGCGGTTCTGGATGGTCCAGCCTTGGAGAAGAGGCTGGTGCCTAGGCTCGGACGTGCATTGGCGCCGTTCGGAGCTGAGATGATGGAGGACATGGCCCTGAGCTTATGTGAACTCAATTCTGAGAAATGGGCCATCAGCAGCAGCAAGGATCCGCTGTTGCTGACACACGCTGTGAAGCAGCAACTGTCCGGGGTAAGCCGTCAGTTGTAGTTTTTTTTTTTTTTTTTTTTTTTTGGGACCACCTGTCTTTTGGTCCTGTTTTAGCTCACTCTGTTGTCTTTCCTTGCAGGCCTCTATGATCGCGGAACGCTCGTTCCGGGAGGTTGGTGCAGCTCTGGTTCAGTTGGAGGAGAGCCAACTGGCTCGCCAGGCCTTGGAAGCGGAGAAACAGAAACTGACCCAACAGGCCTTGGGGGCTTCGGAGAAGATTGATCAGGCCCGGCGCACGGCTGAAGAAGAGGCGGAGAAGAAATATCTTGCCAAATATCAAGAGTACCGGGCCAAGGCAGAGAATGAGTTTAGACAGCGGTCGGATGGAATTAAGACCGAAAACTCCAAGCTCCGGGAAGAGCTGTCCCAAGCCAAGGTGGAGAAAGATACCCTGGAAGCCCGCTTGCAATCAAAGAACGATCTCCTCCTTAAGCGGCAAGAGGAATATTCCACTCTTCAGAGTAAGCTGCACGACGAGGAGCAACTTCATAAGAGGAGCAGGGATCTCGTGTCTATGCTTCAGTTGGGGCTCGCCGAGAAGGATAAAGAGATCGGGGCTTTGCAATTCACTGCCAGGGGGCATGTGACCGAGAAGCAATCCGTGCTGAACCAAAATAGGGAGCAGCGCAAGGCGATTGATTCTCTTAAGGGGGAGCGGGATGCCTCCAAGGCCGAAATGGAAAAATTGAGGGCCCAACTAACTGTCGCGGAAGAACAGCTGGCAACCTCCGAGGCGGAGCGGTTGAAGGAGAAGGAGGATGCTGAGGTGATACTGAACAGAACTATTAATATATCGCATGTGGTCCTCATGCATCAACTCTGGAAAGTGAACCCGGAGGTGTTAGGCTATCTGGGAGATGATGCCGAAGCCATGAGGGAGAAGCTACTCGTGTGGGATCAGGGCCCAGAGGCGTACGTCCAAACTTATAACATTGACGAACGTGCTGAAGCTCCTGAGGTGGGAGATCCCGGAGAGGCGGGGACCTCTGAACCTTCTCGTGACCAAATCCCTCCTTCCAATGAGCCGACTCCGCCAGCCTCAGCTGAAACAGATGCCCTCGAAGCTGCGGTCGTGGACGCTGTAGTTACCCCCAATGCTTGAAGGGGTTTTATCTTTAATTGTTTTTCATTTTGAGTTTTTCATTGCGGACAATTTTGCCATAATCATAGCATTCTCCTTTCTTTTTCTGCCGAGTTCTTTATTTATCTTTGCGCTTAGGGTAGACATTTATACGGTAGCAACTGTTGTAGGGGCGTATGGGGTTTTGGTTCCAACGGCCAAAACTTATGCACTTCCCAGTTGAAGCTTTAACGGATGATGTCTCTCCCCACGTAGTTTCCAGGTTACGAAGGTTTTCTGGTTCCAACGGCCAGGCTCCTTTCACCGTGCTTTATCTTTCCTGAGGCAAATAGCCAATCCCGGGACTTGTAGTTATACTGTTCGCTGGGATTGCTAAGGTGAGTCGTTCTATTGTTTGGAACGGGAGTTATTTTGGTGAGCGTCGCTAGACTTAAGGTTAGATCTTTGCGAAGCAAAACTAACTGTTGTTGCGAACCTCATGGTGGCTGGCTTCAGGGACCTGGCATGGAGCCCTGCGAGGCTAGATCCGCGCGAAGCAGAGCTTTAGAGCGCTCGCGGATCTTGCCATCTTTTGCCTTGCGGGATCCGGAGCTGGAGTTTGCGAAGCAAAGCTCTTCAGCGCTCGCGGATCTTGCCATCTTTTGTCTTGCGGGACCCGGAGCTGGAGCTTGCAAAGCAAAGCTCTTCAGCGCTCGCGGATCTTGCCATCTTTCGCCTTACGGGACCCGGAGCTGGAGCTTGCGAAGCAAAGCTCTACAGAGCTCGCGGAGAATTCTGCAAAGGACTTGTCAAGGAGCTGGGGGTGTTTTGGCGTAGCTCTATGAACGTGCCTCAGCCCCCAGTCCTGTCCATCGCTGGGCTACACAAAAGATAATTCTCATGATACATAATGGCAGGCATTTCTGTGGCAATTTTCACTTAAGCACATAATGCACATATGACACGTAATGCGAGCATGTTCATGGCAACAAATAAACCTAAGCTTAACAATTAGAGCAAAACAATTTAAAAACTTCAAACACAATGCTAGCACATAAGTGGTGTTCTGTGTACGTTTTGTTTAAGGGGCGTATGGCTAAGCCTTAACCATGTATACCCCCCAAGTGAGCGTGGGGTCCGGACGTCTCCGGACCGCGTGGTCACTTGTTAAAACGCAGCTTTGAACATAGGGATAAAAAGTGCGGTAAAAGCGGAGTGAATCCCTCCGTGTTTCGTTAAAATAGCCTGCTAGGCGTTAGTTTTACAACAGGGAGGATTATTTCCACATTTTTCACTTTTGTTATTTTCACCAAGGACTTCCGACTGGATGGTCCGGGGCCTACTGGTAGTAACGGCGGAGGTGCTCCGCGTTCCAGGCGCGCGGGACTTTAGATCCGTCGAGTCTCTTTAAGTGATACGTCCCATGGCCCACTTTTTCTTGGACTTCGTAGGGGCCTTCCCAGTTGGGTCCGAGGACTCCTACTCCCGGATCCTGCGTAGCAGGAAATACTCTCCGTAGGACAAGGTCCCCAACTTCGAATGCACGGCTCTGGACTCTCGTGTTAAAGTGTCGGGCTATCTTGCCTTGGTACATTTTTAGTTGGACCTGCGACTGCTCCCGGAGCTCTTCGATCATGTCTAAGGACTCCTGGAGGAGGGCATGGTTCCGGGTAGGATCGTAGATGTCTTGCCTGTGAGAGGGGATCATAGTTTCTACTGGGATGACGGCCTCGCAGCCGAAGGTCATGGAATAAGGCGTGTGCCCCGTCGAAGTTCTCTCTGTTGTGCGATAAGCCCAAAGTACTCGCGGAAGTTCTTCCGGCCAGTGAGCCTTGCATGCTTGGAGTTTTTTCTTCAACGTGGTCTTTAATATTTTGTTTACAGCTTCCACTTGTCCATTAGCCTGGGGTCTGGCGACTGCGGAAAAGCTTTTGATAATTCCATGCGAAGCACAGAAATTCGTGAAGTGTTCACTGTCAAACTGCTTTCCGTTGTCGGACACAATTTTCCGTGGAAGCCCAAAACGACACACTATATTCCTGATGACAAAATCCAGTGCTTTTTTAGATGTGACCGTGTTCATAGGTTCAGCTTCAGCCCATTTGGTGAAGTAGTCTACCGCGACTATGGCGTACTTCACTCCACCCTTTCCAGTGGGGAGGGAACCTACTAGGTCAATGCCCCAAACGGCGAACGGCCAGGGGCTGGTCATTAGGGTAATTTCCGTAGGCGGCGCTCGCGGAACCTTGGCGTACCTCTGGCACTGCTAACACTTCCTGACATAATCCACACAATCCTTCTTCATGGTGGGCCAGAAGTATCCTTGTCGAAGGATTTTTTTGGAGAGGCTCAGCCCGGAGGTATGATCGCCACAGAAGCCTCCGTGAATCTCATGGATGATGGTGCTGACTTCGGTTCCGGCAACACACCTAAGGAAGGGTATGGACAATCCCCTGCGGTAAAGCTTTCCATCCATAACCACATAGCGGGGAGCTTGATACTGGAGCTTCCTTGCGTCAGCTTTATCGGTGGGGAGTTCTCCGGTGGTGAGAAATCTGAGGATGGGTCCTATCCAGGAGTGGGAATGGTCGATGATGGCGTTTATCCTTCGCGTCTCAGTTCTGGGGGCTTCTAAGTGCCCGATGGGGACTAAGCCATACTGTTCAATCTCCGGGTCCGTTGCAAGCTTGGCCAGCGTGTCCGCAAGTGAGTTCTGGTCCCGGGGGACCTGGCGGATGTTGTAGCCTTTGAAATGCTGCAGTAGGTCGCGGGAGAGAGACACGTAGGCAGCCATCCTTTCGCCTTTCGTCTGGTATTCCCCGGATATTTGGTTTACCACAAGTAGGGAGTCGCTGTACACTTCGATTTTTTGGGCTCCGACTTCTCTGGCCAGTCGTAACCCAGCTAACATGGCTTCGTGTTCTGCCTCGTTGTTGGATGCTGGGAATGCGAAACGGATGGCGCTCTGGAGCTGATGCCCTTGGGGAGATATTAGGATAACCCCCGCTCCAGCTCCTTTTTCATTTGAGGCTCCGTCTACGTAGACCTTCCAGGTGGGAAGTTCCGGGACAGGATATTCTGGGAGGTCATTCATTCCCGAGCACTCCACAATAAAGTCCGCGAGAGCTTGACCTTTTATGGAAACACGCGGTTGGTAGTGGACGTCGAACTGGCTTAGTTCCATGGCCCACTTAAGCAATCTGCCAGAAGACTCGGGCTTCTGCAGGACTTGTCGGAGAGGGTGGTTGGTGAGTACTTTGATGGTGTGCGCCTGGAAATATGGCCTCAGCTTCCGTGAAGCGATCAGCAAGCAGAGGGAGAGTTTCTCGATCATCGAATATCTGGACTCGGCGTCCAATAACCTCTTGCTTACGTAATACACAGGGCGTTGGATACGGCCATCTTCCCGGACGAGAGCGGCACTTACTGCGTGCTCAGTCACAACTAGGTATAAGAACAACGCCTCTCCTTCGACCGGCTTGGACAGAATGGGGGCTCGGGTTAGATGTTCTTTGAGGTGTTGGAAGGCCACTTCGCATTCGGGGGTCCACTCGAACTTCTTGTTCCCTCGCAGAACATTGAAGAAGGGGATACACTTGTCGGTGGCCTTGGATACGAAGCGACTGAGAGCAGCTATCCTTCCGGTGACGCTTTGGACATCCTTATGCTTCCGGGGGGAAGGCATATCTATGAACGCCTTTATTTTCTCAGGGTTGGCTTCCACGCCGCGGGAGCTGACAATAAAACCGAGGAACTTCCCAGACGAGACCCCGAAAGTATATTTCTTTGGATTTAGTTTCATCCCGTACTTTCGGATCACGGCGAAAGCTTCCTCAAGGTCGTTACTGTGGTCCCCGGAGGTCTTGGACTTTACCAACATGTCGTCCACGTACACCTCCATGTTCCTCCCCAGTTGGTCCTTGAACATTCTGTTTACCAGACGCTGGTAAGTCGCCCCAGCATTCTTCAAACCGAAAGGCATGACCACGTAACAGTAGACATCCTTATCCGTGAGGAAGCTGGTGTGTTCCTGGTCCGCGACATGCATCTTGATCTGGTTGTATCCGGAGTACGCATCCATGAAGGATAAGAGTTCGTACCCGGAAGTAGCGTCCACCATCTGATCGATTCGCGGGAGAGGGAAACAATCTTTCGGGCAGGCCTTGTTTAGGTCCGTGAAGTCAATGCACATTCTCCAGGACCCATCGGGTTTCGGGACCAGAACTGGGTTGGCCAACCACACGGGATAGTGCGACTTCTGGAGAAAGCCTATGGACATCAATTTGTCCACTTCAGCTTTGACGGCTTCGGCTCTCACTGGGTCCAGCGGCCTCCTCTTTTGGCGAATTGGAGTTGCAGCTGGGTCTATGTTGAGTGCGTGGCACGCAACATTGGGATTAATCCCCGTCATATCAGCGTGGCACCATGCCAGGATATCCTGATTATCCTTCACAGTGGCCACGATCTTATCTCGAACGGCCGACGGCAGGTTTTTTCCCACCTGAATGACCTTGGTGGGTTCTCCCGGATTGAGGATCACCTCTTCGACTTCCTCCATCGGCTCTATTGCTTTCTCGATTCCCACTCTTGGGTCGAGTTCGTCAAAGTATGCCTCCTGAGCATCCCTAGTTTCTGGCAATACTTCCGCCAAAGGAATGGCAGCAAACGTCTCTCGGACCGTGTAGACAGCTCGGACGGAGACGTTATAACAGCTCCGTGCACTTCTCTGGTCTCCTCGGAGGGTGCCAATACGCCCATCGTCGCAGGGAAACTTCAAGCATAAGTGACGTATCGAGGTTATGGCCCCACAATCGATCAGGACCGGTCGGCCTAAGATGGCATTATACGCCGTGGGGCAGTCGACCACCACGAATGTGCTATGCTTGAAGGCACAAGCGTCGCTTTCTCCTCTGAGGGTGACCGGAAGTTGAATTTTGCCTAATGGCATGAGTGCGTCCCCATTGAAACCTTGAAGCTGGATGGGGCATGGGGCCAGGTCCGTCTCGGTCAATCCGATCGCGTGGAAGGCCGCTTTGAAGAGGATGTTCACGGAGCTTCCGTCATCGATCAAGACCCGTGAGACCTTCTTATTGGCAATCTGGGCTTCCACCACGAGGGGATCGTTGTGGGGGAAGTGCACATGTCGAGCATCGTCCTCCGTGAAGGTGATGGGAAGATCCATCATTCGGGGACGTTGAGCAGGTGATTGGACCAAGGCGCACATCTCCTCGGCGTGCTCTAACTCCTTCAAGTACCTCTTCTGGGAATTGCGGGTGCTTCCGGCAAGGTGTGGTCCTCCGGAAATGGTGGCGACGTGTCCGTCAACGGGTGGCGGAGCAAGGCCGGGCGGATATGGGTTGCCTGGCCCTGGAGCCAACAAGGCAATGGGCGCCGGAGCAGGTGGAGGAGGAAGTGCTGGGAACTGAGACCCGGGAGCTTGGGGGTGACCGGCTCCAGGAGCGCTAACGGCCCCCCTCTGTCCCGGTGAATATGCAGCTCCGTGAACTACCCCCTGTCCGGGATAGATTATGGGTATTCTCACCCACTGACCGAGGTGTCCCGCTCTTGCCAGGGACTCGATCTCATCCTTCAGCTGAAGGCACTCATTCGTGGTGTGCCCCACGTCTCCGTGGAACTCACACCTCTTATTGGAGTCTCGCGGACGCCTTCCTCCGTGAGACACTTTCGGGGGCTTCCTGTAGTTGACCATATTACAGGTCGCCCGATAGACATTCTCTCGCGAGTCTATCAAACTGGTATATTCCGTGAGCTTGGGCTCATAATCCTTTCGGGGTTTCTTTGAATGGTCTCCCCGGTTGGAGTTTCTTCCGCTTCGCTTGCTCCGCGATTGGCTCAAACTTCGTTCCGGGGCTTCCGCTTGCGGCTGCGGCATGCTAGGAGCGATACTACATCCGGTTTGTACCGCTCCATACCCAGAGAAATGGGTTTGACCCGGCGTCTGAGCAGACGCGGAAGGCCCATACACACTCGGAGTGAATCGGGCTCCTGGAAGCGTGAGGACTGGTGCGGGAGCTTGCGAAGCAAAGCTCGGCGCAGTCACGGAAGGGGTTGGAGCCGGGGGAACTCCAAAGGCTTGCTGGTAGGCATCCTCAAGGTTGATGATTCCCTGAGCTTTTGACATGAATTCGGACAGGGTTTCTGCCCGTCTCCTTTGCATTTCCCCCCATAGCAGGGAGCCGACAGTAAGGCCCGATTGAAGGGCGATCAGCTTCATGTCATCGCTGACCTTGGTTTTTGCAGCAGCTTCCATCATTCTCTGAATGAAAGCTTTGAGGTTCTCAGTGGGTTGCTGTTTGATGTTGGTTAGGGAACCAACCTCCATGTCGTGGTCGCGGGCAGCAATAAACTGCCTCCTAAACGCGGACTGTAGCCCCTTCCAACTGTGGATTGATCCGGGAGCTAATCTTTTCCACCAGTCCTCCGCAGACTTGGTAAGGGTGAGTGAGAAGCACATGCATTTGGCGTCCTCACTAACGCGCGCCACTTGCATCATTTTATTGTATTTAGCTAGGTGGGTACGCGGGTCTGTCCTCCCATCATATAATTCTATGTGAGGCATTTTGAAGTTATCCGGGAGGGACGTTTCCGCGATCCTCCTAATACATGGTTCCGGGTCTTCCTCCTCAGAATCTGACAGGGCCCCACTTTGCTTCCGGACCAGCTTGGTCAAGGCAACAATCTGTTCCTCGAGCCTCTTCGTATCACTTTCTGGGAGGTCACGTCCCCGGAGCTTGTCATTAATATGATTTCGGAGGTCATCTCCGCGAGGCCGGGCTTTTTCCCCTTTGGCCTTCTCATACTTGGCCTCCAACCTTCTTCTTAGGTCCACCGTGGACCAGCTATCTTCGGAGTGCGAGTTCGCAGCCCGACCGTCCTGATTGACGGAATCACTGGGGCGGTTGTTCCTTCCCCTAGGCCTGGGTGCCTTAGCACCGGGCCCTTTAGGCACAGAGTGCCCCCTTGGGGCTGAAGGGCGTCTGGGCTTAGGAGCGCCAGAGACCTTCTGTGCGCGGGGGGGGCAGTCGGCCTGGTGATTCACGCCTTTAGGAGGTGCAGGGGCGTTAGCGCGCACAGGCTCTCCAACTTTTTCTTTGCCCTTGTTAGGGGCGGCTTTGGATGGTCCAGCAGCGGCTGGATCCGGCATGGGGGCATCAGCACCACCCCGAACAGAGGTATCCTCGTCCGAGTCGCCTAGATCTCCGAACTTACTTTGGAGGCGTTCCATCATGCGTTGCATTCTTTCGGAGACGCGCTCCTGCTCAGCAAGCTTGGCCTTAGTGGCCACCAGTTCTTCGGCTACTTGGACCAGTTCTGGGTCCTTCTCATAGTAGCAGCCGTCCTTGTAATAACCGTCTTGGACATACTCTTCTTCGTCTTCTAAGTATGTTGTATCTTCGGTACTGACCTGATCCTGGCGGGATGTCGGGTCTTCACCTCGGTAGTCTAAGGGTTCGCTCTGCACCACATCTTCCATCACGGTATCGGGGTTGACCGTAGCATTTTTGTCAACAGCGGATTTTCGCGTAGTCACCATCTCTTTAGTACGAAGTGAATACAAAAAACGTACACAGAAAAAGAGCTGACTAACAACTTCCTACAACTCTCAATGAAAGCACCAAAATGTTTACCGAGTTTTTCGGAAACGAATAACTAACAGAATAATAAAAAGATAAGAACCGTAGAAATACTGAAATGTAACTAAACAAACAGTGTTTTTACGTGGTTCAGGCGTTAACAAGCCCTAGTCCACGAGTCGATGTTATTATACTTGGAAAAGATTACAGTAAGATGGCTGGTGCATAAGAACTTCACACACTCACAATGTTTCTCTCGGGTTCTCTTAAAGAAGATGAAGCTAGAGAGAATTTGGTAGAGTCTTTTGTTCTCTGATCCCTCTCTCCCCCCCTTCTTGTAAAAGGAAGGAGTCTTTATAGCTAGGGTTTCGGATTAGGGTTTTTCTCTACGTACATGAGTCTTAATTACACCAGCCATAAATAGGGGATACAATTACTATAGTCGCATGGCTACCAGACTCTATGTGGGTATATTTACGTGAAAGTATGGGGAACACACAAAGTCAGCCGTCTTTTCCAAGTTGTCAGCGGAACAGTAGGCGAAAAGGTACCCTTAGGCGTGCTGGGATGTGTGCGGCTTTGACCTGACGGGCGTGTCAGGCGGGATTCTGTGTCAGACGGATATCATTCCAAATATGCCTTCTCCCGGATTCGACCGTTCGGTTTTGTTCTGTGCGGGGCCCCGAACTGTTTCCGCGGAGACCACTCGAAGAGCCTCTCCTGGAAGGGGCCTCCCCGAGGGGTATCCTTCGGGAGTCCGGGAGAGTTGACGAGTTTCCGTGTTGTGCTTGTTTGGAAGAGTAATCCGGATACTAGACAGGAGAGGCGAAGCCTTTCTGTCCATCCGCGAGCTCTGGTCACCTTCCGTGAAAGACATCGATAATTCTGCTTCCCCGAGGTCATCAATCTAAACGCTATCCGGAAATCTGGATAACACATATAATTATGCATTTAAATCAATAAAATCATTCAAACCACATTTAACTCAATTATGCCCTCCCGACACACTAATCAAGGCCCATAAGCCTTATTAGCAAATTTAGGGTCGTTACAATATAACTGGACCAGATACGTTTATTAATACTAAGTTAAATACTATTTTGAAATATTAATTAAATATATCAACTGATGATCATATGCAAATAGATCTTAATCCTGAAGTTACTATGAACTCCTTTTTATGTTATATGAGTTCTTTGATTCACTCGTTAAGGTCTGTCAGAATGATTAGGCTAGAAACTTTTATTTTGGGAGCTCATTAATGTAAAGGGTTGGGGACATAGTATACATATATGGAATCTATACCTTCTCGTAAGAGATTGAATAATGGTTCTCTTAAGGGTTTATTTTTGGGACTGAAATGTTAATGAGCTCAAATTCATAATTTAGTTATGAATTAACCTTCCCTAGTAAAGTCAATGGTACTTAAGGAAACAATATATAATTAAAAGGGTAAAACGATAATTTTATTCCCGATTAATTATGAACCATTATTAGAGGGTTGTTTTGTATGTAATGATTATATCAATGGACGCTTTATTTTATAAAGTACTCAGTAAATGAAATGTCTATAATTACAAGAGTGCAGTCTCATATTTATAGTGGAGTAATCATGAGATTAATAAATTAAGATTATTTAATTAATAATCTCAAATTTATTGGAGCTTGGAATTATAGGTCCATAGGTCCCCACAACGGCTCTATCAACACTATTCAAGGCAAGAGTTGATATAAAAGGAAAAATGGTTGAAATACATATTTAAGAAGAAATTTGTTCTTCAGGCCAAATATGCAATTATGTGATAATTGTGATTAATTAATTAATTACAGATTAGTTGTGATTAACAAAATAAATTATTATGTAATTTTCAAAATTATATTAAATAATTAAATTTATTTTCAAAATTATATTAAATAATTAATTATAATTTTTGAAATTATAATAAATTAAATATTTAATTTCAAAATTTAAATTGGTTTTTGTTAATTGGTAGAATTAATTAAATATCTTTATTTGAGTGAGAGATAATAATTTGATAGGTTCAAATTGGATTTGAATTTAGAAGATTGATATTTATTCAAATAATTAATTATATTTGATAATTAGTTAAAAAGATAATTAATTCAAATTTGAATTAATTATCACGTTGTTGGATTTTTATCAGATAGGATAGTTTGAATAAATAATTAAATAATTATTAAAAAAATCAAATATCCGTAAAATATAGGGTGGTACACGGCACACACGGTCCATGGACTGTGTGTGGCCTGTATTACACATTTTTCAGGGATCGATTTTTTCAATTTTATTTATTAATTAATTAATTAATGGAAAATTCAAAAGTTAGATTTTTGATATTTTCATTAATGAGATAATTAATTAATTAAAAGATAAATTGTAAATTGGTTACAGATTTATTTTCTAAATTTAAATATTTTCTATTTAAGTTAGACTGATCAGAAAATGAGAAGACACTATGTTATTCACTCCAAAAAGAAAAGAACGATACTTTTCTATCTCTCCCTGAAAAAGATAAATAATCAATCTGAGGCCTATTATCTTGATCTCATGTGTTGAGTACATCAAGTAGAATCAGAAATTAACTATCTTTTATTCTCTAAGTACCCACACACTTCTTGAGGTGTAGAAAACATTGTGGAAGATCTTGGTGTGAGTACCTGGGAGCAGCTTGGATAGGAAGTTCGTTCAAATTACGAAAAGATAGCAAGGACACTTGCTATGCATCAAGAGGTATGTTTTTTTTATTATTTTCTTGTTTATGATTAATGTATGTATATTAATGGATCTGCATATTTAAAGGTAGTTTAAATATGTTACAAAATTTTTGTTGTACACTGGGCCAACCCACCACCATTTCGCTGTGTATTAGGAAACTCGTTCCTGACAGGACTTCACAATGGATACCATATGTGGGGGCCCCACATAGCAGGCAATAGTAACAATGCTCATGAGCGACATGCAAGGACCGTAAGACATAAGGTAGGGGAGTTTTCCCAGTGCATGGCATTCGAGGAGCGGTCTCCAAAAAATCCGAAGTATGAAATAGAAACTCTAACTTTTACGGAGGATGACGCTAGGCACGTGAGATACCCCCACAATGACCCTCTGGTCCTTACCATTCAAATTTCCAATGTCTGAGGGAAGAGATGCTTGGTGGATACGAGAAGTTCAGTAGATATCATCTACAAATCATCCCTCAAGAAGATGAAGCTCACAGTTAAGGACTTGACGCCGTGTTCCCAAGTGATATATGGGTTCATGGGAGAATGCCTAGCACCAATAGGAACTATCAGACTACCGGTCACGGTGGGGGATGCCCCTAGGCATGAGACTATGATGGCAGAGTTCCAGGTGGTAGATTGCTCATCTGCTTAAATTGTAGTGCTCGGGAGACCCCTCCCGATGGCAGTACAAGCAGTAGTTTCTATCTGGCATCTGTCTTTGAAGTTCCCCACAAGCGCAGGGAAATGATGCATACATGGTAACCAAAGGGAGGCACGGGAATGCTATAATGCATCAGTGGTCAAGGAAAAGAAAGGATCATGTGTAAACAACATGGTAGTAACCTGTTGCGAAGGGAATGAAGGAACCAATGAGGTTGTCAACATGAAAGTTGACGTTGAAAGAAGCACTCTACTGGAGCCAAGGGATCCTTTTAAGGAAGATTTGTTATTATAGCAAGTTTCCCAAAGCGAGGGAAACGACATCGATCCTCGCTTTGGGGATGGCGTCATGGGGGTAGGACCAGTCGAAGAACTTGACGAAGTCCTACTAGATGAGGAGGACCCGACTAAAGTAATTAAAGTTGGGAAGGAGCTAAAGGTGGAAATTATGGCACAGTTGGTAGAATTTTTGAAGAAGAACCAGGACGTCTTTGCCTAGTCACATAAGGAAATGGATGGAATTTCTCCATCCGTAATAAGCCATGTCCATAATGTGGAAAAAAACTACCCACCGATGCAGGAAAAGAGGAGACTGCTTGACAAAGACCGATCTCAAGCCCTGAAGGAGGAGGTCGAGCAGCTCAGGGAAAATGGTTTTATAAGGGAGGCCTACTACCTAGATTGGGTATCAAACCCTGTGCTGGTCCCAAAGCCAAACAGGAAGTGGAGGGCATGTGTGGACTTCAAAGATCTAAACAAGGCCTACCTCAAAGACTGTTTCCCACTACCCAGAATAGACCAACTGGTCGGTGAAACTGCAAGACATGAAAGACACTCATTCATGGATGCATATTCTGGGTATAATCAAATAACTATGCACCCTCTCGACGAGGAACATACCAGCTTCTGGACAGACAAGAGATTGTACTGTTATAAGATAACGTCATGTGGCTTGAAGAATGCAGGAGCCACCTACCATCGTTTAGTGAATGGCATGTTCCAAGACTTGATCAGAAAAAATATGGAGGTATATGTCAATGACAAGTTGGTCAAATATAAAGATGCTAGAGGGCACATTTAAGACTTGGAGGAATGCTTTGAAATACTTAGAAAGTATAGCATGAAGTTAAACCCTCTCAAGTGCTCGTTTGGAGTTGGTTCTAGTAAGTTTCTCGGATACATAGTCAATTCATGTGGAATCGAGGCTAACCTCGAGAAGATCACAGCATTGATCAACATGAAGTCACCTACCACAATCAAAGAAGTGCAAAGCTTAACAAGGAGAGTAGCTGCTCTTAGTAGGTTCCTATCAAAGTCTACGAACAAGAGTGTCCCTTTCTTTAACTTACTGAGGGGCAACAAGAAGATCCAATGGAACGAGGAATGTGAGAAAGCTTTCCAAGCCTTGAAGGATCATCTCGCTCAACCTCCCCTCCTAGCTAAGCCAATATATGGTGAAGTACTATTCATCTATTTGGCAATCACCGAGCATGGAATCAACGCTGCTTTGGTAAAAGAAGAGAACAGGGTACAACACCCTATGTACTATATCAGTAAAAGGCTAGTAGGTGTGGAGTCTAGGTATCCCCTCTTGAAAAGCTAGCCTACAGTTCAGTAATCGCCTCTCGAAAGCTGCGTCCATATTTCCAAGCTCACTTGATACGAGTCCTGACCGATCAACCGCTGAGACAAGTTCTTTAGAATCCAGAGGCCTTGGGATGATTACTCAAGTGGGCAGTGGAACTAGGACAATTTGATATCACTTATCATACGAGGACGATGATAAAAGGACAAGCATTGGCATACTTCATAGTTGAAGGAACCAACCTTGAAGACCTTTCCTACCAATAAGAGAATGGAGATACAAAGAAGGAAGGAGATACTCTTGTATGGAAGCTATATGTTGATGGAGAATCCAATGAACACAACTCAGGCGCAAGAATCATACTGATCACTCCGAAGAATCACAGAATCCATTGCGCTCTCAGATTTGGATTCAACGCTTCAAACAACGAGGCTGAGTACGAGGCATTATTAGTGGGATTACGCTTGTCTCAAGATGTGCATGCATAGTCCCTGGAGATATTTAGCGATTCCTAGCTAGTGGTGTACCAGGTACTGGGGGAGTATCAAGCCAAGGGATTTAGGATGGTGCAGTACTTGAACAAGGTGAAGGACTTGTTGACACAATTCAAGATATACTTGATTACACAAGTCCCGAGGGAGCAAAATGCCAATGCTAATGCCTTATCCAAGCTTGCTAGTGCCAAAGATGCGAACACCCTATATGTTGTTCCCGTCAAATACTTGGTGGAAAGAAGCATAGCTGAGTAGGAGGCAAATGTATTATTTTTGAATTATCTATGAAATAACCATTATGCTTCAGTGAATGAATGAATTTAATTTCTTAATTTTCACTTAATTCTTTAAATTCCTTTCAATGAGGGACTTGTGCTTTAGACCTATCAACCCTATTAGATCATGTTTGATTTTGGTCCTTGGGGGACCTATCGACCCATAAGATCCGAACAAGATATTGGTCTGAAGACCTTCTCGCCAAATTATTATGGATCATGTTCAATCTTGGTTCTTGAGGAGCCTATCAACCCATACGATCCAAAAGAGAGACAGGTCCTAGGACCTTGTCGCCAAATTAATGGATCATGTTTGATCTTGGTTCTTGAGGAGCCTATCGACCTATACGATCCAAAAGAGAGACAGGTCCTAGGACCTTGTCGCCAAATTAATGGATCATGTTCGATCTTGGTTCTTGAGGAGCCTATTGACCCATATGACCCAAACAAGAGACAGGTCCTAGGACCTTGTCGCCAAATTAATGGATCATGTTCGATCTTGATTCTTAAGGAGCCTATCGACCCATACGATCCAAAAAAGAGATAGGTCCTAGGACCTTGTTGCCAAACTATTTGATCATGTTCGATCCTGGTTCTTGAGGAACCTATCGACCCACACGATCAACAAGAGAGACAGGTCCTAAGAACTTGTCATCAAATTATGGATCATGTTCGATCTTGGTTCTTGAGGAGCCTATCGACCCATACGATCCAAACAAGAGATAGGTCTTAGGACCTTGTCGCCAATTTATTTGATCATGTTCGATCTTGGTTCTTGAAGAACCTATCGACCTATACGATCAACAAAAGAGATTGGTCTGAGGACTAATCGACATTATTTGATCACGTTCGATCCTGGTTCTTGAGGAACCTATCGAACCATACGATGAAAAAGAGACTAGTCCGAAGACCAGTCGCCATCATCTGATCATAATCGAATCTGGTCCTTGAGGGATTGATCGATAATTTGATCTAAGACTCGTTACAGGCTCTATTAGCCCATCTAGACCCAGTTGGTCCAACTTAGACACTTCTGTCTATAATCATTATAACAAGTACACGAGAGATTATGTAGATCGTGATCGACACTTGCTACACAATCTGCATCTGTGTATAGGTATCATTACTACTGAGTGTGAAACCATCATCCGACTACCAATTAGGGACAAGCATTTGCTGCTTGCATCATTGGGTGAAAAGGATAGTACTATGTGTCTAAACGATCAAAGCAAGGCAAGGTCAAGTAGCAAGTGACAAGGCTTTTAAACCCATGATCACTTGGGGGGCATATAGTACATACCGATCGGGGTATACACAAGTAATGAGGGCATGACCTTAAGTACTAAGCAAGCTCAAGTTTTTCTAGGACATTTGTTCTGAAAGGGCAAAAAACAAAAACAAAAAAGGCATTGGCGAGGAGAATCCTAGCCATGTCCCTTATAGGGTGGTCGACCAATCCATCAACCCTATAGGGTGGTCAGCCTATCACCCATGGGGTTGTCGACCTGACCTGTTTTATTCATGGTACTTGGTGAAGTATCATACTACTCACATTACCATGGTTGTTAGTATGAAAAATATAAAAGAGTAGGCTTAGTATGTCACGTGAAATACATGTGTTCAAAGTATACTGATACCTGAACCAATGAGGGTTGTGAGTTGATATACTTAGTAAGCATTGGAAATAAATTTTTTTAATCAATGCATTGAGTACTCATAACAAAAAATCATAAAGGCATAAAATGTCATATGTAAAAACTGTCAAGTACAAGGTGCCCCCCCCCCCCCCCCCCCCAAATGGCATGGAAGGAAAGACAGAATAAAAGACCAAAAGAAGACTAACTAGGGTGAGGAGTATCATCTGAAAGACAACCCTTAGCCTCGGTAGCCTCACGAGCCAGACACTTCCTAAGCTCCTTCGCTCGCGTCTTCTCAGGAAGGAAATCCAAGTTCAAAAAGGAAATCCAAGTTCAAATCTTTATTGGACTTCCAGATCAAGTAGAAGCAAGAGAAAACTATATTTGAATACTCCTCTCGATCCTTGTCCTGGGCAGCCTTGACCTCTTGCTCCTTCTCAATAAGAGCATCCTTCCGCAATTGGTCCATGTTAGCAATAAGCTTCTCTTTCTCAACTTCAGACTACTAGAGCTAATCGCCAAGTTTCCCCTCCATCTGGAATATCCTGAGAGTCAACTCGGTCACTTTTTGCTGTTTGAGCTCCACGATACTGTGAAGAGTTTTGATCTCTTCATCTTTCAAAGTAATGTCTGCATCCCTGGAGCCAAGAACGTGCCTAAGGTCTAGCACCTTCTGGCAGACAGTTTTAAGCTTAGAACGAAGGTTGGAAAGTGTAGAGGTATACCCTACAGACCTATCACAGACATGGGAGACCAACATCAATGCCTAAAAAAAACATACAAGTGTTAGATAAACGTTAGCACATAAGCCAACTAGATAAGAAGAAAACTGTAGAGGACTTACACTCTGAATGTCAAGGAGTGACTTCGTGAGGATGGCGCTCAAGTCCTCATTCTTAATCCCATTAAAAGTCATTGTTGTCTGCTCCAGATGGGATGCTTGATCCATGATCGCACCTAGATTCTGTATGGCAAACTGGTATGGCTCAAATAAGGGAGCAGGCGCAGAACAGGAGACACCTCGAAGGAACCTCCATTATCGACTCAGTCTTAATCCTTACCCTCTTAGCTGCTCGGACAGAAGGACTGGCCTCAGTAGGAGTCGACCTCTACTGGGTATGCACAAAACCGAACATGTATGAACCTGCAAAAGAAGATCAAATGTTAGAAGGATATCAAGCACATATGAATCATAAAATAAAGGTGATATAGTGTCGAACCTTCTGAATGAGATTCAAGCTCGAACGTAGTCTCATTAAAGTCATCAGAAGCAAGCGATGAGTACGCGACATCTCTACCCAGTTGTAACGCCCTGGATAGCCAAGACCGTTACACTGTGTGTTTATAATGTGCCAAACTTGCTAATCAAGTATTTAAAGTAAAAGCGTGTTACTCAAATAGTAGAGGAACTAAGGTTAAAAGAGTTTTGGTCTCAAAAGATACATTTTCATGACTAAACATTGTTTATGTACAAGGGATCCCAAAAATGACAGTTTAAAAGTCATTTACAAAAGTTACAAAGTCTATATACATCAACAGCCATACTAAGGCAAAATGAGTGGTTAGGTAATCTCCGTCCTGACACACTCCTCGACCGTGGTGATCGAACGGCTGGCTATGTACATTTCACCTCGGAGCTCTCCACCTCAGGCCTGGTCCAGCTTGCCCTTACCCTTACCTGCACCACGAAGCACCCGTGAGCCAAGGCCCAGCAAGAACATATATCAATAATAGAGCATGCACATTTAGCTGTCAAGTCAATCTCACTTATAACATCTCATAAACTCAAGCATATCAATAGTCAAGTATTTCATATACAGAGCATTTCAACTCATATAACACAATGCACAGATGGTAACCAGGGCTAGCGCTCACAAGCTGCTCCCTCTGTTATCCTTTCGTTTCTGGCTCCCAGTGGCCAATTCGCGTCCCATGCGCTAAATTCATGAACGGTACTCTTAGACCGCTTACACGTGTCCCTTGGCATCATACCAACGATGACACAAAACAATTCTCGGGAGCACTTAGTCCCATCACAATCATACATTCGGGTGCAGTGTTCTTACCTTTCAATTCGCTGGTTTCCGATATCACGTAGCCACAAGCACGGTCCTCTATCCCGAGCTTCTCCAAAGTCCTAATCAAACACAAATATAATATTCCTTGTCATTAACCAATCCAAGACTACCTTCCCGGTACCTAATCCACACTCTCGGAACCCCCAAAACCCTAGAACAACATCCCGGAGACATCCCCCGAACCCCCGGAGCAAAGGTCAAAAATTGCAAAATATCACTCCCTGAAATTTGCCTTGTGCCGCGGCACCACATTCCTTGTGCCGCGGCACCCACCTCCAGAGACCCCTAGGCCGCGGCAAGCAAAAGCCGTGCCGCGGCACACCATCGCAGACCCAGATTTCTGGGTTTTCCTTCGCATTTTCCCGAGCTCCAACCTCACCAATTCACCCCAAACTCTATCCTAAGTCCCAAAACCAACTCTAAACCCCTAACAAACCTCACAACAACCCAAAGACATCATGCCTAAGCTCACTCACACCTTCAATCCTAAAATTCACTCTTGAATTCCCACTTGACAACTCAAACCAGAAAAGTTATGCACAACTTGAATTCAAGCACAACCCACACTTCAAATTCCCTAAACCTTAACAAAACAAATCTAATAAACATACAGAGACCTTACCTTAAGTGATAGGTTCAACCTCCAGCTCTTGACCTTCTTCCCCCTTGGTTTCCAAATTCTCTGAGTTTTCTTGGCCTAAACTTGGTTGATAACTTCAGACATCCCTTGATTCTCCTTCCAAGAGTCTAGATTTCTGCTTCTCCTTTCTATCTCCTTTTTGTTCTAATTCTAGGTTTCCACCATTCAGCATAAACCCCTCTCCAAAATATTATACGTATATGTTATTCCCTCAGCTCAAACTCATCTATTTACTACCAAATTACCATTTTAACCCTCCATTAATATCACTTACTAACTAGACCTCAAGGGCTTATTTGTCCTTTCCCTAACTTTGCAATTCTACCACTTTCCCAAAGAAACCTGTTACTTTCTATAGTTACTAATGGTTACACAGGTTACCAAGTCACCAGTTACCTTTATCTAGTTTCCTAGGACCGCCTTGGCACGTGCACCACGTTTGTATCACAGCACCCACACAGTACAATTCACATATCATAATTATCACATAATATAATTCACATAGTCATATAACATGCTTAAAATCATAATCATACATCTTAATCATAATAATCACACATAATTCCCATCATGCCCTCCCGGCATACTAATCAAGGCCCTTAAGCCTTATTAGTGAATTTGGGTCGTTACAACTATCCCCTCCTAATAAGAATTTCGTCCTCGAAATTTACCTGAACAATTCCGGATACTGATCCCGCATAGCTGTCTCAAGCTCCCAGGTCGCCTCCTCGACCTTACTGTTTCTCCACAGCACCTTAACTAAAGGAATTGTTTTGTTTCGCAACACCTTATCTTTTCGGTCCAAGATCTGAACTGGTCTCTCATCATAAGCCAAATCTGCCTGTAACTCCAAATCTTCATGCCTCAAAACATGAGTCACATCTGAGACATACTTCCGAAGCATAGAGACATGAAACACATCATGAACTCCAGACAACGATGGTGGCAAGGCTAACCTGTAAGCCACCTGACCAATCCTTTCCAGGATCTCGAATGGTCCAATGAATCTAGGGCTCAACTTTCCCTTCTTACCAAACCTCCTCACCCCTCGCAGAGGTGAAACTCGAAGGAAGACGTGATCACCAACCTGAAACTCCACATCCCTACGCTTAGGATCAGCGTAACTTTTCTGCCTGCTCTGAGATGCGAGCATCCTAGCTCGGATCTTCTCTATGGCCTCACTTGTCCTCTGGACCATGTCCGGTCCCAAGTATCTCCTCTCACCCATCTCGTCCCAGTGGGACTAAGCTCAGGCCAACCACCATAAGACTCCACTAGATTTGGAAAAATTGAACGAAGTCTTAAAGGGGGGGTCGACTTAGTGGAGCTAAGCCTAGGCCAACCACCCTGAGTCCCTAAGCTTACAAATCTTGAAAGAAGGGGCGTAGGTTGTTGGCCTACCACCGTAGGCCAACCACCCTAGGGATGCAAACCTTAGAAAAATGCCAGAGGACTAAGGTTCAAGTCTCTGATAAATTATACAGTACAAGGAAGACCCCAAAGAGATCAATAAAGAAGGGAATTTCTTTTTAGGGTCCCAAGTGGTCGGTCTATGCTTGGGCCAACAACTGTAGACCCTGGATCCCTGGAAATCGCCCAGGGAGTGTAGTGGTTTTCCCATAATGTAAACCCTAAGGTGCTCGACCCATGATGGGGTATGTGAGCCTAGAAGTCGCATAAGGCAAGGGAAATGCAAGGGAAGTCCTAGAGGTGATCGGCTCGGATGGAGACCCTAGGGGTGGTCGGCCCATGATGGAAACCCTAGGGCTTGTAGGCCCATGTGGGAATTTACATCCCTGGAAATCGCCTATGGCTAGATGGGGAACCCTGGAAATCGCCCAACCCTAATTTCCTAAGCCTGGAAATCGCCCAGGCCAATGATTCTAAAGGGTGGTCGGCCTATAGGGATCTAAACCCTAAGCATCACGCAAAAAGGGGCAAAGAACAAGCCAATTTTTGATTAAAGAACAATCTATGATTCAAACAAGTCAATTATTTTGGATCAAAATAAAACAAAACAAGGAGATTCATACAGATTCATCAAAAACGTAAAAATTGGGAAAGAATACTTACCAAAAAGGAGATACACAAAGTTGATGAAGAATGGAGAATTCCACAGCTCAGAACTTCCTGAAAGATGCGCATGGGTCAAGAGTCAGATGAGTGAGGGCCTACTTATAGCCTCTCAGGCTAACCATATTTTTAGGAATTCAAAATCCTTGAAAAATATCTGGTATGGTTAAAAATTCAAATTCCTTGAAAAATTTCTTATATTTTTAGGAATTCAAATTCCTTGAAAAGTATTTTGTATTTTTAGGAATTATTATCCTTGAAAAATACATTATATTTTTGGGACTTCAAAACTCCTTGAAAAATATATTATATTTTTAGGACTTCAAATTTCCTTGAAAAATATACTAGATTTTTAGAAAATTAATTTTCTTTGAAAAATATAATTATTTTTAGGAATTACCAATTATCCTTGAAAAATTTGTGCTGAGTAAATTATCGATAGTTGATAAAAATACTATGTAATGTCCAGAAGGACTTTGCTGTTAAAGTACTGCTACGATATGTTTCTTGGGCCAAGATCAAATTTACCGTAATGTTGAACACATTACGATAAACTTGGGGGCAAATGTTATCCCTAAAAAATCCAGAGATAATGTGGCGAATAAGAAAGCAGCACGTGGCATCACAAATCTGGGAAAAACGACGAAGTATTGAAAAAAGATCGATGAGTAAAAAAGATAGGTCTAGGACCTATAGAAAGTCAACCAGGCCTAAAACCCCTAGGGTTGGTTGGCCTGACATTGGCCCCCTTGGGGTGGTCGGCCTGATCCCAACCCTAGGGGTGGTCAACCCAAGCATGCCCAAGAACCCCTCGGGGTGGTTGGCCTACACTCCCAAAGACATTTCATTAGGTAAAACTCACGCTCATTCAAATTGAGATTAACAGGCCTAGCACCTAAAAGATCAATAGGCCTAGCATCCAAAAGATCGCAGGCCTAGCACCCAGAGGACCAACGGGCCTAGCACCATAGCTCTAAAGGGTCGTCGAGCCTAGCTCATAAGTCTCATAGATCAATCAAGACTTAGCATTTTCTCAAAGGTCTCAATCGTGAATTATCGACCACGATCCAGAGAAGACAACGGGAAGACCCACGATCTCATAATCATGTGAGGGTGTACACGTATCTTCACTCTCAATGATCGTGTACCAAACCACGATCCCACTCTTAATGATCATGTAACAGCCCCTGGGTACTACCCAGGGCTTCGTTTATGGGGACCTCTTTTTCTGGACTTTTTTGATCGAAATTTTGGGCGAACTTGTTACTAGTGAAACTCTGAGTTGATCTTTGTAATTGTCTATCGAGCGGTTCAATACTAAATACTAAGTGGATTAGGTTATTACTGTTCAGAAGAACAGAGCTGAACCACTATAAATTCCTGTGTGTTTTGTTTAGATATTTGTACTCTGTCATATATTATATTCATTCCGTTCAAAAGCTGTCGTATACTGTACATACGACCGTTGGCCAATTTCACATGTCAATAGATATGAACTAAACACCTCTATCTAGGGGTTAATGTAGTCGCTTGGATTTCTATTTAATGTTATTATGATGTTCTATTAATTCTTCTTCTTTATTATGATCTATATAATGTTTGCTTATTGCTAGTAAATATCTGATCAATATTTGCTTGATTTATGATTTTGATTCAAAATTCGACGAAAGTATATGATTTTGATCAATATAAACATAGGTTACATATTGGACGAAAGTACCTGTATGACTTGTGTTGTAATTAGGTTTCTATGCTTAATGCCTGCTATATGTTTAAGTTTATCACAGAGATGTAGAAAACTTGCATATTAGTTGAGATCTTACATCTTGAAAAAGAATAGGAATCGATTTATGTTAACCTGGTATTAGAATAGGAAGAAAGAAATTTAGAACTAATTAATAAAATTAATAGAATGAAAAGTTGATGAAATTAATACCCTAGGTCTTTTTATTATTGATTTTTATCCTTTGATTAATTGTTTTGTTTTTAGTTATTGAAATTGTGTTTATAGCTAGATCTATTCATCTTAATTTTACTTGAAAAATATAAAGTAAAGAACAGTTATTGGTAGTAGGTTAATAGTCTCCATGGGAAGGTATCCGTTCTTCCGGAATTTATTACTTGACACAAGCATGTACACTTGCGTGCATATTTTACAGATCAGAAAACAATTCAGAAACATTATCATACAATACTATTAATCGTGCAACAAATATGTATATAAATATACAATATATTTATATACAACATACAAACACAAAAAATCAAGAACATAAACTTTTACCTCTTGAAGCCTATTAAGTGTCATTGAGTCTTTTTGTATATTTATCAATCTTCCAATGCAAAGCTTTAAGCACTCAAACCACGATCTTTCGAAGTGTTCTATACACCTCAAGATGTGTATGGGCACATAGAGAACATGAATCTGTATTTTAGGAATCACAAGTATTTCTCAACACATGACAACCTTGATTATGGTATGAGAATGGCTAGAATAAAGAAGAAGAAGGAAAAACTTTTTCTCTGACAAAAAGCTCTGAATGATTTGTGTTCTTTGTATTCTGTGTATGTTGTCTTGTGTATCTTTCTCTTCTTCTTCTATATCATATATATAGAGATTTATATTACCTTATTATTCATAATAATAATAGTAATGTAATATAATATAATAATAATGATAGAATTTGATTTAGGTAAATATCTAACTTACCAAATTTGAAAAAAACTAATTTCAAATTATTAAATAAATAAAATAAAAAATACACTGATACAATATAAGTACAAGTAGTACACGCATGGCACAGTCCTTGGACTGTGTCAGGCGTGTACTGCTATTTCCTTTTCAGAGATTTGTATTTTTCTTTTATTTAATTATTTAACTAAATTAATCTCCCATAAAATAAGGTATTAATTTTTTTAAGGAAAAGATCACAACCATATTTAAAAATTTTAAATTTAAAATTCAAAATTCAAATTGATGATCATAATTATCATCATCTTTTAAAATTCAATAAATCAAAAAACTATTTTTGACTTACCAATTTTATTTTCTCCCACTCAAATAAAATAATTAATTTCAAAATTTTATTTATTTATTTATATATATATGAAATTCGAAATTTTATATCTTTAAATTAATAAATATATTTTCAAAATTAATAATTAATTCTAAATTAATTATTCAATCTCAATTATCATATAATTGCATACTTGACCCGTAGAATAAAATTCTTCTCAAATTCCCAAATTATCGTTATACCCTTGTATCAACTCTTACTTTGATATGGTGTTGATAGAGATACCCTGAGGACCTATGGACCTATAATATCAAGCTCCAACAAATAGAACATTATTAATCAAAGCTCTTTGATTAAATAATCATATTTATTAATCTCATGATTACTCCACTAAAAATATGAGATTGAACTCTTGATAATTATAGACATATATTTACTAAGTACTTTATTAAGAATAAAGTGTCCATTGATATAATCATTACATACAACGTTAATCCTCTATTAATGGTTCATGATTAAAAGGGAATAAAATTACCGTTTTACCCTTTTAGCTATATCTTGTTCCTAGAATAGCATTGACTTAACTAGTGAAGGTTGTGCCACAGCAAGTTTGCGACCTGAGCGCTCATAACCTTTTAAGTTCCAAAAGTCAACCCAATAGGGAACCATTATTCAATCTATAAGAAGGTATAGATTCCACATCTGTTAAACTACGTCCCCAACCACATACATCATTGAGTCCCCAAAACAATTGTTCTTAGCCTGAACATTTTGACAAACCTTAACACATGAATCAAATGATCAGATGACATATATAGGCGTTCATAGTAACTTCGAGATTAAGATTATTGTGTATATGATCATTGTTTGATGTGTTTGATTAATACTATGAAATAGTGTTTAAACAAGTATTAACAATTCACATCTGGTCCAGTTCTACATACTCTCAATATGCAAAGTACCTCCACTAAAGTGTCCTACTACACTAGTAACCCGAATCTAGGTCACATGTATTCATAATACTAGTGGACCGCCGTACTAGCAGTAATTAATCTAAAGATTCAATAACTTTATTTTACTACGAACTATTTAAGTTTATTATCTTAATCTCGATCCTCCCATACCAATATGAGAAAGACCACATAGATAAACTTTGGAATTTTCTGATATTCACTTAATATTATAATATAATATCGAACATAGTCTATTTATATAATAATTCAATTCAATTATTTATTTCATTTAAAACATTTATCAACTACAATTGCTTTAAGGGAACTATTCCCAACACTGGATAGTAGGGTGTTGTCAGTGGACCTGATCAAGTTAGCTATGGAAGACTTTGATATAATTTTGGGCATGGATTGGTTAGCCGTGTATGGGGCAACCATAGACTGTAAGAGAAGGATAGTGACCTTTGAGCGTGAGGGAAATAACCTGTTTCTATTTGTGGGTGTTGTGAACGGGCCTCACGTCCCTATGATTTTGACACTGAAGGCTAGAGATCTATTGCAAGGAGGTGGCATAAGATTCTTAGCTAGCATTGTGGATATCGCCAATGATGTACTTGTTGGACCGTAGGAGACCAAATTGGTCTGTGAGTTCCTAGACGTATTCTCGGAGGATCTATCGGGGTTACCGTTGCATTGGGAGATTTAGTTGGCATCGGGAACAAAACCAGTATCTAGAGCACCATACAGAATGATGCCAACATAACTGAAGGAGTTGAAGGTACAACTGTAGGAGTTACTTGACTTAGGGTTCATTAGACCTAGTTTCTCACCTTGGGGTGCCCCAATGCTGTTTGGGAAGAAGAAGGATGGGACATTGAGGATGTCTATTGACTACAAGGAATTGAACAAGCTGACTATCAAGAACAAGTATCTACTGCCAAGGTTCGATGATTTATTTGACTAGCTGTAGGGTAAAACGATGTTCTCAAAGATTGATCTTCGATCTGGTTATCACCAACTAAGGATCAAAGATGAGGATATCCGAAGACATATTTTCGCATGAGGTATAGGTATTATGAGTTTTTGTCATCTCATTTGGATTGACCAATGCCCCAAAAACATTCATGGATATGATGAACAAAGTATTCATGGAATATTTGGACAAGTTTTTGATTGTCTTCATCGATGATATACTGGTCTACTCTCAATTAGAGACAAAGCACGAGCAACACCTCCAGTTAGTACTTCAGAGGTTGAGGGAGAACATATTATATGATAAGTTCAAGAAGTGTGAGTTTTGGTTGCCTTGGGTAACATTCTTAGGTTACATTGTGAGTAAGGACGCGATTATGGTGGATCCAGTCAAGACAGAGGTAGTGAGGGATTGACCAAGGCCAAGGAGTGCCTCAGATATTAGGAGTTTCCTTGGTCTGGCGGGGTACCATCGATGTTATGTTGAAGGGTTCTCAAGAATCACAACACCTTTGACAGAGTTGACACACAAAAACTTGAAGTTCGTGTGGTCAGACAGATGTGAGACCAATTTCCAAGAGTTGAAGCGGCGGTTGATCATTGCTCTAGTATTGAGTCTTCCTTCATATCAGGAAAAAATTGTGGTTTACTGTGATGCATCGAGACAAGGGTTAGGTTGTGTTCTTATGGAGGCTGGGAAGGTGGCTGCTTATGTTTCACGCTAGTTAAAGGAATATGAGCAGCGATATCCTACTCATGATTTAGAGTTGGCAACCGTGGTGTTCGCACTGAAAGTGTGGAGACACTATTTGTATGGGGAGAGATGCCAGATCTACACTAATCGTAAAAGTTTGATGTACTTTTTCACACAGAAGGATTTGAACATGCGACATAGATGTTGGTTAGAGCTGCTGAAGGATTATGATTGTGAGATTATTTATCATCCAGGGAAAGCCAACGTGGAAGCAGATGCTCAGAGTTGAAGAGGCATAGGACAATTGTATAACTTAAAGAAGATATCCAGGGAATTGGCATAGGATATGTGTAGAGCAGGGATAGAATTTGTGGTAGGCCAGTTAGCCAATATTACTTTACAATCTACACTTTTGGAGAGGATAAAGGAAGGTCAGCTGGGTGATTCCCAGTTAGTGAGACATAGAGAGGATGTCCTAGCAAGAGGGGCTAAGGACTTTACCGTTTTTGATATGGGGATGTTAAGATACAAGGATTGGGTTTGTGTCCCGATGGATGTTGTTATTAGACGAGAGAATCTAGATGAATTTCATATTACTCCATATTCGTTACACCTCGACACCACGTAGATGTATCAAGATCAGAAATCTTTGTACTCGTGGCCAGGGAAGAGGAAATATGTAGTTGAGTATGTGGCCATATGACTAACCTTTAAGCAAGTGAAGGCTGAACACCAGAGGTCAGCAGGGCTATTACAACCTTTGAATATTCATGAGTTGAACTGGGAAGACATCACTAAGGAATTTTTAGTGGGATTGCCTAGAACGATGGGGCAACATGACTCAGTATACCATGTCAGCTCATTTTTTGTCTGTGAGGACAAATTATACGGTGGATCAGTACACTGAGTTTTATGTGAGGGAGATCGTATGTCTCCATGGGGCTCCGAAGTTTATAGTATAAAATCGAGACCCCACTTTTACTTTCAAGTTATGGGGAGGCTTACAAAAAGCTGTGGGTACATAACTAAATTTTAGTACAACTTATCATCCTCAGACAGACAGACAATAGAAGAGGATGATTCAGATATTAAAGGATATGCTACGGGCACGTGTACTAGATTTTGAGGGATTCTGGAGTAGGTATCTCTCTTTGATTGAGTTTTCCTACAATAACAGTTACTAATCGACTATCGGAGTGGCTCCGTATGAGATGCTATGTGGTAGGAAGTGTAGATCACCCATCCATTAGGATGAAATGGGTGAGGGAAAATACTTGGGCCCTGAGGCAATTTTGAAGACTAGTGAGGTTGTTGAGAAGATTAAAGCTTGAATGCTCGCATCACATAGTAGACATAAAACTACTCAGATTTGAAGCATAGAATTGTAGAGTTCCAAGTGGGAGACTGTGTCTTTCTCAGAGTTTTACCGCTAAAAGGGGTGAAAAGGTTTGGGAAAAAAGGAAAGCTAAGCCCTAGATTTGTTGGACATTTTGAGATCTTGGAAAGGATTTGGCAGGTAGCTTATAGACTAGCTATGCCTCCATCTTTATTAAGATTTCATGACGTGTTTCATGTATCGATGCTTTATAGGTATGTGTTGGATACAACGCACGTGCTGAGTTATGAGAATCTGGAGTTAGATCAGGATTTGTCTTACGAGGAGAAACCAATTCAGATTCTTGATACGAAGGAACAAGTCTTGCGAAAAAGGACTATTCCATTGATTAAAGTATTATGGAGGAACAACAAGGGCGAGGAAGCGACTTGGTAACTAGAGTCAGATATGCAGGATCAGTATGCTGAGCTGTTGAGGTAAATTTCAAGGACGAAATTTCTATTAGGAGGAGATAGTTGTAGCATCCCGAAAACTCCTAATTTGATTAGTGCCTCGGTTAGCCTGCCAGAAGGGCACATGAGCCAATTATGTGTTAAATAATTGAATTATGTTATTTATGTGATTATATAATTGGGTATGCATGATTGTGTGTATTAAATATGTTTAAAGACTAGCTTTTATTAAAGAGGGGTATTTTTGTAATTTTTAACTCGTTGAGGGTATATTTGTGATTTATGTTTATATGCTTATGACCACATTATTATGTGGATATGTATTTTAGATATTCGACATGAGTGAATCCTTTCAAGAATTTTAGTGGAAAAGTCACAACGAGTAATAAATGCCTGACTTTGGTCGAGCCAAAGGGTATTTTTGGGAATTTTAATACTCCGGGAATCTTTGGTAATAAAATAAATTGGTGAAATATTGGTGTTTGAATGCTTGGTGGATTAGTTAGGAAATTTGAGGTGTAGTTAGAGATTTAAGCCAAAAGACTAAAATGCCCTTGGACTTAGCATTGAGGATTAAATGGAGGTGAGGGAAAATTGGTCATTTGACTAATTATTAGATAATATAAACTAAGTCTTTGGCAGCCATGTTTTGGACAATTTTCATTCTTCTATGTTTTCTTCTTCTTCTTAGAGAGCCTTCTTGAACACTAAGGAAAAGCTTAGCTCATGATCTTTGAATTGTTTGAGGATTTTTTAACTGATTTGGCCATTAAAGGAAGGATTGTGTAATGACCCAACTAATTCTTAGACCTTGGACCATTAAAACTACTAGACATAACTACTAATTTAAATAAAACATACATAAGGAATATTCATAACTTTATTAAAAACTCCAAAGTAAATATTTAAATATAGAAATGAGCGGTATGAGATCCCATTGTTTTAAAATAAAACATAACTTTAAACTAAAGGAAATTATTTAGAAAACTAAATGCGGAAAATACATAAAAACATAATTTAAAGAGACTAAAAATAACGTCGTCCTCGAATTGTCATGTAGTCCATCGAATCCCTTCATCCTTAATACATAAACCAAGCTACCAAGAATCCTTCCGCCGCCATAACTATTTTCCTGCATACATCAAAACAAAGGAATGAGCCTAATGCCCAGCAAGGAAAATCTACTAGCACATACAACATAAAACATAACATAAGACTACAAAACATATGACTATAAAAACATATATTATAATGGCCATCATACTTCTTAGGGATTGCTAGCTAGGCAATCATATGCCCATAAATTTATGGGGCTTAGTTATCTAAACAAGTCATATAAATTTATGGGGCTCGTTATCTAAACAATCATATGCCCAAGAAATATATTATTGGGACTTGTTATCTAAACAAGTTATATGTTTGTTATCTAAACAAATTATATGCTTGTTATCTAAACAAAACATATACTTAAAACTAAAAACATATCATACATATATCATAGCATAAACATATCAAAACATAAAAGCTTACAAAATCTATCCTATTTTCCTTACCAACACCGGGATATTTGAGAACAAGGATGGGATTTGGAACACTCCTAAAACCAACAATAAAAATGGTGAGTATTTCTAAATATAAGAGATGATAAAGAAAAGAACTAAACCACCAAGAAGAAGCATACCGAAAGGAAACCTTAAGTTCAAAGAAGTTATATACCTAACCAAGAATCGAAAACAACGAGTTAGGATTTAAGTAAAGAAAACTAAGGAAAACTAAAGAACCATATAGAAATGAACCTAAGAATAAGAATACCTTTGGATGTACTAGAACCGATCTACACCTCGATATTGACAACACACTCTATATCTCACTCCCCAAGTGTTTATAAAGCGTAAGATGATAAAGCTTTTATCCCAATCCAAGTGTTTATCACTCTATAGTAACCCTAGGAGCTTGAAGGCTCTGAACATAGCTTTAAGAATGAGAAAAATGGCTGGGTACTAGGTCCTATTTATAGAGTTCAAGGAGTGAAACTTCCTCCTTTTAGCTTGAATAAAATAATGAATATTAATTTAAAAATATTTGAATATTCGTTCAACAGGCGCTTAAGACTCGGTAAAAAATGTTCAGAGGCTAGTCAAGAGGTCAAGGCTATTTTTAAAATTGAAAAACTGAACTTTCAAAAATACATAGGTGGGGTCGATATATCGCCCCCTATAGGTGATATATCGCCTCTCCCAATATTCCTAAGGCTGGTTCGATCGTTCGTGCAAAGTCAACGGGTTTTTCGTATCTTCTGTAGGCGATATATCGGCCCCTATGCTGCGATATATCGGCATACGTGAATATATTAAACATGTAATTGCACTTTTTCAGCATAATTTGAATTGATTAATCAGGTTTGACTGAGTAATACGAGATTCTAGCAAGCTCTGGAAGGGTCTAGAGCTTCTAACAAACTTCTATTTTTGAATTATCCAATTAAAATGCTTAAATCTACTACTACTACTACTACTACTACTACTACTTCAAAAATTACTTCAAAGCATGTATTTGATATAAGTGCTTATCTGAATATCTGTTTAACTTGATTGAGTTTTCTTGCTGGGCCTTTGCTCACGGTTGCTTTATGGTGCAGGTAAGGGCAAAGAAAAACTGGACTAGCCATGAGTTGGGGAGCTCTAGGGGCGGTGTGTACATACTAAGCCTGCTCGACCACCATGGTCGAGACACTTTTGGAAAACTTAGAGTGTTTGCTCGATTTTACTGCTTAGGATGACTATTTTGTTGTAAATTTTATTACTACTGTATTTTATTTAGGACCTTTGGGATCCCTGTTAAACGTTTAAACATTTTTAATGAAAATTTTAACTCCATTGACCAAAAATTTTAATACCAAAACTAATGTTTAACTTTAATTACACTTTTGAGTCCAAATGACTCGCTTAATGAGTTAAGCACTACTTTTAACATACGGTGTAATGGTCCTGAATTAGTAGGGCATTACAAATAGGGTTTAATCCTCATTGAAATAATACACATGAGTTTCACTCTCTCTTTACATCTCTCTCTATTACTTTGTCTATTTCTTTTATTTATACTTTATATTTCAGTATTCTTAATAGTTTTATAATACGTTATCAACACGATTCTCTAACTATTATTGTAGGTTCAAAATTTTATCATGGGTCTCTATCCATAATCATTCGTTGAAATCGAAACTTTATGATTCAGCCTTCAACCACCATCCTGTGTTGATATCAAAAGTCATTATTGAATCTCTAGTCATTATATTTCACTGGGGTAAAAATATTTTATTGCGAAGGTATATTTATTTCATTATCATACTATATATTTAAAACTTGTATATTTATAAGCTGATATTTCACCATTGTGATAGTATTAGGCGGTTTAATGACTTATTATCATAAATATTATTATATATATACGTATTTTTTAATATTATGCCACATATTTGATCTTAATTTCTCTATAGTGTTTATTTTATAGTTATTTACAATGTTTACATTAGAAATTGTAAAGTCTATGACATATTAATATATATATTGGAGCACTCACAATGGATACTCTACTCTATTTTTTTAAATACATCACCAAAACCTTAATTTTTATATTTTACATAAAACATGTACATTACACCATACATCCGTTTCTTTATTTCTTCTCTATATTTTCTCAACATCATTTAAATATTATTTTATTTATTTATTAAAATACTAAAATAGGAAAGAGAAAGAAATAATAATAAAATAATTTTAACTCAATGAATAGTTGTCTCTACATGTGGAGTAATACTATTCATTTAGGTAAAAAATGTGCAAAATAACTCAAATTTGCTCACCTATTTGAAGCTCATTTTTACCATTATTCTCTATATTTGTAAAAATTAGCTAGTTTAGTTCATCCATTGTGAGTGCTCTTATAGATCCTTGATATAAGATATTGCATATATCATGAAAATTATGCAAAAGTGATATTCATCATTATAATTCATTAAGACATATCAAAGAAACATATATTCATGTGTTCTTTGAATTAAAAAAAAATATAATAACTAAATATTTGTGATATTTTAGCAAATATTCCTTGAAGTGAATGTTTCATATTTGTCAAGAATGAATACAACTAAAGAACATTGAAATATTTTAAGATTCATGCAATTGGAGATATTTTTTTTATGTCCCAAAAGAATTTTAAGAAAATTGCATCAAAATATGAAATAGTGATGAACATGATTGAAAAAAAATGAAGAGGACAAACTAATCTAGGTGAAAAAGAATTTAATTATTGATGAATTAAATTTATGTGAATTATATAATGAAGAAGCTAGCATATATTTTAATTTTGTTGTACATTTAAAAATATTTAAATATCATTCCCAGAGAGAATGATAGGAAATGAAAATTTATTTTAAAGAGTATCTATTGTACACTAAAAATATGAGCTCAATTATCTTGCATGGGGTACAACTGGCACGTAATAAATAAATGTTACAAGACTTTGGAGTTCGTTAACTCAAGATCAAATAGCTCAAGGCTGTGTCACTAAGTCTAGGACAGTCTAGGACAGCCTAGGATCATCCATATCATCTCAAATGCCAATTTCAGAGATCGAGATGTCCACTGTTCAGATCACCCTCATCAAGCCCGAGAATTATCTAAGTCAAGCGGTCCTACTCCAATCATATCTATTTTGAGAGTTGTATCTAACTCGTGGTGATTCAGGGACATGCATATGAAAGAATCCCAACAGACTTGAAAATGCATAGTAAATGTTTATAAGTTATCTATTTAATACCCGATATAACAGTCATATGTTTACTTAGGGTATTTATGTATTTAATAAATTAGGAAGTTACCAAATTTTGTAAGTTACAATTTATTGTACAGTTATCCAATATTGTCTACCTCAATTCCCTATAAATATAAGAGGAATTGACAATAAAAAGGATCGACGTCTTGTATGCCAAAACTCTACTGAAATTTTCGTAAGCAATATCTTCAAGAGTTGCTAAACAAGAATAAGAGTGACTCGTGGACTAGGTGGATTTCAACCACTTAAACATGTTAAAACTTTGTGAGTTGATATTTACGGTTTATTAGCAAGCTTAATCTCTCTTATCAGATTTCTTAATCTCTTGTTAGCGAAAAATCATTTCATCAAATCGGTGCTTTCATTAAGAGCAGGTTAGGCTTGAAACTTGTCAAAGAATATTTGATACAACAATCAACATGGTGGTAACTCGTTCTATGCTCGACAATGAATCAGAGAGACCTAAATATCATGGAGATTACTGTACCACTGACCCTACTAGAGAGGGAACCTTTGTGCAATGCCGTCATAGAAAACAACATGTGAACTAGGACGATACTGGAAGTTCAGCTTCACGCTCTCAGAATCCAAATCCTGGGTATCTGACTGCCATCGAAATGCATAATGCCCAGCTAAGGAGCCACCTTGCCTAAGCTAATAGGTGAATAGATGAGATAATGGCTCGATTACCTCTTCCTACAATCGATGAGAATGTCAAAAGGAGGCAAAATGGATCCCACCGTTCTCGGTCCCACAGGAATAATCGACCCAATGTGAGTCATTCTGTCAAACCAACAACCCTGAGCTTCGTGCCTTCTCAATGAACTCCTAGAATCAACCCACCTACTAATAATCGCAAGAATGAACAAGCAGCTCACACCCCAAAAATTAGCCTAGTCAGACAGGGCAAGTTGAGACTGCATCGAGAAGGGCGGAGGTCCCTACAAATCCACCAGCACCTCGACCAGCAGCTTAGGTGCAAAGAAATGAAACTGTGTTGCCACCAATTTACGAAATCAGAGTATACAATGGGCGAGCTAATCTGGTGCATCCTGACGGGCGATGAATTGCTACACCAATAAGGCACCCTCCATCGCCTATATGTCATTTGGCACCTCCTTGCCCATAGAGAAATGTTTCAGATCATGGGAATGACAAGAGAAATTTTGTACCTGCAGAAGATACATACGTCCCATGATCTAGTACGAACAATCAAGCCCCACGACCTTAACCGCGAGTAGTAAGCTTCATGGATGGTAATTATTAGACGAGAGCCATCATGGGGGAAGAACTGGGAGTGTACGCATAGCACACTCCAAAATACATGAGAACAACCTGAGAAATCAGTTGAGCTCGACCTAAAGCTTGTGTTCCAGTCCCTAGTCTGATCTCCATGACCATCTAAACATGCAAAGAGGACAATCTGCCCGTTATAATGATATAATTTACGCTTAAATGATGGGAGATCCGTCAATCATACACGATAATGAGAATGCCCCGCCTAATTGAGCTCCGACTTGGAGGGACAATAACCCATATAATGCGCAAGATAGGATGGGAGATGGTAACCAATTCCCAAAAATCCTAGAAACAAAGGATCCAACCCATGAATGGCTGGCCTTGATGGAGAAACAGACAAAGAGATTTATGTTCGAGAAAAACGTGGACGATTGTGATTCTAATGAGGAGCTCAAGGCTTTTGCTCCTCATATCATAGTAGCTCTCTATCCCATGGGCTTCAAAATGCCCAACATGCCTACTTACGATGGAACAACTGACCCATCAAACCACATTGAGACATTCAACACTTTGATGACAGCCCACAACATCGACATTGACCTGTGCTGTGTCCTGTTACTAGTCACGTTGATAGAACCAGCCAAATTATGATTCAACAAGTTTAAAAGGCACATCATTTCCTAGAAACAGTTATCAACGAAGTTCAAAAAGTAGTTTCGAGCTGCGAAAGAAGTTCGAGTGGAGGCCAACTCCCTGACCAATATAAAACAACAACCAGGTGAATCTCTTAAGGTGTACATCAACCAGTTCATAAACATAGCAGCTCAAGCTTGGGGGTGATGATAATGCTAAGCTCATGGCCATGCCGTCAGGAATCACTATCGGAGGTGAATTGCTGAAGGAACTCTAAAGGAAAGGAGTGAAGAGTACGGACGAGTTCTTGGCTCGAGCTCAGGAATGGATTGACTTGGAGGAAGCAGAGTCTGTAGTTACAGGGACCAGCCAGACCCCTATTCAGCCTGCTGGAGTGGCGACGAATGTTATAGCTACAACTTAGCCCGTGGTCCATAACAACTAGGCAGGGAATAACAAAAGAAAGGGGTATAGTCACTATTGAAGGTGGACCTCATTCAGCAGGTACGAGCAATGGAGCTCAGAAAAGATATATTCAGGAGTTAAAAATTCATGAGGGTGTATTATTTACTCCAAAGCAGAGATTATCTAAACAACATTGATTGGATAAACAACCAATCATTTTTATGGAAGAAGACATTAGTCACGTCCAATTCCCTCATAATGATCCATTGGTGATAATAATTAAGCTCGCTAACCGAAGAGTAAGAAGAATCCTGGTTGACAATGGAAGCTTGGTGAATGTGCTATTTAGGTCCATTATTGAAAAAAATGGGATTATCTGTAGCCGATATTAAGATGACCTCCATGAATCTTTATGGGTTTTTTGGAGAAGGAATGGCAGCAATAAAAATGATTGAGCTCGTAGTAACTCTGGGAGATGAAGCACGAGCTGTTACCAAGATGCTCAAGTTTATGGTAATTGACTGTCCAGCTGCCTACAACACAGTCTTAGGAAGACCAGCGTTGATGGAATTTGAAGCCACAACTTATGTTCGTCATTTGGCCATCAAGTTCCCCTCTATGCACGAAAAGAGGAGATCAGCTCACTGCCAAGGAATGCTACAACATTTCCATGAAGAGAAAATCACAACCCAGGCAGCGAGCCATGGTGATAATTGAAGAGAACGAGGAGCCTCATGTATTGGTAATTGTTGAAGAGGTGGAAGAACCTGAGGGGTCAGAAAATGAGGTCGCCCAACCAGAGGAAATAGACCCAAGGATAGGTGAAGGCCGATCCGAGCTCCAGGCTTTAGAGAAGCTAGAAGAAATAATTCTCGATCCAGAGACACCTTTGAGAGTGGTAAAGATTTAAAAGAATCTAGGAGCTGAACAAAAGAAGGAACTGGTCGAGTTTATGAGAAAAATATTCAATGTCTTCTCTTGGACACATGAAGATATGGTGGAAATTAGTCTGAGTGTGAATATGCACACCCTAAACCTGGACAAAAACATGCCTGCAAGGATAAGCTTTGGAGGAAGAAGTTGTTCATCTACTGTAATGTAGATTCATTAGGGAGGCAAAGTATCCAACCTAGATTGCTAACCCCATTCTGGTTCCAAAGCCAAACTGAAAATGGAGGACCTGCATTGACTTATTCAGCTTCAACAAAGCCTGTCCAAAAGACTGTTTTCCACTACCAAGCATATATAAGCTAGTTAGCATAACAACCAACCACGAGCTCATGTCCTTCATGGATGCGTATTCTGGATATAACCAGATCACGATTAACCCTGCAGACCAAGAGCACACTAGCTTAATGATTGAACACAATGTATACTGCTACAAATTCATGCCATTTGGAATAAAGAATGTTGGTGCCACGTACCAGAGGCTGGTCAACATAATGTTCGTAGACCAAATCGGGAAAAACATGGAAGTGCATGTTGATGACATGCTCATCAAGTCAAAATATGCCAATAACCATGTATTTGATATGGAAGAATGTGTTGGCATGCTCAGAAAGTATGATATGAAGTTGAACCCCAGAAATGTACCTTTGGGGTCTCGTCGAGGAAATTTCTAGGCTTCATAGTTAACTCAAGGGGGATCGAGGAAAACCTTGAAAAAATTAAATCGCTATTAGAAATGTCATTGCCCAGGTCGCAAAAAGAAGTCTAGAGCCTACCTGGAAAAGTCGTAACCTTAAATCGGTTCATATCCAAGTCCACAGACAAATGTCTTCCCTTCTATAATCTGCTCAGGGGAAATTGAAGATTTGAATGGATTGAAGAATGTGAACATGCACTTCAAGATCTGAAGAAGCATTTGGATGAACCCCCTGTTTTATCCAAACCATTTTTTGGGGAATGTTTATACATGTGCCTTGCAATAACAGAGAATGTGATCAGTGTTGTGCTAGTTCAAGAAAAAAATCTGGTGCAGAAACCAGTGTACTACCTAAGTAAGAAGCTTTTGGGAGCTGAGTCCTGATATCTTTTGATTGAGAAGCTTGCATTCTACCTGATTTTGGTCTTGAGGAAGCTCATGCTGTATTTTCAATCTCACATTATACACGTCTTAACCAATCAGCCTTTAAGGCATGTCTCGCTAAAGTTGGAAGCATCAGAACGTTTGTTGAAGTGGGCTATCGAGCTCAATCAGTTTGAGATATTGTACAAGCTTTGAACAATAATAAAGGGTCAGACGCTCGCTGATTTCGTAGCTTAATGTACCAAGTTCCAGGACTAACCTATGAGAAAACTGGTACAAGAATTGTGAAAACTCTTTGTTGGTGGATTATCCAATGAAAATGGATCCGGAGCTAGAATAATCCTAAATTTCACCTGAAGGAAAACGTTTCCATATGACTCTTAGATTCAGTTTTCCTGCATCCAACAATGAGGCGCGGTATGAGGCTTTGTTGGTTGGATTTCAGTTAGCAAGAAACTGAAAGCGAAAGCAATTAAATGCTTCAGTGATTCTCAGCTCATGGTTAATAAAGTGTTAGTGGAATATCGAGCTCAAGGAATCAAAATGGCAGCTTATCTAGCAAAGGTAAAAAGCGAGCGGTTAGAATTTGAGTTCTATTCCATTGAGCAAGTCCCTCACAAGCAAAACACCAACGCTGACGCTGTAGCCCGGCTCGCCACCACCAAAGAAGTGGTCCCTGTGGAGTTCTTAGAAAATTCGAGCATAGAAAAGGAGTCCAGAAAGGTCAGAATGATTCACGAAGGATCGACCTGGATGACCCCAATAGTAGAATACCTCACATCCAAAAAATTGTACGAAGACCGCAAGGATGCAAGAAAATTGCTATACCAGGTCTCGAGGTATGTTATAGTCGAGGGGATTTTATACAGTCAAGGTCATTCCATTCCTCTTTTAAGATGTGATCTGCCTGAGAAAGCGTAGGTTATCCTCAAAGCGAACCTTGAAGGATTTTGCGTAGACCATGCTGGAGGGCAAAGCATGGCCCTGAAGGTTCTAAGACAGGGTTACTTTTGGCCCACACTAAAAAAAGAATCGACCTCATATGTCCTTAGGTGTGACAAGTGCCAACGCTTTGCCTCCATTTCCTGAGTTGTACCCATGGAGTTATCCATGATTTCCTTGCCCGGGCCATTTTGTAAATGGGGGATCGACCTAATTAGCTCATTTCCTACTGGAAGAGGTGTTCGCTATGTGGTTGTCACAATCAAATACCTTACAAAGTGGGTTGAGGCCGAACCTCTGGCAACTATAACCTCAAAGAGAGTATTGGACTTCATAGTGAAGAACATAATATGCTATTTTGGACTCCCAAAGAAGATTGTGTTTGACAATGAAACTTAGTTTGATAGCCATTTGTTCACGAATTTCTACAAAAAAAAAAATGGCATAATTAAGAGTTTCTTTTCAGTGGCATACCCGTAGGCCAATGGGCAAGTCAAGGCAGTATATGAAACTCTTAAGGAAAGTCTAAAGAAATAATTAGAGGACGCTAAGGGGCTATGGCCTGAACAACTCCCACAAGTGCTCTGGGCCTACATGACCTCACATCGCACCTCCACTGGGCATACTCCCTTCTCTATAACTTTTGGAAGTGAAGCTATGCTCCAAGTCAAGGCTATGGTGACATCACACAGGCAGAGAACCTTTTACCAAGAACGAAATCACGACTTGCTTAATGCATCCCTGGATCTAGTTTAAGAAAGACGAGAAGAATCTCAGTTGCATCTCGCCCATTACAAACATAGGGTTACGCATTTTTTCAACTCGATGGTCAAGGAGCGGAGACTTGAGCTAGGATATTTATTACTTCGAAAGGTATTCATAGCCAACAAAGAGCCTAAAGATGGTGTACTCAGACCAAACTGGGAAGGACCCTATCTGTAACGCCCTACTTCCTTAGAGTCGTTACTATGTGAGTTGAAAATGTGCCATTATCTTGCTAATCGAGATTTTAGGTTAAAAGTGTGACTAAACTGAAGTTAAACTAGTTTAATGACAATAATTATAAAATTTTGACATTCATTGAAATTATAGAAAGTTATACAGTTGGGATCCCAAAAATATTGTTTAGAAAATTTTATTACAACTCAAAATATACACACGGTCGACCTAGGCGACAAAACAACCATTACAATACATTTTCCCAAAATAACCCTGGCTGTGGCACCCAGGTAGGCCAAACATGTACCCGTCGCTCCATGCTCTCCGTAATCATGGTTGGTTGATGTTGACGGTGAGAACTCATCAATGCATTAAGGTCAGAGAAATCAAAGATTTAAACGGGAACTTATAAACTTAGGAAAACTTATGGAGACCCAGAGAAAAACGGTAGGAGAGCAATGAAAGAAAACATGTTTACTGCTCTTTTAATAGCCTGCAATTATAAGAATTTTCCAACCCCCTAGTTTGAGGGGTGGGGGTCTATTTATAGCTTGGCTCTAATGGCCTTTGATACAAGGTGGTCCCAGGGGACATGAAGGTACTTGGGTACATTGTCATGGTAGTGGCACATGTCGTGGGGTAGCAGAGGATCGTGGTGTCGATGCTTGTTTATGGTCAGAGACATGCAGGTCATGCCGCCACTCCTTGTACTTCCACTAATTTCTAGACACGGATGTCAGAGTCACACCTCTGTCCTCCTCAGGGTCGTACATCCCGTACTCATGGGCATGCCTTGTAGCTGATGGTACTTCTTTTATTTACAAGATATAAAATCTCTCCAAGCTTCTTTACATTTTGCTAAGTAATGAAGAACATTGTGGGTTCTTCATTAATATAGAATGGATTTCCTGTACACGACTTCCATGTTGAGTCATTTTTGAGAGATAGGCCTTGCATAGTGAGGCCCTGCTACATATCAACCCTGTGGCGTGGGGTTTGGAGAACCGAGTCTTCCTTATGGATGATGTACATCTTGGCATTTGGGTACGTGGTCTTGACGTCAAGGCATATCAGCATTTGGGAATGCAACGCCTCACCTAGCGAGGCACCTCTCTTTATGTGGGCCTCGCACCCAGATGAACAAGATCTTAAGCCTTGCGCTGAGGAGCCAGACACCAACCCGCGTGCGAGGCGCCTGCTGAGTGGCCTTGGTGTGATAGCCTCGCGATGAACTAGTGGGGGCGCGAGGTAGTGGTAGGTGTGCGAGGTGCCTCTTGAGTGGCCGAGGTGGTGTCCACGAGGCCTTGGCGCGAGATGTAGGGGTGTGTGCGCGAGGCCCTTGGCGTGAGACGTAGGGCGTGTGCGCGATGCCATGGCACGAGACGCAGGGGCGTGTGCGCGGGGCCAATGGTGCGAGACGCAAAGGTGTGTGCGCAGGGCCCTTGGCATGAGACGCAAGGGCGTGTGTGCAAGGCCCTTGGCACGAGACGCAGGGGCGTGTGCGCGAGACAGTGTCCGCGAGGCTCCTTGGCTGGAGACACAAGGCTATTTCCATCCCAAACCTATTTTTTTGAGGGTCACGAGGTGGGGGCCTCGTTCAAGCTGAATTTTGGTAGTCACTCTTGCCCCCTAGTCTATGGGAGGGCTTTTGGGTGCTCCAGTAGACTTTTTGGTATGGTGTCCTCAAACCCATTGTGGTGTTAGTGTGTTTCTTTGCCTTGGTAGTGTGAAGTAACACACTTTGGGATGGTGATCCTCATCATTCCTTGAGAGTAAATGTTAACCTATCATTTGGCTTCACAGATTCCAATGCGGGTGTTTGAATTCATTCTTGACCATAGATCACATATTGAATTCAATGGCTAGGATGAGTTTGAGCCTCCTATAAATAGGCCTTCTTCTCAAGGGTAATTTCCACACTTTCTCCTCTTAGCTTGGTGGTGCTTTTGTCTTCAAAGCATCCAAGAGGTGAGTGGTTCTAGCCATCACAAGGGAACTATGTCTTTCTTTTCTCTTTTTATTTTTTATTTTTTATATGTAAATATATGCATATGTGCTAGGAGATTAAAAAATATATCTCCTTTCTTTTTGTAGGCGTGTACTTTTGACCCTTGGTACTTCTGCACCTACAATGGTGCGCGAATTTACCTGCTCAAGGTACGCCTTCACCCTTTCTTGTGCTTAATGCATCTAAATTAGCGTTACTTGGGAAGGGTTGTCTTGGCCGAAGCTCCTCATGAACTAATTTATGTATATGCACTCGTTTGCACATATACCCTCCCTTGCACCTCATAGTTGGTTGTTTTGAGCACTTGTGTCTAGAGTTTTTTAGCTTATTCCTTTGTGTTTTGTAGTACACTTTCCACATACACTTGCACCCATATCACCAACGAGACGCAACTATATGGCATGTGAGGGGTCATCTAGCATTCCTCCGAGGGTCGAGTTTGTAGACTTGTCCTCAGACTCGGGGTCCCCCAAAAACAACCCTTACCAATGCTACGACACCTTGAGGAAGGCCCGTCTATGTCACCTTGAACGCATGGCCGAGCTTAGGCACAAAATCTGAGTGGTGGAGAGCGAGATAGATTTGGTTTTGAGGGGTGATGGAGTCCCTTTCTCCTTTAATCTTAATGATCACATTGCAAGCCTTAGAGTGAACCTCCTTGACCTACAAATGGAGCTAGAGTTAATGGAGGGAAACCTCCCTCCTGAACCCTCAGCCTCTTATTCTCCCTAAATAGCCTCGAGGTCACCTCTAGTTCCCCTCAACCCTTGTCCTTAATCCACCCGTGTTTGATGCTTCCACACCCAATGTCTCGGTGGAAAACTCACGCAAGAAGAAGAAAATGGAGGGTAAAGTGCTCTGTTTTGACCTCACCTTTTTTCCTTTGGTTTTGCAGACACATCAAAGAGAATGAAACCTGAGAAGCCAGACTCCAGTCCTTTATTGGCATCCACCATCATTTCCCACGTGTCAGAAAATAGGCTGCTAGAGTTATCCGAGAAATACCACATTAGCAAGGAGTACAAGCTATATGTACCCTCCAATAAATGTCGGGCTGATAATCCCCCCAGGGCTATGTCACTATGAGTGAACATATTTTGAAGGCAGGTGAAACCATTGTCCTACACCCATTCTTCATCATGGCCCTGAATCACTTCAACCTTGCTCCACTTCAGCTGGCACCCAACAGCTGGTTGACCTTAAGCTGCCTCTATATGGCATTCATGAAGTTTAACGGTCGCGCTCCCACAGCCCAAGAGGTGCAGTTCATGTACAATCTCATGCCCACTCTTAAATCTAAGGGCTTCTACTTTTTTCAGAAAGCCAACTCTCAGGTCTCTTTGATAGAGGGTACCGTTTCTAACCCGGGTTCATGGAAATAGGACTTTTACTTCGTGAAAGGTCCTGTTTGTGTCTGCGAACAATTTCGCTCATATCAAAATAAGCACTTCAAGTCTTTTCCTTTTATATTGATTTTTCTATTGATTATTGATTTTTCAGAGAGGCTCATTATCCCTAACATTCTTGAGTAGGAGGTGACACCGGTAGATGTCTTCCTTGATGCAGACCCTACCATGAAAAATGGCTGCCCATCTCTTTACCGTGGCCAACCTCAACTACTATAGCTTGTCTAGGGTTTTGGAGCCCGACCTGCTATGGCACATTTCTGAGCGAAAGAAGAAGGAACCTCCGACATAACCTCACTCAGACGAGGATGATTGTTTAATGGGTGGCTGAGGAGCTTTCACCCGAATCTAAACGTCTAACTCAGCTATCTCCATCCTCCAAGGAATGCGCATCTTCTGCTCCTACGGATTACGACCCAACTTCTCATTCCCGTGGTGCATAAACCATGCAAGGGTGCTTCACTAGCCTTTCTCTGATGAATTTGATACTCTTCCTTATGCGCCCACTAGTCATGGCCATTTGAGGTACCCTTTGTCTAATGTTCCTGTGCCTCCTCCTCGCTCGGTTAGTGGGTCATCTGTCCCTACTCACCTGGGTGCTCCTGATTTGGAGGGGGCGTCTTGGGTGGGTTGCATGTCAGCCCCTTATGTTTGAAGGTATGCCTGAGTTGCCAAGACTATCCCTAACACCGAGTGGAGAAGTCTTGAGAATTTTACCATGGAAGAGCTTGGGGAGAGCCTTGTGCACTCCACAACTTGGGTGAGTTCACACGTCTTACATTGTTTTTTTTTGTGTGTGTTTTGGGTTCATTGTTTGCTCACTTTTTGCTTCCTTGCAGGCTTCTCTGGTGGCTCAATGCTTTGTAGACTCGACATAGGGCCTATCTTCATCCAATGCTGAAAGGGATCGTCTAGCAGTCAAAGTTCAGGAGCTTGAGGGACAGCTTGCTGATGTCAACCTGAAGCTAGAAAAAGCCCTGGCAAAAGCCTCTTCTTCGTTCAAAAAGAAGAAGAGAGCGAAAGTTAAGGCTAAGGTGTTGTGGGAGAAGGTCACTCTCCTTGAGGCTGATTTGGCAGAGGTTGAGTATAAGTTCGTAGAGCGCACCCTTTATGGAATGTGGAGGCAGAATCCCAGTTTCGACTTCTCCTTCTTTGGTGACCATGCTGTTGTGAAGGTGGCTGAGTGGAATGCTCGCGATGGGAGGCCTTGAGATTTCATTTCTACTGTTTTTATCTTTCACTTTGAGTTGGTTGTATGCTTATTCAAACCATATTATACTGGAGAAGTTTCTTCTGGTTTTTTGCTTTTTCCTTCAGGAAATTTTTTAAGTCCTGTTGTGGTTGGTGCCAAATATATCCTGCAACATTATCATGACTTCCTTCTTTTGTATATATATATATGTGATCATTTGTTTTTGTTTATTTATGCTTGAGTACCTTTTGAGCCCACTCCTATATGCTGGAGCCAAAGGGATTCGATAGGTCTCTCTTTTTTCTAACAACTCGTTGATACTTTATTTGGACTTGTAGTACTGGTCTCTTTGGTGCACCTTGATTTTATTTGTAAGGATATGTTGACCCTTTGGGTTCTAGCTATCCTTTTATATATTTTTGCGCGCACTTGTTATTTTTTGTGAGAAGCGTCCTTCTCGTCATTATGCATAGTACTATTTTTACAAGGGTCTCTTTTATGACCCTTTTCGGCTAGACGACTTGGTGGCCGCTCTACGCTTATTGGTGGATGCTCTTCCTGAGGCCTTTCCTCTCATGGAGGTACAGCCTTTATTAGGAGGTTCTTCCTGTAGGACATTTTGACCCTCTTGATGTTCATAAGGGTAGCTAATTCTCGTGAACTCAAGTGATGCCTTGCAAGGTTTTCTTCCTTATTTCCTATTTTTTATAATGGTCTCTTTTAGGACCTTTTTGGCTGTATACTCTACCAACCAAGTTGTTGGTGAGATTTATCTTGTCGGGAACTTTGATCATTTTCCTCATGCACTTTGATAATTCCAATTGGTGATACGTACACGAGAGTTAGATACGTGCTCCCATAAATGAGGAGTGTGACATGCCAATAAGAAACATATTCATTAAAAATAAGTAGAGTACATATGTATCTATGGAAAAATTGTTCTTACTACATACCAAGGAATCTAGGTTACCCCTCTAATTCATTAATGCTTTTAAGGGGAGGACTCAGAAATATGTTGGGGGGCTAACTATGGTAACCCTTTTGATTTATCGTACTAAAAGTGGAGCTGTACTCTATGTTCCCTCTCTGGCACGTATGCACAACCATCAATTTTGATCTCCTAAGTAACTCTGGGGTTGAACTCACACGGGTTTGTGTTCCCATGCACTACCATCGCCATAGGTTTTGGTAGTTTCATAACTGTGCGGAGGGATGTGTTATAACATTCCCTTGCTTTTTTATGTTCTCCTTTCACGCTCGCTACCCCCCAGGAGTTTGGAATTTTATGGCCAAGTGGTATATCGAGGTTATTGCCTTCAATTCTCTCAGGGAGGGTCTCCTTAATACCGCATTGAAGGCCGGGGAATAGCTTACTATGACAAAGTTTGTCATTATAGTGGTCTGTCTGGGCGGCTCTCCCATGGTGAGGGCTAACTCGATTGTGCCTAGGGGATGTATCGAGTCTCCTGTAAACCCATTCAGGGAGGTGTTGCAGGGCTTTAGGTTCTTGATGCCCAATCCCATCTTCTCTATGGAGCTCCCATTGTCTACCAGAACCTGATGTGCCTTCATGTTAGCCAGCTATACACTTAATACCAAGGGATCATTGTGTGGAAAATGCACACCCCGCACGTATTCTTCAGTGAAGGTTATTGAGAAGTTTTCCCCTTTAAAGTTTTCCGGGGGTCGTTGTTCTAAGCTTAACAAGCATGGGGGTGGACTTCTTCTGGCTTCCTTGGCGTATCTATCTCGCCCCCTTCTCGATTCTCCTCCGAATCCTAGTCCTTCAAAGATAGTCCTCACCTCTCCTGCAATTCTGGGGCTGCATCTCGTGCTTGTGGTGAGGAGGGTCTATCACCTGGTCTTTCATTTTCTCTTCGAACATATCTACCCAAGTGTCCCCTGCGTATGAGTTCTTCAATTTCCACCTTTAAATGAGTCCATTCCGCCGTGGTGTGGCCAATGTATTTATGATACTGATAGTACTTTCCAGGATCTCTCTTCATTTGTGGGGGTCCACTGAAGGGGACCTGGTTCTCATTCGCGATGAAGATATTTTCCCTAGTATGTGATAGGTCAGTGTAGAAGGTGTGGGATGTTTGCCTACGGTTACCTTCGTGTTTATACTTCCTCTAGTGGTCATCTCTTGGCCCTTTGTACACTCTTTTCTTTTTTGCATCATTCGAACCTTTAGGGGCTGAGGGCTTGACATGTGATGCCTTCAGGTTCTAATGGCCGTCTTCGACACGAATGATCTTTTGTGCCCGTTCATAGAAATCGTCTATGTTTGTGACCTCCCTCTTTAGCATGTTATCTCACAGCTTTCTACCCGGGCGCACCCCGACTGTAATGGCCATTTTTAACTCCCAACGGGTTAGGCTTCCTACTTTGGCTGCCTCCATATTGAACCTATGGATGTAGCTCTTTAATCTCTCTTCTTCACCTTGTTTCACATTAATGAGGCTGGTGCCTCTGGCATGGTGTAATCACGCACATCATGATGTTGCTGGAGAAATTCGTTAGAAAATTATTGCCAAGACCTGATGGACCCTAGCCGGAGTCTTTTAAACCACTTGTACGCAGGGCCCTTTAACATGATAGCAACACAGTGGCATCTGGCTCTGCTAGTAATTCCCCTTAACTTCATTAGGTCATTGAACACATCAAGATGGTATTTTGGATCTATATTGGCCTCGAAAGGGGTCATGTGAGGCTCTTTGAAGTTGGCTGGGAGTCGCATGGCATGGATTTCTCTAATGAAGGGTGATTTGTAATCAAACTCACCGTCGACAGCTTGCCCCCCAGACGCGGTGATTATCTTGCTACGCACTCTCCTCATCTTGGTGTCTAAGTCTTGCCTCCTTTTGTTCAAGGAGTCTCTCAAGTCGGATGGGTTGGCCTTTCCTTTCCTTTTGTCTTCCAGGGGAGCCACAGGAGGCGTGGTCCTCTCATTCGTCCTTCTCCTGTTGAGGCCATTCAACACCTCTTGCATATTCTATAAGGTGTTTTCTAGCCTTTGATTCTTTCGGTGTAACTCGTGTATCTCTTCTTCGTAGAATTGAGTCCTAGAACTCGAGCTTGTGGAATGTAACACCCTAATTTCTCATAGATTACCAAGAATACAGCGTTGGATCATAATTAATAAATATTGCTCTTTTATTGAAGAAAAACTTGAAAATAAATACATGGATCCATGGTTTTACAAAAAATAAAATAATTGTCTTTAACATAAAAATGAGCAACATTTAAATAAAACTTTGAAAATAACATGCTTTAATAAAAATAGGCCCGCTTGATCTTCCTCGACTATAAGGTCCCCACGAGTACATTACGAATCTCTTAGGTCCCACTCACCACCGACCTTTCTATCCTTAATTTCCTGAAATAACAACATTATAAGGAGTGAGTTTCTAAGACCAGTAAGGAAAATACATACAAAAGATAATTATTTATACAGGGGTGGCAATTAAGCCCCAGACATAAGTCCGTCATACACCGGACATCACTTAGGTCAGTCATAAAGTTTTGGCAATCGAGCCTACCGGACATAAGTCTGTCATACATCATTGGACACCTTAGGTCCAGACACACTTATCCCTTTATTGTACCTGAAATGTTAGGTCATACAAACATAAACTAGATCATAAACTACATAAACTAGGTCATAATACTGAACTACCTAATTTTCCTTTCCAAAAACTGGGATATTCGAGACAAGAGCGGGATTGAAACTCCTAAAACCAAACATAAAGAAACCATAAGTTTCCTAAAGAAAATAAGATGAAGAGAAGATCTAAACCATCAGGATAAGAACTTACCAAAACTTATGTTTCAAAGAAATTGAACACGTAACCAAAAGTCACTATCACAAGTTAGGATTTGAAGAAAAATGAAAGAATAATAGAAACTACAATGACCTAAACCTGAAGATAAAGAATACCTTGGATAGCTTAAAACCTCAATCTATACATCGAACACCAAAATCACACAAAAACTTACTTCCCAAGTGTTTAGAAACGCTTTAGAATTGAAAGCTTTAACCCCAAACCCTAGTGTTTCTCTCTAGAATAATCTTAGCAGCTTGGAGGCTCTGAACTGTGCTTGAATGATGAATAAAATGGTTGAGTGAAGGGTCCTATTTATAGAGTTCAAGGAGTGAAACTAACTCCTTTTAAAATGAATAAACAAATGATAAAAAATTGAATAAATTTGAATTATCTATTCAACAGATGCCCAGAACTCGGTCAAAAACGTTCAAGAACGAGTCAATGTTATTGAGGGCTGTTTCTAGTTCCGAATTCTACAAAAATTCAAAAATGGCTTACTGGAGCCGATATATCGCCTCCTATAGGCGATATATCTCCTACAACATGTTTTTGAGGGTTTGTGCTTTCGTTTGTGTGAAGTCGACGTGTTTTCCGTATCAATCATAGGCGATATATCAGCCCCTATAACTGATATATCGGCATACGCTGATATTTCAAACACGTTTTTGCACACATTCAACACACTTGAATTTTTTTAAACCACTTTGACTGAGTAAAACGTAATCCTAACAGCTGAGGGAAGGTTCTAGAGCTTCTAGATTTTTCTTTTAATTAAACTATTCATAAAAAATACTTAAATCCTTAATAAACATGCTTGTGAGAAGTGTCACGCTCTTAATTATTCTATCTAAACCTTAGGTTATAATAAATAATATTCTTAGGACTATATTCATTAATCAAACCTTATGATAAAATTAATATTTCCAAACCATAGGTTAAACTTATAAAATCCATAACTATTTCTACGAGTTTCCAACTAAATCCTGGCTTGAACCAATAACCAGGAAAACTAAAATTCATAGCTACTACTACTACTACTGCTGTTGCTGCTAGTGTTGCTGCTGCTGCTGCTACTACTGCTACTGCTACTACTTCTGCTGCTGCTGCTACTGCTCCTGCTGCTGCTGCTGCTGCTGCTGCTACTACCTAGCTAAGTAAAATTTCGGGATGTTACATGGAATGTAACCGTGGACTCTTGTTGGGTCTGCGCGTTGATGGACCCGGATCTTACCGGTCGGAGTTCGGTACCTGTAGCAGCCTTGGGGGCGGAAACACTCTGTCACCCCCATAGGGGCAGCCGCCGATCCTGCATGGTTTCCATCGGGCTGAATGAATGGGGATGAAGCCTCCCTTTCATCTTTAGAAGCCTTGGGCTCCTGCATCCACATTTTCGGGTGGTGGAGGATTCCTCATGGAGGCTTTCAGCTGCTCTCGTGGTTCTCTCAGACGCTTAGAACGCCTTGGCATATTTCTCTGCCGGAATCAATAGAAGAATAGTGGCTTGACACTTATCCTTCCCACAGACGGCGCCAAACTGTTGATAGTGAGAACTCGTCAACGAATTAAGGTCAGAAAATTCAAAGACTTAAATAGGAACTTATATACTTAGGAAAACTTATGGAGAATCAGAGGAAAACGACAGGATAGTATTGAAAGAAAACATGTATATTGCTCTTTGAATAGCCTGACATTATAAGAATTTTCCAAACCCTTAGTTTGAGGGGTGGTGGTCTATTTATAGATTGGCTCTAATGGCCTTTGATACAAGGTGGTCCCAGGGGACATGAAGGTACTTGGGTACATTATCATGGTAGTGGCACAAATCGTGGTGGAGTAGAGGATCGTGGTGTCGATGCTTGTTTGTTGTCAGAGACATGCAGGTCATGCCACCACTCCTCGTACTTCAATTACTTGCCAGACACGGATGTCAGAGTCACGCCATTATCCTCCTCAGGGTCGTACATCCCATACTCATGGGCATGCCTTGTACCTGATGGTACTTCTTTTATTTTCAAGATATAAACTCTCTCCAAGCTTCTTTACATTTTGCTAAGTAATGAAGAACATTGTGGGTTCTTCATTAATATAGAACGGATTTCTTGTACACAACCTCCACGTTGAGGAATTTTTGGACATAGGCCTTGCTTAATGAGGCCCTACTACGTATTAGCCCCTTGGCGTGGGGTTTGGAGAACTGGGCCTTCCTTGTGGATGATGTACATCTTGGCATTTGGGTACATGGTCTTGGCGCCAAGGCATATTAGCATTTGGGAATGTAGTGCCTCTCCTAGCAAGGCACCTCTCTTCATGCAGGCCTTGCACACAAACAAATGAGATCTTAAGCCTTGCACCGAGTAGCTAGAAGCCAACCCACGTGTGAGGCACTTGCCGAGTGGCCGAGGTGTGATAGCCTCACGATACACCAGGGGGTGCGAGGCAATGGTAGGTGTGCGAGGTACCTCTTGAGTGGCTGAGGCATGATGGCCTCATGAGGAAAATATGGGGCACGAGGTGATGCTGTGTGGCCGAGGCGGTGTTCGCGAGGCCTTGGCGCAAGACGCAGGGGCGTGTGTGCGAGGCCCTTGGCACGTGACGCAGAGTGTGTGCGGGAGACCATTGGCACGAGACGCAGGGGTATGTGCGCGAGGCCCTTGGTGCGAGACGCAGGGGCGTGTACGTGAGACGGTGTCCGCGAGGGCCCTTGGTGGGAGATGCAAGGGCATGTGGGCAAGGCTATTTCCATCCCAAACCTATTTTTTTCAGGGACATGAGGTGGGGGCCTCATTCAAGCTGAATTTTGGTATTCATAGTTGACCTTCCCTTTCCCCTTACTTGCACCATAGAGCATCCGTGAGCTGAAGCCATGAAGAAAACTCAACACAAAACATATAACATATACATAAAAATCCACAGTATACAACAAAATAGCCAACGGGCTAAACACATAACATGCAATGCCATCCCAGGCCTTTTACCAGGCCCTGGGTTCGTGGTCTTCACCGAGAAGGTGGATACAACACCCTAGGAGGGTCTCGCCCTAACGACCTGCACTCAGCATGCTCAACACCGATCCGAGCCCCTTGCCCTACCCGGCTTCTTGCCGTTCTCGGCCTTCACCGTTCACTCACAAACATGCATATCATAGCATAATAATCACATATATTCACAAATATATTAAGCGTAAACAATAGGGCCACGCCCTGAAATACAAACAATAGGGTTGTGCTCTGCTCTATGGGTACAACAGTTTTCTTACTTGTCACCCGAGTTATCTGAGTACCGCGATCCCGAGCACAGTCCTCTAACCCGAGCCTCATTGAGAACCTAGTCACAACGCATTCATAAAACCATCTATCAAACCTTAAACCAATAAAAAACTTTAGAATATTAATCTAGCCTTTGGGACCTTGGATTCTACTAATAAGGGTAGTAGGATGTTTCCTGAGCCTTAACATTCAAGTTTCCGAGCTAAAAACCTCCTTTCTCCCCTTTCTTTCCATTTAGGGCCGCGACATGTCCTTTAGGGCCGCAGCCCGCTACTTAGACAGAGGCAAGGCCCTCCCTGTCGGAGGACACGGGTCGCAACATGCTCCTCAAGGGCCGCGGTGCATGGGCGAACTGGAGGTTCTCTAGCCTCTTCGAGCACGCGGTGCCTAAACAACAGGGCCACGACCCGAGCCCCCAAACCCAGAAATTCTTGCTAATTTCTGCATTTTTCCTTGAGCCTAAACCCCGAATTCATACCCCAATCATCGACTAAACTCAGAATTAGCCTATCCTTATAGCCTAAACATCACAACAAATCCATAAGCAACTTCATACACTCATCAAATACCCATAGCCAACCTTAGAATCCATTTCACATGCAAAGCTACAATTCTAGCAGAATTCAACAGGATTATACATAATAGATTAAGCTTAGGCCCTTACCTCTGAGATATGCTCAATCTTGAGCTAATCATCTAGCACAACAAGCTTCCAATTCTTCAAAGAACTTAGCCTAAAATCCTCAAAGTGATTCAAGCCTTCAAACACTAAGAGAGAGAGAGAGAGAGAGAACCAAAGGAGAGAGGGAGAGACTTATGTTTTTCTTCCTAAATCATTCTAGAGTTTCAGTTGCCTAAGTGTTCAAACCTATCCCTAGTCAAAAGTCCAAAATATCCCTTAAGCTTATATAAACCCTTTAATGCTCCCAAGGATAATCCCATCATTTTCCAAGTCCCGCTAATTCCTTGAGTGCTTCTATAAATCCCCGCTTAATCCCGACATTTCCAAACAATTGTTAAATTCCTACTCATTACCTGGTAAATCCCGAACACCAACTGTGTTCCCAAAATACCCCTACACTCCTCCCGAGCTGGGTATTCGACCTCGTTGTGACTATTTAGCTAAATTGCTCCCTAGGACTGTCTCGAATCGCACATCACAAATATGTCACCTCTCACTCGTGGTATCAATCACAATAAACACAAATATCATAGTTATGCCCTCAATAGGCTAAAAATGAAAATATGTCCATGATAACCAGGCGTGGCCCACATTCTTATTTAATTCACCTAAACATGCATTTCTAATCACATAATTATTAAATTCACATATTAGCATAATTAAATCAATTACTGCCCTGCCGGCACGCTAATCAAGGCCCTAAGCCTTATTAGCAAATTTGGGACGCTACACTATCAGATCACGGGAAAAAACCTTCACACTAGCTCAGTTAAATGGAGATATGGCTCCATAAACTTGAAATTCCTTGAATCTTAAGAAGTATAACGAGTGATAAGGAAATATTTGATAGACTCTATTTATTTCATCTTTTGTAAGGCTTAAGTACAAAAGCCATAATTTTAGTTGAATAATATAAGGTTGTTGTGTAAATTAAACACGGTGCCAGAATTTTTCAAGTTATTCTTATTGTTTAGTACGAATTGATTATGTAAAAGTGATCTAGAATATTTCTAAATCCTGATCGCTTGGGGGGCATATAACCCTCGGTAGTCTTTGAAATATTCTACAAACTTAAGATAAATTTTTGCAACTTAGAATTTAGAAATTTAGAAAGACTGTGACTTTTTAAAGCTAGAGTTTTCGAAGCAATTCTAGATGTGAACTAAGTTATAAAAATTTAAAGCCAAAACAAAAATCCTAGATTTAACTAGGTACAAAAATCATGGAGCTAAACCAGGTCTGAGGCCTGAATCCTAACAGTTATGCACAAATAGGAGATCAATACTCCCTGAATATAACCAGGTCAATGACTAGAAATTAACTAGTTAAGCCATCAGGCACATGTATCGATCTAAAAAGCACTCCCTACAACTATGCAAGTGTATAAAAAACTTCAAGGTTTATAAACACGATAATTGTTAATAGAAAGGGGGAGCAGAAGGATTGAACATTAAAAACCAACATATATAAAGAAAGTATGTGTAAATTAACCGAGGATAAATAATCTCGAGCAATTTCCTAAGGTAATTGTCTCAGCCTAAAAAAATCAATTACAAGGGATGGAAGCATTACCCCAAAAAAATATAAAGCAAATGTGTAAAAGAGCCTCTCATCTCTGAGTTCCGACAACTTGCTTCTGGATTTACACCTCTTCCTCCCCTCCATCAGCTCTGACCCTGGAAGTCATGGCTATTGTCTCTGTGGGCTCCTTTTTCAAACAATCTTGGAACATGGAAGGGTAGCGCCCCCAGAGTTTGACATCGAGGAATGAGAAATCCCCATCCTGATTGTACCCCAAGAATCGATAGAACATTTCCTCCAAGGAGCTCTCCGTCATGGCCCCGTCGCCCTTCACTTGAAGATTGAGCTCCTCGATCTGAGTAGCATCCTCATTGGCTTTGGACTAGGACTTCTCCTTGACCTCTGAGACCTTCAGCTTAAGGTCCTCGATCTCCTTCAGTAGATGATCACGACCCTAGATCACCTCTAAGGCGTGCGCCTTAGCAATTTTTTCGTTATTCTTGGAGGTTTCCAAAGTTGTCTTGGCCTCCTTCAAAGCTACCTTGGCCTCTTCCACTTGAGCATGAATTCAAGCAATACCCTGGATCAAAGCCATGTAGGACTACAATCAATAATTAATGAGGGGTTATTTTGCAAAATCATGGAACTAAAGAAGGTGGATAAGGATAAAACTTACGATTAGGGACCTCCCGAGCGCTGAGTCAAGGAGGGTCGCGGAGGGGTTCCCTTCTCTGGCCTCAAGTCCTTGGTGCTAACTTGATTTGCTTGCCTCATTAGGTGGTTCATGATCTATGGAGAGAGCTGCGAGAGGGGTTCCAGATGTTTCCCCACCTCGATGTGAGGACTTAGGATCGTGGCAGCTGGGGCTGCGGTTTAGACGACCTAGAGGATGTCAACAAGAACCCAGGGAGCTGGGGGTGGAGCCTCCTTGGTCATTACCACAGAGGATTGGGGCTGCAACTGGCGGGAGTTGGTTCCCTTGGTCTTGGTTGGAGACCTAACTATAGCTCCAGTTCCTGAAGCGAACTTCATGAAAATCCTTTGCCTCTTGACGGTGGTCTCACTAGGTCTGGGTTCCTCTTCTGAACTAGGCTCATATTTGACCTACCTAATACCCAGGGTAAAGGAGCCATGACATAAGGAATGCAATGATCTGAGGTTTGTACCATATTGTTCAAAAATAGTGGATCTAAAGTGGAAATTGTTATCTAATACTACAGTCTACTTAGGGTAGGCTAAGTCATGGAGAAAAACCAACTAGTCGACACACTGATGCAAGGAAACATCCAGGTGCTGGTCTTTGGGATGTCTGCTCAAGAATTTCCTCGGGTTGAATTAGGTTAGTACAAAATTGGCAACAACTTGATTTATTTCCATATCCTTATTGCCTTGGCCGAAGGAGCCGGCTACCACCCGATTCGGCATGACCTTGGTTATTATTAGTCTACCCGCCTTTAGTAGCATTTCTCCTACGCACTAAAGGAGCGACCTTCTCCTCTTCCTCGTCCTCCTCAATGAGCAGAGGTAGCCTCTTGGGAGGACCTTAAGGCCTGATGGCCAGGGTTTGATCTTCCCTAATCAGCTTGCAGGCAACCATGGTAGCATCATTCACCACCACCTTGCACTCTTTCTCCTCAGTAGGAGCATTGGCTAGGGTATTATATTGACCCTCAAGGGTCTGAGACCGTTTCATCCTCTTGTAAATAGCTACATGAGATAACAAATTGATAAGAATAAGTAAAACTTAGCAAAATAAAAGAATTAAGATGAAGATTTTAAAAGATAAGAAACTTATGAGGTCGGTTGAAGTAACATTGTTCGCAGTTCTGGAATCCGTAGGACATAAAGAACTAGACTTTGATGTCATTCAGATGGCTAGGGAGGTCGATGATGCTGGCAGATTCGGGAAACTAGGTGAGGTAATAAAGACCATCACCTCATGTTTTAATGTCTTAATTGGCCTTCAAGTAGAAGAAATACAAAATATTCTTTGGGTTGGGGATCTCCCTCTCCTTCTTGAGGAACATATACTTTAACCTCGCGAGACAACTATAAGAAATTGGCGGGAGCTAAAATGGGGTGAGCTTCATGTAGTTCAAGAAGTCTGCAAAGTACTGAACCAGTGGGAGGATGGAACCTGCCTTCAGGTGCTCATCACTCCAGGCCCAGAAGTCATCCTCCAACGGGGTACAGCTTCGGTCACCCTCCAATGGTGGTCGAGCATAGAATTTGGGAGATTTCTCGATCCTGTGTCTCAACAATATTTTATTCACCTTGGACTGAGAATTAATACGAGACACGATCCTCTCGACCTTGAAGAAACTGTCAGGTTCTACCTCGACCTCCTTCTCCACCACTGGACCAAAGTGGAGGATGGGGGTCTCAGAGGAAACCTACTTCTCCTTACTCTGAGAATAGGAGCCTGCTACGATCTTTTTCTTTTGTTGGGTCATGACGATAATTTTTAGTTCGTCTGGTTACAAAATGAATCATTAGAGGCGACCTAGGGATACATCCTAGTTTTAATAATGGATGAAATGGCGACCTAAGGTTCTGAGGTTTCACTGCTATAACTAAGGTATCTATGGGCTAATTTTAGGCATAATACCCTGATGTGTGGTCTCACGTGCATCCCTAATTCACTCACCATAATCTTGGGAAGGTACTGAAACTTTGGGAATTGTGTGTCAGACTCGGTGGTTTCAAAAAGAAGTTTAATGCAAAACCACCCTAGTACCGTGTCGCATAGGCTACCAAGATTCGAGCCAAAACCCTTGAACTTTCAGCCTAAAAACACATATGTTCATCTTCTAAACCGAGAAAACCCATAAAAAAATGCCTATTTTTAGTGCTTAATTTGACTATTCCTAGTTCTATCTATTTTGGCATAATATAACCCAAACTAAACCAGAGATGAAGTGTGTTTACCGATTCATTCTTGATCAAGGTTGTTGAAAAGAACACAAAATGGTGACGATTGGAGAGAAAATTGGACGGTGATCATCAAAAGAGGGTTTAGGGAGGGAGAGGATTTAGAAAGTTTGAGAGTTTTTGAGAAGAAATAAGAGAAGGGAAAATTCTGAATGCAAAGGTCGTGAGGTGCATAATTTTTTCTCCTATTTATACGTCAAATTCGGGAATAAATTTGGATCACACGATTAAAGAGTTCGATATCTGAGGGTCAGAATTAAATAAACCAAACATCGACAAAAGGTTGACAAGACAATTGTCACAGTACTCGAAACCCTTACAAACGCCTCTAATAAGCAGGCACGTGTCCTATACTCGAGTGAGTGGGTCGGTACATTTTCCCATATCAGAAGTAGAAAAGCCCCTACTGTGCATGTCAGAAGTGACATCATACACGAGCAAGGACTTGGGGGGCAAATGTTGTACCCTAAAAATACGAGCTCAATTATCTTGCTCAGGGCACACCCATCACGTAATAAATAAAAGGTTAGAAGACTTTGGAGATATTTTGTTAACTCTAGATCCAACAACTCAAGGCTGTGTCAGTGAGTCTGGGACAACCCAGGATGCTCCAGATCATCTCCAATTCCAATGTTAGAGATCGAGATGTCCAGAGTCCAGATCGCCCTCATCAAGTCCGAGCATTATCTAAGTCAAGCTGTCCTGCTCCAATTACATCCATGTAGAAAGTTGTATCTAGCTCGTGGTGGTTTAGGGACACACGTATGAAAGAATCCCAACAGACTCGGAAATGCATAATAAATGTTTATAAGTTATGTATTTAATGCCTGATATAAAAATCATAGGTTTAATTAGGGCATTCATGTATTTAATGAATTAAGATTTTACCCAATCTTGTAAGTTACCATTTATTATACGATTACCCAATATTGTCCACCACAATTCCCTATAAATATAAGGGGAATTGACAGTAAAAAGGATCGACATCTTGTATGCTCAAACTCTACTGAAATTTTTGTAAACAATCTCTTCAAGAGTTCCTAAACAAGAATAAGAGTGACTCGTGGACTAGGTGGATTTTAACTATTGAACCACGTTAAATATTTGTGAGTTGATATTTATGGTTTATTAGCAAGCTTAATCTCTCTTATCAGATTTCTTATTCTCCTGTTGGTGAAAAACCACGTCAACAATATTGATATTACATATATTAGTCATATTATCATATATGTAATTTTTTTTGCCAGAAGCAAGTAATGTCTTTTCAATATTATTCCTTGAAGTGAATGATACTCAAATAATTATTTGTGATAAGAAATATATATAGTCACTACTTATGTCAATTATTAATTGCACATTCCTAGTAGTGAATGTCCAAAAATCAAGTATTATAATGAACTTTGTCATCGATCAAAATGTAATTTATAATTACATTCCCCAAAGCAAAAATTATTTGAAAAGGTTCTTGATGAAACCTAACAAATTTTTGGCTAAAGTTAAATATAATTTTATGTACCAGTTATACAATTTTTATCATATTGTGACTGGTCGTACATTTAAATATAAATAATATATTAAGTCATAAGAATGAATGATTTATTTCATTATTAAATTTGATCACTTGTTGAAAAACGATGAAGAAAAAAAATGAATGATGAAGTTATTTATGTTGACTGCCCTTTTTGCTATCAACTAATTAAATAAAAGCATAAAGAAAATGCAGGAACAATACACAGATTTTACATGGTTCAGGTTATTAATTAACCCTAGTCCACTAGTAACTTGTATTAGGATTTGTGAAGCTTGAGGGGTTCAAGCTTCTATGGAGGCCAGGCACCGTTTTAGCAACGCTTTGAATACAAAAATATGGGAATCATTTACAATGTGCGCCCTAGCCCATGTTATAGATGGCTGACGTAATTAATTTCCTTAATGGGGATTTAGTACAAACATTCTCCCTTAATTGGGTATTAACAATTAATAAATACTCATTCCCATAATTAAGGAGCTATTGGGCCTGGGCGTATCTCCTCGATCTCATTTACGAGGTTACAACCCACAGATTTATGGGGTAACACGTTCCTGATAGTGTTTGGAGGTAGCTACACATTTTCCCATGTCAGCCGGGTAACTCAAGTAGATTCACTAACTTTCGCGAAGCTCAATTACTCCTTAATGACTGCCACGTGTCACTTAGAGAAAACACGAACAACATTTTCCCCCAAATCTGCACTCGTCCTTGGACAGTGGAGACTGGAGACTAGAGACTTAGACTGAGAGCAATAATTTTGAGGGACGTGCTCGCGAGGGGGGGGGGGGGAGATGTTTGTGCATCCTATCAAATGGTAATGCCATGTGTTGACTCTCTATTGTTGTACCCATCAATTGGTTCCATTTAATGAGGAGTCTTTTCCATGCCCAAGACGTCCAATCCGTACGTAAGACGTCCTTTCCCATGTTATGAATACAATTCGTGCCTTGAAATTTGTGACCGTTGGATCACACTCGAGTGCTTATTCGGTAGGTGATCAATGGCTACAGAGGAGTTGCTTCTCCTCCAAGTTGTCGAATATAAATATTGATTTTTTCCCTCCCATTCCCTTTTACATCATCATTTGAAATTTGTGCAAACTAGAGCTCTAAAAACCTCTCATCAAGAACAAACATTCAAACCCAAAAAATTATTTATCCTGGATGGTTGGAGAGAATAGATTTACTTTTGGGTTAGTCCCACAAAGTACTTTCGCATTTGTATCCGATACAGCACTTACCGGTGATACATCTTGGGTAAGTCTTTACTTTCTCTTTGTTGTTTGAATGTTATTGAGCTTTTGTGGGTTCCTGTATTGGCTCTTAGGATTTAGAGGTAATTTTGACCTCTTCACTCTCCTTATAGGTCCATGCTAGTGTCAAAATTGGCCGAAATGGACCATTTAGGCTCTTAGGCATTTTTTCGCATTTTAGGAATTCGACTGAATCTGGAAAGCTTCCAGATTCTGGCGATGTTCTTAAGTTCCAATGATGTTATCTAGGAGCCAATTTAGGGTTCCAGGGATATCCCTATCCCTTAGAATTTCTTTCCTCTTCCACTCTTCGAGTAGTAGTCTTAGGGGTTCTCGTGTTTTTTCCCACCTCCTTTAGGTCAAAATGTTAAATGCTTGGTTTTGTTTCTGAGGAGCTCTATCAACTTCATAAACAAGGTTTTATGCATTTGACTAGGAGATCTTAAGAATGGTCCATGAAGGCAAGCGGAGGCTGGAGGGGAGGAGAGAACCAGCACCAGAGAAGAATCAAACGCAGTAGTAAGGGAAGAACCTCCAACCACTGAGAGGTCAGTTCGTCGGGGTGCCTCAGAGAAGGACGTAAACAAGGGCCCCATTAATGCCTCCTCGCGTTATGGGGCATATGGATTTGAGGCGGAGTAGCTTCCAATCAAGCTAAAACACTGTAGGGCCTTAGACCTAATCATAACCCAATACAGCATTGGCAGGGACATCCTTGTTTGCCTGCCTTGGGACACGAAGTGAGCTCATCGAAGTGTAAACAACCTCGGGGCTTGGAGCCAGTTTCACTTTCAGGCAAGGGTGGTGCTACCCCTACACCAATATCTTGTGGACTTCCTGAAGTTTGTGGGCATCGCCCCATTCCAATTTTCCCTGAACGGCTATCAAGCCTTCACATGGTTGTACATCCTGTATTGGAGGAGGAACTGGCCTACGCCTTCTCCAGCAGAGATTCTGTGCGTGTACAGTTTCCAGGCCTACCTGAGGAAGAAACAGGGTGATTCGTACTATACCTTGATGAAGTACACCAACCCAAACTTTGTGTACAAGGCTCTCAGCCATAATGAGACCCATGGGCGGGAATACAAAAGCCATTTCTTCTACATGAATGGTTTCCCGATGCGGACCAATTCGACCCTTCTCCTCGAGTTCTCCAAGGTCGGTAAGTATCTTTGTTTCCCTTTGGTTTGTCCTCCAATGCCAGTTGTCTTCCCGTACTTAGAAATTTCCTTATGCTAGGTCCTTTTTGCCGAACATTATACGTCCAAGCATGCAAAAATTTCTTGTAAGAGATGAAGAGCCTTCTAGATGCGGAGATGGAGCTCAACTTTTTGGTGAGGGAGGTGAATTTTTGGGTTGTTGGACTTCTCCAAGTGGGCCAACTCATTGGAAACGTCAACCTGACCTAATTTTGGAACTCCAAGCAGGCCTGAGAAGCGTCATCTCGCCTCATCAACTATGTAGATGGATTGGTCCGCATCTAGCTTAATCAGCGGAAGCAGAAGGAGTGTTTCAAAAATGCGCAAGCTGCCTGAGCAGCTTAAGAAGCTCGGAAGGACCAGGAGCTTGAAGAGGATCTCCAGCCAGGGATAGGTTCATCGTCCATTGATCAGGGTAAATCCCCAATCATAGTGTATAATTTTAGACAAGTAGGAGACGGGGTAAGTCCTGAGCACGTGTGGGCTTCTCCGTCACATCTCTGGCGTGGGCTTATATTCAACCACCACTAGACGATAGAGGAGTTCCAAGAATATCATGACTTGATTGATGTCTACCTTCACAATTTGAAGAGAAAGTTGCCCCTACAAGGCTTTGGGCCACTAGACGACGTGACATCCTTCCACTCGAGGTGGTTTTGCCAATATGAAACCAACACTACCCAAGAAATGGGTAGGTTAATGAGGGAATTTTCCCACTACATTCTTCATCCGAAGGAGCCATTTAGTGGTGGGATTCCCGAGGAGCTGACATCTCTTGACCTTTCTTTTAGTTTCTCAGCCATTAATACTTGTCTTTCATTAGGTTTTATAGATATTAACCATTTTATCTTTTTGCAGATCAAATAGGGTTGGCCGAATCAATTTGTGGCAAAAGAGAATGTCTATAGAGACCAGTTCAGATTCATGTCCCTGTTGCACCAGTGGTGATGTCCACATCTCTGGCAGTGGCTCCCACACCCACGAAAGCGGCTCCCGCAGCTTCGATAGATGCTCCCACAGTCCCTGCCCTGGGTCCCATGGTTGGAGAAGAGGTCCCCATGGTTGAGGATTCACTAGTGATTGACCTCAGTGGTGGATCTCTTGCCCCAGGAGAATGGACATATGGAGCGGAGATGAACCAGCCGTCTATCGTGGTGTCAAGTAACCTTCCGACTAAGACTCCTCGACTGGTGATATTTCCTGAGCACTACAAGGGGGAAGTGCTCGAAAGATACAAAGCGATGGTGGAGTGTTTCAACACTCGCTTGGAGGAAGGGGAGAAAGTCTTCAAAGTGTTGTTAGAGTATCTTCGGCAAGAAAAGTCACCCCGAAGCCAATCTCCACAACTCCTCATTGGTCAAGTGGAGTTGGAGTCCCTCTTCACAGGAAGCTAGGGTCTCGCACAGCTCCATTGGTTGTGGATATTTTGCAAGGGGTGAACACCTCTTTCTGCGAAATTCCTTGTCGCACCTATGCGCGACTAGGGGCGACAATGAAATTTCTTTCCTCGTGGTTTGTCGCTGCACCACCTCCAGAGTAAGCCTCTGATCCCTATCCGACTTGTTATCATACTTGTTATTTTGTACTACTTTAGTCTTTGTTGTTCAGGCTGTAGCCTTATAACAATGCATGGGGGACGTCGTGACCACGAGGTCCTTCGTGTTGAGCCAATCTCAGGAGGAGCTGGCCGCACTAAAAACCCAATAGATGGTCTCTCCTGAGGAGCTTTCATGGCTTCAGAAGGCCTTCAAAGATGATAAGTTTCTCTCCCAAGGGTTGGAGAAACTTATCATCTTCGAAGGCCTTCTATGGAAGACTCCCCATCCAAGCTGGTCGAGGAGATCACTGACCATTGCAAAGCTATCGAGGATGTCGCATCTAAGGGACAGGAGGAGGCCACCAAGGCTTTGGGTGAATCTTCCCAATCCGTAGAAGGAGTCGCCAGGGATCGAAGGGATACCTTTCAAGCAAAGGTGAGAGCACGAGTGGCTGCATCATAAGGCGGAGGACCTAAGACCCAAGAGGTCTCCAATCTCAACAAGGAGGCCGATATACTCGTTGAGAAAACCCTCTATGTTGCATGACTGAGCAACATGGGAATGGACTTTGGCCTTTAGTAATGACCCCAACACGAGGTTCCTCTTCAAAGAATGCCTTCGTGTGGATGAAGCCGCAACCGTTTCTGCTCGGGCTACCACGGTGGCAAGCCAAATTCCTGAGGTTGATCCCATTATAAATTTATTGAGGAGGTCCCCCCTGGCAAAATCTAAGCTGCCTCTTTGTAATTTTTTTTCTTTTAGTTGTGAATAGGCCTGCGTGCCATCTCTTCCATTTTTCTAGGGTATAAAAAATTTAATGCTCAAGCTCCCAAGGAAAAATGTGTATATATAAGTTTTGAGAATGGCTTTTGCTTGCTCTATTTACTTGCATACTTTACTTTTTGAATTAACACAGTTTTAAACAACGTTTAGTAATACAACAAATTGGACTTAACATTTACAAGATTTTCCTTCCAACTTTTAACGTAATGCGGTATCACGAAAAAATATTGAGTTATTTAACCTTGTTATGTCCACCATATGTGGGCCTTAGTCTCACGAGACTCAAGTCTTGGTTGCCCCAGTTGGTACAACTTGGGACTTGTGCCGAAGTCTAGGCGACTCGGGTCTTACGCATTCCAGAAGTTTTTGTCTTCCTAACGCGTAGTGTTGCTTCATATGCACTTAGTCTTCATGAAATAAATTTAGGTCTACCATGTTTGGCAACTTGATGCTCGTTCCTGAGTCTAGGTAACTCGAGATTTGGACGGCCAAAACAACTTAGGATGTCGGGAACTTAGTGTTGTTTCAAAGGCACCTGGTCCTCGGGAAGTCACACTGAGTTCCCTAGTTTGCGTGTCCAGTCTAGGGGACTTAGGTATTTTTTGCTAAAGTTATTGTAACTCTAGACTTCCCGCAAGTATAGGCTACTTGGATTTATACCTTTTATCCTCTTGGAAATCGGGAACTCATTATCGGTCCTCGGCCACATGGTCCTCAGGAAATGGGTCGAGTTCTCCACCCTTAGGTTACTTAAGGTTTTGTGATGCTCAATTTTTGGTGACTCAAGACTTGTATTCGAGTAAAGTTGATTTGGGCTTTTCACGTCACCCTCATGAAGTTGAGAACTCATTAATGCTCCTCGAGCGCATGGTCCTCGGGGGATAAATCAAGTTCTCCACCCATGGGATACTTAAGTTTCTACGACTCTAGGCTTACTCTGCTCTTACCAAGCTTAGTTACCTAGGTCATGCTCTCGGAAAGCCTCAACACTAGGTTTACTCTGCTCATGATAAGCTTAGTTCCCCAGGTCGTGCTCCACGAGTGGTTACCTTATGAGGTGACTCAGTAATGCCCCCCAAGTGATCAGATACTAGTCTAGTTCACTTGTCTAGGCAAGTGAGCATGTACTCATTGGGTAGTGAATGTAAATGAATAAAGAAACTTGGACAATTAATAAAAATACAAGAAAATTCTCTGAATTTCATATATCATGTTTTGTACACATGATTTCTATTAATGTGCTCGGAGGCTACAAATTATTACAAAGTTTAGAAAATAAAATTCCTCATATCACTGGTAATACTGTCAAAGATGATCGACATTCTAGGCCTGGGGCACTAGCTCCCCATTTGATCAGGCCAGTTTGTATATACTAAGACACACGATGCTCTCGACATGGTATGGGCCTAGTACTCCAGCCCCTGGATCTCGGTCACCTGAAAGACTCTTCGTAACACCAAGTCTCTGATTAAGTAGTCAACTACCACTATAGCGTCCATTACTCATCCCTCTGCCTTTGGTAAGGCTCCAATTAAGTCAATGCCCTAGACTACGAAGGGCTAAGGAGGAGCTCGGGGGATGTTGGTGTAATGTTGGCACTAGTCGTATTTCTTGATATAATTCATTGAATCTCCATTCATCGTAGGCCAGAAGTAATCTTGTCTCAAAATTTTCTTGGTGAGGCTCAGCCCCACATCATGGTCCCTACACAAGCCCTCATGTGCTTCTCAGAGGATGAGTATGGCTTCTTGCTTGGACACACATCAAAGTAGTGGTAATGAATATCCTCACCTGTTTAACTTATTGTCCATGATTATGTATCGAAGCGCTTGGTAGAGTAGCTTCCGAGCCACCTTTTTGTCATGCGGTAACTGTCTAGAGACAGTGTACTTCACAATTGGTTCCATCCAGCAATTCTGGGGATAAACCACATCTACTTGAGCTATATTTCTCAGAGAAGCCAAGTAGTCAATTGGGACCACATTGAGATACTCTTTGTCCTTGGTGGTACCAAGCTTAGCCAGGGCATCGACATTAGAGTTCTATTTTCGTGTCACTTGTCAGATGGTAAACCACTTGAAGGTGTGCAACATTTCTTGGGTCATGGTCAGGTACGTGGTCATCTTGGTTCATTGGGTTTGATATTCTTTAAGGAGTTGGTTCACGACGAGCAGAGAATCATTGAAAATCTCGAGGCCAACATCCTTGAACTCTAGGGCTACTCAAAGTCTGACTATAAGTGTTTCTTACTCAGCTTTGTTGTTTGAGGCATCAAATCCAAACCTTAAGGCACTATGAACCTTGTGCCCCTCGGGGGATACTAAGATAAGGCCTGCCCCAGCTCCATTCTCATTGGAGGACCCATTTACAAACATCTTCCATATGGGCCTGAAACCCTGGGCCTTAATGGATCTCTCGTGTGTTCCTCTACACTCGGCAATGAAGTCTGCCAGTTCTTGTCCCTTGATGGTAGTCCTCGGATGGTAAGTGATGTCGAACTGGCTTAGTTCAACCACCCACTTGAAGATTCTCCCAGAGGACTCCAGATTTTGGAGGACCTACCGTAAAGGCTGGTTCGTGAAGACCTTGATATGATGTGCCTGGAAGTACGGCCTAAGCTTCTGAGAAGCTATCATTAGGAAAAAGGTTAGCTTCTCCATGATTGGATACCTAGACTGGACCCTGAGGAGTCTCTTGCTTACATAGTAGACGAGGTGCTGGACGTGGTCTTCCTCGTAGACTAAGGCACCACTCATGGCATTCTAGGAGATAGCCATGTAGATGAGGAGGGGTTCTCCATCTACGGGCTTCAAAAATATTGATGGATTCTCCATGTGGGCCTTTAACTGCTGGAATGCATGTTCGCATTCTTGTGTCCATTCAAACCTCAGGCCTCCTCGGAGGGTGTTATAGAAGGGAATGCACCTATCAGTAGCCTTAGAGACAAAGTGTAACGTCCCAATTTACCAAATAAGGCATAGGGCCTTGATTAGGGGGCCAAGATGGATTTTGAAAATAATGTGTTTATTTGATATATATGTGTATCATTATATGATTATGTGAGTTATATTATAATATGACTTGGTATGCATGTTTCTGATTAAAAGGGAAATTTGTGTAATTTGGCCCGTTATGGGTATATTTAGCATATAAGTGATATATGTGTGAGACCACATCATTATGTGGATATATTTGGGTTACTCAGCATAAGGCGATCCTAGGAAGCAAGTTAGCGGGAAAGTCACAACGAGGTTCAATACCAGGCTCGGGGTGAGCCTAGGGGTAATTTGGCAATTTAGTACATTACTGGGATCGGGTAATAGAGAAATTATTTGGTAATTATTTAAGGATATTGGAAGTAATGAGAATTATAAGGCGTTGATTATGATTAACGAGGTATGTGGCTAATGACAAAAATGCCCTTAAAGGGCTTTGAGATAGGGATTTGGCCCTAGGGGCATTTAGGTCATTTTGTTCCAATTTAGTGACTTAGTCACTCTTTCCCTTAGCTGAAGGAAACCTCAAATCAAATCATATCAAACTCTCAATTCTCTTCTCTCTCACTCTGTCACATTTCTCTATCTCTCTTAACACTTGGAGGGATTTTTGGAATTTGAAGGGGGAAAGGCTCAAACAACTTGGAGGATTGAAAGCTTTAGCTAGGTTTGGGTTATCCACAGTTAGGAGAACACAATTCACCATTGAGAGAAGCCATAAACCTATTTTGATTCAAAGTTGTTTTGGGTTTGAGGGTGTTCTTGAGATGTTCTTGAGCTTTGAAGCTTAAATATAGAATTTTGAGTTTTCATGGGTTATTATTTATGGTTGTGACTAGCTTCCGACCCACATTCCAACCTGCGTGATCATCTGAACTTACAAAGAGGACTTCTAGATCGCCATGATGATTTGAGTTATACTCAACCCATGTGAGATCCTTCTATTGTACGCGACAATGGGAATATCCCACCTAACCGAGCTCAAGCTTAGAGGGAAAATAACCCATCTAACTCGTACAATAGGATGGGGGTTGATAATCCGCTCTCGAATAACCTAGATGTCAAGGATCCAACCCTTGAGTGACTGGCCTTAATGGAAGAACAGATGAAAAAACTCCTACCTGGAAAAGGAGTCGATGATTGTGATTTTGATGAGGAGCTCGAGCCTTTTGCTCCTATCATTGCAGCAACTCCATATCCCACTGGCTTTAGGATGCTGACCATGTCCTCATATGATGGAAACACTGACCCGTCCAATCTCCTCGGAATCTTCAACAGGTTAATGATGGCCCACAACGTCGGGTTTGACTTAAGATGTGTCTTGTTCCCCACAATGCTGATTGGACCGACCGGCTTGTGGTTCAAGAATTACAAGAAATATTCAATCACCTCGTGAAAGAAAATGTCTTCCGAGAGTAAGAGGTAGTTTCGAGCTGTGAAGGAGGCTCGCGTTGAAGCCGACTCATTGGCTAACATTAGTAAACATCCTGGTGAATCCCAAAAGGAATATCTGAACTGGTTCACCAATGCAGCAACATGAGCAAGGGATGTTGATGACAGCTCCAAGCTCATGGAAATGAGGACAAGGATCACAGTAGGAGATGATTTACGGAAAGAACTCCAACAGAAATGAGTAAATAGTATAGATGAATTTCTAGCTCTAGCTTAAGAATGGATAAAGTTGGAGGAGGCACAATCTATTGTCACAGGATCCAGCCAGACCCCTGTTTGGCCCGTTGGAGCGATGGCGAATGTTGCAGCTACGGATTAGTCCAATATTGTAACGTCCTGAAAATGTTGATAAGGTTTAGTGCATTGATTAGCGTGCCGAAAGGGCATAATTGGATATATGTGTGATTAATTCATTAGATGTGTAAATATGAGGCATATATGATCTGTATGATGATATGAATATATTTAGATGCATGTTTATGAGTATTAAATATGCATGTGGGCCCATTTTTGATAATAAGGGCATACTTGTAATATTGGCCCGTTGCGGGCATAAATGTGATTATATGTGAATAAATGATTGAGACCACATTATTATGTGGATATATTTGTAGTATATGTCTCGAGGCGATCCTAGTGAGTGGATTAGCATAATAGTGACGGCGCGGTTTAATACCCGGTTCAGGGCGAGCCTAGGGGTATTTTGGGAAGTTTAATGTATATTTGGGGATTGTTGAGTAATGAATAGCTATTTGGTGATTATTTGGGGCATGTCGAGATTAATTGGGAATTATTAGGACTGTTGGAGAATTAGTGAGAAATGGGAAACAAAGACTGTTTTGCCCTTGAAGGCTTTGATGGTAGATAGTTAAGTAGGGGTATAATGGTCATTTGGTTAGAGGATAGGCTTAATAACTTAGAAACCTTTAGAAACCAGAACACTCTATTTTCCTCACCACTCCCAACCGACCATCTCTTCTTCTCTCTCAATTTGGTGGAACTTTCAGGAAGCTAAGGGGATTTTTGTGGCTGAAAGCTTTGGGAAGTGAAGACTTGAGGTCTAGAAGTTGGTTAGCTGTAGCTAGGGGGAGTAGTTCATAGCCAAGGTCAGTTTTGATTGCTATTTCAATGGTTCTTTGTTTTGGTTTTATAGTTGTTCTTAGTTTTAAGGTTTAAGATTGTGAATTTGAATTTGGATGGAAATTTGAGTGTGTTGAGCTGGGGTTTTGTTGCAGGAATCATATTGGTGTTATGGTGGGGATTTAATTATAGTTGTAGGATTTATTCTGGAAGTTTTGTGTACTTTTGGCTGGGAAAAATGCTGGAAAATCCTAGGGATTCTGGGTTCACGAGGGTGCGCTGCGACCCTGTTCATGGGTGCTGTGGCCCGCGTGCCCTGGGAGGGTTTGCTGATTTATAGGCGCACCGCGATCCTAAAGGGAAAGTCGCGGTCTGCCTCCCCCAAGATGCAAAGGCTGCACCTTTGACTTGAGGCGCGCTGCGACCCTCAGGCCCAGGTCACGGTCCGCCTAGATAGTTTTAGCCTAGGTTTGTCTTAAGGTTGAGGGAGGCTCGGGGATCGAAACTTAAGCACTCGAGACAATTTCTACTACCCAGTTTAGTAGAAATCGAGGTCCTGGAGGCTAGTATTTAATCCAAATCATTTAAATGGGTTACAATCTTATGGTTATCCATTATCGCATTGTGACTAGGTTATACCGCAATGGCTCAAGGATTAGGGATCGTGCTCGGGGCTGCCATATACTAGCTACTCGGAACCTCAGGTAAGAAAACTGCACCCAAGTTGTGATTGGGAGCTGAACCCCTTGTATGAATATATTTTGAACATGAACATATCTGTAGCTGAGAGTATTTGATTGGGCATGCTTGTATACGCTGTCATTGATTACTTGCTATGCATTGTGCATCTGTTATTATATTTGTTTACAGGTCGGCCTAAGGGTGCTAGGGTCGGCCATTAAGCTAGTGGACTCGGCAACAGTAGCGTAGTTCACGCTTAGCCATTTTGTATTGGTTGATGAGATTGATTTATACGCTTGATTAAGCTGAGTACTTTCATTGAGATTGTTGCATATATTCTATTGTCAGTTGAATCTAGTGAATTATATTTTCTGCCTTTATACTGTTGCCTAGTTGTGCATGTTGTTTTAAGTTTTCTTGTTGAGCCTTGGCTCACAGGTGCTATGTGGTGCAGGTAAGGGAGTTGACAACTGGATCAGCCATGAGTGGGAGAGCTTCAAGGGCGATGTGTACATATACAGCCTTCCGATGGCCACGGTCGAGATAGCTTGGGAGGAACTAGGGTTAAATCTTGGTTTGCCGCTTAGGACTGCTAAGCTGTATCTGTTTATCTTTTACAAATATGTAAACTGATTTTTGGGTTCTCGTGTATAAACTTAATATTTTAATGAAAAATAACAATTTTGTTGACCAAATCTTTTATTACTTGACCTTGAGTTAGTCTTTAGTTACACATTTAAGTTCAAACAACTTGCTTAGCAGGTTAAGAACTATTTTAAACACACAGTGTAATGGTCTTGGTTGTCAAGGGCGTTACAACTTGGTATCAGAGCGGTCATGGTTTAAGGGTTCTTGAAGACTGGCTGGGCGTGTACACTCACAGCTAAAGATAAGCTCGACTCATGGTTAGGTATTTAATGACATGATTATGTGGTTAATCATTTAAATCCAACCTATGTGCCTTATCTGCATGTTATTATTGAAATCATGATGTGTATGAGTATATTTGTGCTGACCCACGATTTGGCCAACTGACACGGAGTCAGAATATGCTTGATATGAATGAAAGTAATGAGAAGAACGTAATGACAAAAGTAAATAAGACACAGTATTTTATAGTGGTTCGGCCCCAGGATCTGGTAATGACCTACGTCCACTTAGGTTGATATTGATAAAAAAATCAGATGAGTGATCAAAGAACTAGGATTCAATGAGTTTCACTGATCTCTGAAGAACAATACAATATTACTCGGAGAATTACTATAGTCTCCAATGATTCAAAAGCCAAAAGTCCCCTCCCTTGAGCTATCTCTTGCTATTTATAGGCTCAAGGGGGATTACAAAAGGTTATTACACATATTCTTTCCTGAATAATCGGATACTCAGGAGATTGTGTGAGATAAATTCGGGATTCACAAAGATCTTCCCATTAATGTTGCCTTGTATGCGGAGCTATCGACCAGACTGGTCGCAGGTAAGACAGGTTCGCACTGCTTCTAATGTGTCTCCTGGTCGATACTCTAGCAGAACGTTTCCAGGTGTCAGCCACGTGTCTAGGGATCACGAGTAGTAAATAAAATTTTGAATGAACGACTCTTCGGTAACCCCGCCTGACGTGTCAGAACCCTTCGTGTGTTCTTGAAAAAAGTGACCCACTTCTGTCTAATCATGTCCTTTCGGTTCCCCAGAAAAGATTTTGACGGCCATCCCGCTTCCCCATATTTTGAAAAAAGGGAAACTGATGATTACATCTTTTTAATGCCACAGACAAACTTATATAAGACATTCGAAATATTTATTTTCTTTTTATGCACGCCATCGTCTTCACCAGAAAACCTAAAATCCAGAGCCATTATCGTTCCCGAAGACCGTTCCCTCTGTACTTTCAGGACCCCGTCCGAGAGCTCCTTGATCTCCGAAGACCCTTCTTCCATCTCCACGATTACTTTTCTTGGTAAGTTTTTGAATTCCCACGCTTCTAATTTTTCGTGGTGCATGCTTCTGAATGTGTATTGTTTGAGTTTTATCTGTTTATGGTTTAAGACGCTTGTAGACAGAATATTTTGTAGGCACAATAGAGTTACGAGTTAGTTTAGAATCCAGGATCATGATTTTTAGGACGTCAAATCGAAGTAAAAATTCGATCTTTAAGCTAGTTGAAAAAATAAGTTTTTCCCGTCCTAAGGGGAGTTGAAAAAGCTTTTCCAGAAAACTTTTTACTTTCACCCTTTGATCCGTTTTTCAAACTGTTCATGTAGAAAAATTTAGCTTTTTGTTAGAATGCTTTTGTATAAAAACTTAATTTTTATACTCGACCAGCGTTATTCTAAAAAGCTTTTAAAAGTTTTCTATCCTCACCTCCCCATTCTTCTGTATGCAGACTTTAATGCCAGATTTTTGGGGAGGTGAAAGACCTATTGACGACGACCTTCTCGCCCAACTGCTCGAGGGAGAAGAACAACCAGCTGACTGTGTCCACGAGATCCCTTTTTCGCGATCCTCTTCAAGACCTCATCCTTCTCCTCTAATGGCCCGTTCCAAATCTTCAGGCAAGAAAAAGCCCGAGTTTGAAAACAACCCAAATTCTCCTGCCAGGCTTGATTCGCAGGCAAGGGCGCCCTCGACCAGTGGTCGAGAAAATCTTGTTCCTGACCCTAATATCCAAATTAGGGCCAGCCCTTGCCATCAGAACTTGCCTGATGTCGAGTGGTATACTTCCCCGGCTAGTTCAGTGACTCTTCGGATGGTTGCTAACTGCTTCAAGAAATTCCCTCTCACAGGGGTTTCCATTATACGTCCTGCCGAAGACCAGAGGGCTAACCTCCCCGGAGGTGCAAACAGCGCCTGGTCTCGGTATCATATTGAGGCGGGAGCTTATCTCCCTCTTCATCCCTTTTTTGTGGGGGTGGCCAATTATTTCCGTGTCGCCCCCTTCCAAATTACTCCAAACGGATATAGAATTCTGGCCGCACTCTATATCCTGTATAAACTTAAGAAATGGCCAGAACCTTCACCCCACGAGGTTAACTATCTTTTTGACCTTAAGTATAACCCGCAACAACACGGAACGGGTTTCTTCCATTTTTGTCACCAGGAAACCAACCGAACATTCCTGAGTGACACTACGCATATCTCGAATGTGGGGCAGTATAATAAGGAGTACTTCCTTACCCCGGACATAACCAGCAACAACCTGGCCTTCACCCGAGGAGGTAAGTGCTTGTCTTCGACTGGTCGATACTTTTCGTCGATGTGTTCCCTTTCATATTTCTCAAACTGTAATCTGTTTTTCAGGCCCATGGTTACGTCCGACCCCAACACCAGACATGGTGTTGAGGTCCAATACCTTGGCCAGGATGTCTGACGCAGCAAAAAGCGTCAAGACCCTGGTAACTAAAGAAAACTTGAGGCGGTCTGGCCTCCTGGCTCCTCGCCATGAAACTAGAGGGTCCGTGGTGGACGAAGCCACTGCCGAGGGGGTTCCCGAGCAGCAACCTCCTGTGTCTCCTTGGAGGAGGAGGCCAACGGGGATTACTATTAGGGAGCCCATGGGCAATCCTTCCGCAGAAAGGCCTTCTGCTCCCCAAGGCAAGGGGAAACAAAAGGCCAAAGAGCCAGTTGTGGACTTGGGAGAGTCCTCTGATGAGAACGGTAACACTATTTTACTTTTAAATGGTTTGCCAATTCGCTATCATTTGTTCGACTGGGAAGGCAACTTTACATATACTCCAAAATTAGGGCTAGACTTCTTCATGCCAGATAATGAGTATATGACTAATAGAGTCAATAGTGTAGCGACCAGTAGTTGTAGCTCGGGTATTCACTTTGTTACCACTTTTCTATTGTATGATAAATTTTCATTTGCCTCTTGTCTTATCATTTTCCTGTGTTTACTTGCATGCAGACATGGCTACTCCCAACATTTTTGACATGTATCAGGCTGAGGAGGAGGAGGAAGTTCCTCAACTCCACCGGAGGTCCAAAAGGAGAGCTGGTGAATCCAGCCGAGGTCCTCCAGCCAAGAAGGGTCGAACAGAAGACCTTCCCAAGGACGCGCCAACTGGGCAAACTTCTTCCCATCCTCCAGCTCCTATCGAGAAGCAGACCCCTCTTGCCCCGCCAAATCCTCTAGCTGCGCCCGCCAGAGAGGAAATTACTCGTGAAGAAGCTCTCGGGACCAAACTCATGAGCCGTGCCCTTCGATCAGCCAAGGATCGCCTTGAACGCATCAGTAAAGGTGACCGTGTCAGAGATGCAATGGTCGAGGCTGAAAGCATGGGGGCCGACTAGGTTCTGAACAGGGACCTGAATGAAATCTCCAGTGTGAGTACTTCTTCACTTCTTAAGCCTTAGTCTTTTATTCTTCACGACAGGCTCTAACTTTTTTCCTTTATTCACAGGCCTTGCTGTCTGCTATCACTGCTCGTACCCGTGTCCAGGCTTCCATCGAGCAGGCTAAGGCGAAGGCCACTGAGAGGCATCAGGTGAAGGCAGCTGAGGAGCTTTCGGCTGCAGAGGCTAGGCATGCCAAAGAGTTGGAGGCAATGGCTCGAGAAAGGGATGCTGCGGTGACTAAGCTATCAGAGGATGAAGCTGCAAAGGAAGCTGCAATAAAGTCGCGGCAGCAATACCGAGATTCCAGCGTAACCCATCTTCACGAAATCAAAAGGCTGGAAGAGATGCTCAAGCCCAAGGATGAGGCCATTGCTACTCTCGAAGGCAAAGCGAAACAGCTGGAGCTTGACAACTCCAAAAATCTGGAGAGGTACAAGAGGACGACGCTCCGATGTTTCTACAACTTCTGGAAACATAATCAGGGTGCCGACTTCAGCTATCTTTCGGAGGAAGTCAGGACTGCCGAGTTGGCCAGCTGCACTGCCCAACTGGCCGAAGAGGAGGCAAGAGCGAGGACCCCTGCCTCTCCAAGCATTGTTGCTGTAGAAGAAGAAGTAGTTGTTGAGGACGCGACCAACCAGGATGCTGCTCAGGACCCTCCAGCCCCAAATGCCTCTTAAACTTTTCCTTTATTTTTTTCTTTCTTTTTGACTACACGACTCACGGGTTGTGATGTGAAAAATACTCTAAGTACTGTAGCATGCTTTCACTCATTTTGTTCATGTGTTTACATACCTTGCGAGTATGCTTTGCTATCGATGTGCCTTATATGCCCCCCAAGTGATCGAGGAGCTTTAGGTCCTTGGTCACTTGCCCTGACCATGGCCTGTTTGAACATTCCTGTTCGTATGAAAATTGATACTTGTAATACAGCAAAACAACACACGTAATGAACAAATACTTGTAAATATAAATTCACAATGGTTGGCAAGAATGACTGGCTGCGCACAGTCCCTTATAATCTCGTATTAAAAATGGACTAAACATGTCTTTACGAGTGATTCTATAATAGAACCTTACATATACGAGTAGTTAGCCATACAACGTGGCTAACCCTCTTTGCAAAACTTGTAAAAATTGAAATTTAATACAAGCCAGTCCTTTAAAAAGGACTGTTTACTGATAATACTTGCGCAGGTGTTCTCCATTCCAATAGCGGGGAACGAGATCTCCATTTAAGCGTGCAAGTTTGTAGGTGCCTGGATGAAGGACTTCTTCAATTTGGTAAGGTCCTTCCCAATTGGGTCCGAGCACTCCAGTAGTAGGGTCGTGGGTATTTAAGAAAACTCGTCGTAGAACCAAATCTCCGACGTTGAATTTTCTTTCTTTAACTTTGGAGTTAAAGTACCGGGCGACTTTTTGCTGGTATGCAGCAACTCGGAGTTGAGATTTCTCTCGTATCTCATCGATTGAGTCTAGGGACTCCATCATTAGCTGGCTGTTCTGATCCTGGTCGTATGTTAGACGTCGATGTGAGGGGGGATCTAACTCGACAGGCAACATTGCCTCATATCCATAGGCTAAGGAAAATGGGGTATGTCCTGTCGCAGTTCGGTGAGACGTTCTATACGTCCAGAGGACTTCAGGCAACTGCTCTGGCCATGCTCCTTTAGCTTCCTCAAGTATTTTCTTCAAGGTGTCATTAAGAGTTTTGTTTACGGCTTCGACTTGCCCATTCGCCTGGGGTGTGCGACTGAGGAAAAGCTTTTAATAACTCCATGTCTTTCGCAGAAATCGGTGAATAAATCGCTGTCAAATTGGGTCCCATTGTCTGAAACTATCTTTCTGGGCAAACCATATCAACAGACAATGTTCTTGATGACAAAGTCGAGAACTTTCTTGGTCGTGATGGTAGCGAGTGATTCAGCTTCGGCCCATTTGGTGAAGTAATCAACTGCCACGACTGCGTATTTTACTCCGCCTTTCCCTGTAGGTAGGGATCCAATCAAATCTATCCCCCATACTGCAAAAGGCCATGGACTCTGCATTTGTTTCAATTCGTTTGGAACCGCTCGCGGAATCTTCGAGAACCTTTGACACTTATCGCACCTTCGTTCAAATTCCATGGAATCCTCGTTCATTGTTGGCCAGAAGTAGCCCTGCCTTAGAATATTTTTTTCCAAACTCTGCCCCCCAGCGTGATCCCCGCAGAAGCCTTCATGGACCTCTTTCATGAGTTCCTTAGCCTTTTCTGGCGCAATGCACCTGAGTAGCGGCATCGAATATCCTCTTCGGTACATCACACCATCGACCAGTATGTATCTAGCAGCTCGTCTTTGTAGAGTTCTGGCTTTGTTTCTTTCTGTTGGCAGCGAACCATTTGTCAGATACTCCAAGTAAGGCTCCATCCATGTATCCTCCATACTGGACTCAGCTGCTTGTATGCTTGGCTTACTCAGTCTTTCTATTGGCACAATGTTCAAAGTATCAGCATCCTTTGCGCTCGCGAGTTTGGCTAAGGCATCTGCGTTTGAATTCTGATATCGCGGGATTTGCTGGAGGGTGTACTTTGTGAACTGAGCTAACAAGTCTTTTGTTTTATTTAAGTAAGCCACCATTTTCAAGCCTCGCGCTTGGTATTCTCCCAGAACCTGATTCACCACCACCTGTGAATCACTGTAGATATCAAGCGTCTTTATGCTCATATCCTTTGCCATTCTCAATCCAGCGAGGAGTGCTTCGTATTCCGCTTCATTATTTGATGCAGTGAAGTCGAACCTGATAGCGCAGTGAAATCGATGCCCTTCCGGTGTTATCAATATCACTCCCGCTCCAGCGTGGGATTCGTTGGATGAGCCATCCGTGAATAGCTTCCACGAAGGATTTTTATCTTGAGGTACAGGCGCTTCAGGCTGTTCGCACTGCTCGCTGTATGGGAGCTCGGTGAACTCTGCAATAAGATCGGCCAAGACTTGTCCCTTTACTGCTGCTCACGGTGAATAGGTTATATCGAACTGCCCTAGTACGACTGCCCATTTTAACAATCGCCCAGCTGCCTCAGGTTTTTAGAGGACTTGCTGAAGGGATTGGTCAGTTAGAACTGTGATAGGATGGGCTTGGAAGTAAGGACGTAACTTCCTAGAGGCTAGAATTAGGCAATATGCTAACCTTTCGATTGGCGGATATCGTAATTCTGCACCGATCAGCCTCTTGCTGACATAATAGACTGCTTTCTGTACGCCTTCTTCTTCCCGTAAAAGTACCGCGCTAGCAGCAACTTCGGTAGTCGTCAGATAAATAAACAAAGTTTCTCCTTCGATCGGCTTCGACAAGATGGGAGGTTGTGCCATATGATCTTTCAACGCCTGGAATGCTTGTTCGCAGTCTTCTGTCCATTCTAACTTCTTATTCCCCCTAAGTAGATTGAAGAATGGGACGCACTTGTGTGTTGATTTCGAAATGAATCTACTTAGGGCTGCGATCCTCCCGGTCAAACTTTGTACATCTTTGATCCTTTCTGGCGACTTCATGTTGATCAGGGCTTTTATCTTGTCGGGGTTGGCCTCGATTCCTCTTGAATTTACGATAAACCCTAAAAACTTCCCTGATCCGACTCCAAAGGAACACTTGAGGGGATTTAATTTCATTTTGTACTTGTTTAACACATCAAAGCACTCTTGTAAATCCCTCACATGCCCTTCTGCCTTCTTAGACTTTACCAGCATGTCATCCACATATACCTCCATGTTTACACCGATTTTCTCCTTGAACATGTGGTTGACTAGCCATTGGTAAGTCGCACCCGCATTTTTCAGTCCGAAGGGCATTACTTTGTAACAATACAAGCCCGTATCAGTCCGAAAGCTGGTGTGATCCTCATCAGGGGGATGCATGCTAATCTGGTTGTAGCCTGAATATGCATCCATGAATGAGAGGATCTCATGTCCTGCAGTAGCGTCGACCAGCTGGTCGATCCTCGAGAGCGGGAAGCAGTCCTTTGGGCAGGCTTTATTGAGGTTTGTAAAATCCACGCAGGTTCGCCATTTGCCGTTAGGCTTGGGAACCAGCACTGGATTAGAGACCCACGATGGATAAAATGCCACCCGTATGAACCCATTCTCCTTTAGTCTTTCGACTTCTTCTTTTAAGGCCCTTGATCTATCTTTATTGAGCAGCCTTCTTTTCTGTTGCATAGGTGGAAAGGTTTTGTCTATATTCAGGACATGGTTGATTACCGCGGGATCTATCCCAACCATGTCTTTATGCAACCAGGCGAAAACCTCCTGGTTTTTTCGCAAGAATTCCACTAGTGCATGCTTCGTGGTAGGCTCTAAGTTTCTCCCAACCTTTACGACTTTGGTTGGGTCTTCTTTGTCAAGTTGGACCTCCTCCAGGTCCTCGACGGGTCCAACATTTTCTTCAAAATCCCCAAAGCGAGGATCTAAATCTCCATCCTCACTTTGGGCATCACCCTATTTGGTGACTTCATCACCGGATTGGGCTTGCGTATCAACTGCCATCTCCAATCTATCTGGGGTAGTGCTCCTCGGCGTTCCACTTTTTGCCTTTGTGATCGAGACGTTATAGCACTCCCTGGCTTCCCTTTGGTTTCCCGAAACGCGTCCTATCCCCGCGTCTGTCGGGAACTTCATGGCTAGGTGCCACATAGAGATGACGGCCCGTAGATCAACCAGTATGGGCCTTCCAATAACGGCGTTGTACGCCGAAGGACAATCGACCACTACAAAAGTGGCGAGTAATGTCCTTGTTGCAGGCGCTATACCCGTCGTTACTGGGAGTTTGATCAATCTGGCTGGGGCGAGTCCTCCAGCGAAGCCGTATATCGTTTGATTGCAGGGCTCCAAGTCCTTCACGGATAATTTCATGCGTTCCAGTGTTGATTTATACAGGATATTCACTGAACTTCCTGTATCGACCAGTACCCTCTTCATTATCATATTGGCCATCTGGATGTCCACGACCAGCGGATCAGAATGTGGGAACCTGACGTGTTGGGCGTCTTCATCAGAGAAGGTTATCTCTCCTCCCTCTGACCGAGCCTTTTTTGGTGCATGGTCCTCCACAGTCATCATCTCGATGTCCTGGTCGTGGTGCAGAGTCCGAGCATATTGTTCTCTGGCCTTTCCGCTATTTCCCGCGAGGTGCGGGCCTCCACAGATGGTTAAGAGTGTTCCAGCCACGGGGGCAGGCTGTAATGGTGGCGAGCGTTGGCGTGTGGGCGCCTGCTCGTTGCCACCTGGAGCTTCTCGTTGGGAATTTCCCGAGGCCCATACGTATCTTCTCAAGTGTCCTTCTCTAATAAGGAACTCGATTTTGTCTTTTAACTGGTTGCATTCATTAGTGTCATGTCCGTAGTCATTATGGTAACGACAGAACTTGGTGGTGTCTTTTTTCGAAATGTCCTTTCGAATGGGCCCAGGTTTCTTGTAAGGCACACTGGAACTTGTGGCCTGGTAAACCTCTCCCCAAGACTCAACAAGGGCAGTGTAGTTAGTGAACCGAGGTTCAAAACGATTACCCTTGGCTCGTTTGTTGTTGGAGGTGGAAGGCTCGTTATACGGCCGTTTTCCACCGTTCTTGCCATTACCGTTGCCATTCCCGTTGCCTTTGCCGTTGCCACTAGGTTTGGACCCATTGGCGGCCTTGGCGGGTTCGAAAGCCTTCTTATCCTTGCCTGAGGGCTTTCCATCGTCGGGAATGGCCTCTTCAAGCTTGATATAGCGATCAGCTCGATCCAAAAATTCTTGGGTAGTTCTCACCCCTTCCTTTCGGAGACTCTTCCAGAGGGGAGAACGACGTTTTACTCCTGCATTTATGGCCATCATCTTCCCTTCGTCCCCGACCATCTTCGCTCCAGCTGCTGCTCGCATAAAACGTTGGATGTAGTCTTTCACTGACTCCCCATCCTGCTGGCGAATTTCGACTAGCTGGTTTGCTTCGGTTGGGTGTACACGACCAGCATAGAACTGTCCGTAGAACGCCCGTACGAACATTTCCCAGGAAACAATGCTTGCGGGAGGGAATTTTAAGAACCACTCCTGCGCTGCTTTAGAAAGTGTTGCAGGGAAGATCCTGCACCGAGCGTCTTCGGACACTTTCTGAATGTCCATTTGAATTTCAAACTTATTGACATGCGAGACTGGGTCTCCATATCCGTCAAAGTTTGGGAGCGTGGGCATCTTGAATTTGCTGGGAGTTTCGGCGTTAGCTATCCTCTGTACGAAAGGAGTGCCTTTCCTCCTATCGTGGTCGATGTAAGAAGTCCTTCCCCCGACAAGTTGTAGCACTGCCTGGTTAAGGGCGTCTATCTGGGCCTGTATAGTGGCAGGAATCGCTGTGGCCTCCGTTGCCGGGGGGACGTTCTCGCCATGCCTCTCACGGTGATCATAGAGTACATCTCTCAGGTCCTCTTCTCTTCTCTGCTGCTCGCTACCCCCGACCCGGTTGAAGACATTATTTTGTCTGGGCTGCCCCCCAGCATCCTGTCTATTTGGTTGGTCATCTTGAGGTACCTGGCTCCTGCCTTTACTTCTTTCTTCATTCCTCCCACCGGCATTTCCTTTGCCTAAGTCGGCCTCATTATATCCGTGGCCATCTCTGAACCTCGACTGGCTATGGTGAGATCGGCTGTTCCCTCGATGTCCGTTCCTGGCTGAACTGTCCCGAGTGTTAGAGGGTGGCCTGCGCTGGTCGTGGTGTCCCCGTGCATCATCGTGCCATGGGGGGCCCCGGACCGCAGAGCCTAACTCTGAGTCCCTCCTGTTGCCAGGAGGGTACTGACCTCTGTTTGGTAGGTTCGGCCCATCATCCCTATGGCGTCTAGGGCTGCGAGGCTGATGCTCAGCCCTATTTTGCCTCTATTGCGGGGGATTACTCCGAGCAGCTTGGGATGGTTGCTGTGCCTCAGGATCCAGTGGGACATCGTCATGGGGCATCTGAGGCTGCTCGGGCCTTTGTGGACTCGAAGGCTGGATCAGTGGGCTTGGATTAGGACCCCTCTGGGGTGGCCCATTCACAGGTTGGTCAGACAGCGAGGCAGGTGCAGCCTGATTTCTAGCCAATAGCAAGGCTGCCTCGAGGGCTACCATGGCTGAGCTCTGACAGCGGTCCACCTCCGCCTGCCTTTCGCTCAATTCTGCGCGCTGCCACTCAATCTCCTGCTGCTGCCGCGCCATAACTTCAGCGGCAGTCTCCTTACTGGCTCTCAGACTAGCCAGTTCTTCCTGCAACGCGCCCAGGGTACTCTTCAGCGTTGCATCATCCATTTCCTCCTCCTCAAAGTCCAGTTGTGGCTCATCCTCTGCCATGCTTGCAGGAGGAGGAGGAGGTGGCGGGTTTGACGGTGTAGCGGCGGCCGCCTGTCCAGTTTTCTTTCCATCTTTCGCCATTAGTTTTTTCAACAACGATAAATCAAGCTCTCAACGAAAGCACCAGAATGTTGACCCACGATTTGGCCAACTGACACAGAGTCAGAATATGCTTAATATGAATGAAAGTAATGAGAAGAACGTAATGACGAAAGTAAATAAGACACAGTATTTTATAGTGGTTCGGCCCCACGATCTGGTAATGACCTACGTCCACTTAGGTTGATATTGATAAAAAAATCAGATGAGTGATCAAAGAACTAGGATTCAATGAGTTTCACTGATCTTTGAAGAACAATACAATATTACTCGGAGAATTAGTATAGTCTCCAATGATTCAAAAGCCAAAAGTCCCCTCCCTTGAGCTATCTCTTGCTATTTATAGGCTCAAGGGGGATTACAAAAGGTTATTACAGATATTCTTTCCTGAATAATCGGATACTCAGGAGATTGTGTGAGATAAATTCGGGATTCACAAAGATCTTCCCATTAATGTTGCCTTGTATGCGGAGCTATCGACCAGACTGGTCGCAGGTAAGACAGGTTCGCACTGCTTCTAATGTGTCTCCTGGTCGATACTCTAGCAGAACATTTCCAGGTGTCAGCCACGTGTCCAGGGATCACTTGCCACGTCACCAATGCTAATTTTTTGGATAACAATTTGGTATTAATGGAATTTGATAATTGATGTATGAGCAATGTAAATTTGTGTTTTGATATGTATATTATGTGTGTAAATATGGTGATTGTTTTGACTTGCCCGTGGGATGATTCTGGATATGAATATCATGGCTGAGGGGTTAAGTCAGTGATTGAAGACTAATTCAGAATGTATGTACTCAAGATAATTAATTGGACCTGGTACCGTTATAATGGGGGCGACAAATGATAGTTAAGGTCGGAACCCTCCAATTGCCCCTGGAATTCACACCAGATGTTTGCTAGTATGCGAGTAAGGCTGCTAGATCAGGAGGAGGAGATTAGATGGTTGAGACAGGGGTTCCCTTAGGGAAATGTTGTTTCGTATGTCTTGACATCAAAGGCACTAGTGTTGATTCAATTTGAGGATGGAATCTAATAAGAGTTATCGTATGAAATTCTTTAGAAGCATTATCCTCCAGTTTCTGAGGGAGGTCTTGGTTTGCTCAAGAATTGATAAATAAATAAGCATGATTAACTTCGTCGTTGGTGATATGAGAATGGTAGGTCATGATAGAGTAGTTGCACCATGCATATGCAGCGGGAGGATGCCCGGATGTGGTGGGAAGTGGTACCCCAGACTCGGAATGTTGTCATGATGGGTTGGGAGGAATTCAGACAGTGATTTGACAAAAGAGACTACTATGACGTAGTTTGAACTGTGAAGACTAAAGAGGTTATGAACTCAGTTCAGAATGGTAAGACAATGGCAGAGTTTGTCAATGAATTTGATGGGTTAGTCAATCAGCTTTGGATTTGATACAAGCGGATATAGCCTGGAAAGAACGATTTATTTAAGGATTGAGCTCTGGGATGGCCCAGAGCATCGAGGTCGCTCCAGTTCATGAGATTTTTATCTATGTTCGATCGGTAGGGAGGGCCATGTTATAGAAGATGCAACAAATGAAATATGAAGCGAGAGTGTCATGGGGCAGGAAACTCAGGCAATGGTACTTCCATTTGTGGGATTGGGTAGGGGCAGATGCCCAGTAACCTAAAAAGAAGGACCCCTGATAGTTCTACTGCTCCTAGTTTTGACAGGAAGGGTTATAGTTTACATGTTAGCCGCCAGGACAGCGATGAGGCCTAGTGAAGTTATTTAGTATGCGCTAGATGCGAGAGACGCCATCTGGGAGGATGCCAAGTGAAGGCATGTTTTCTATATGGAATAGTTAAGCACGTTAGGGTGGATTGCCCGAGATTGGAGAAGGGAGGACTGGTTTGCCTTGTTACAGTCAAAGACCTAGGCTAGTTCCTCGTAGTGACCAGTTGACTTGTTAGTTGTCGTTCTTTGTTATATAATGATCTGGAAGAGTTCGGTGCAGCGTATCTCCCAGAAAAGATTCAGATGTGAAGTACATGCCTCAAGGTTGTTGTACAATGGGGCTTGAGATATTAGTGCCTGCTGGGCAAGAGTTGGTAACTTTCAATAAAATAATTGGAATACAAGTGATTGAGCTCGTCATATGAGAGTTTTGATATGAGTCTGAGTAGAAGATAATTTGTTAAATAAGGGCCAACCATGGATTGCATGAGATGGTAATGATGTCTGGATTTGGAAGGGAAGGGCCCGGTTGCATCTACGGGATGCCTAGACATTGGTGTAGATATCACCTGGAATATATCAGTTAGACTGAATGGAAACTGGATTAGCCAGTAAGGTTTCCAATGGGTGCACAAATAATTGTTGGGTACGCTACAAGCTTGGGATATGGATAGACTCGGTATCAGGGACATCATGAAGAATGGTATTAATTTAGCAGAAAGAATTAATGGTTCAGTTGAATAAGTATTTGATTTGAGGATGGATCAGACAGAGCATTGCATCGTGGAACACGTCGACATCGCCTGTTAAGGATGAAGGATTCAATTTCCAGTTGCAAGATAGGGCAATGTTCTCAGGAATTGATCTTGGATCTAGTTATTACCAGCTGAGGATCAAGGAAAAAGACATTCTAGGAATTACTTCTTGCACCAAGTAGGATATGATGGATTATCAGTGAAGGTTCTTAACTGACCAACGCTTCAATGACACAGGTAAGTTCGACAACTAGGGAGTACAGAAACGACATGGATGAGTCATATCCAGGTTGGTTAGTAATATGTTGGTCTACTCCCAGTTAGAAGCAGAACGTGAATGAATACTACGTTGATAGTTTTAGGACTAATGAATTAGGGTTTCAGGTAAGGCTCCAGAAAGTGTAAGCTATGATTTCTCCAAGGATATTCAAGGTCATGTTATGAGAACTGATGGGATCATGTATGAAGAAATTCAGTCAGAAGCCACAAAGAAATTACCGAAGAACATCTGATGGGTGAGAAGTGCAGTGAGACCGGTAAGACACGTCAGCTACTACTTGAAGCATCTTCGAAGACAACCATACCCAAGATTTGGATAACACAAGAACCTAATGTTTGTATGAATTGATAGTTTTGTACCGAAATTTTCAGAAGATCTTGTAAGGATTGGTTAGCACCCTATGATGTTAAAATCTGTAAGCAATGGATGGATACGAAAGGACAACGTGATGGATATTGTCTTTACTTAAGATATGAAACTATAAGGTGGTGCATTAAAGACTAAGACCTGCCCAAGTATAGACTGAAAGGATGGTTGTTCGTGCTTCATGGTAGATAAAAGAAAAAGAACACGAATGTTATATACGGATCATTAAGTTGATGGTAATGCTAGATAGTTCGGTTAGGATGCAGTGCTTGCAACCACAGAATAGAAATTAATATTTTAGCGCAAAGGATTTGAGCGTTTGGTCATCTGTAGAGGAATAACCTTGAGACCAAGACCTAGTGGAAATTAATGGGTGATTCATATTGGAAACCTTTGGTTGTATAAGGGAAAAGTTAATATGGAAGTTTACCTCCTAAGTTGGAATGATTTGTGCCAGTTGGATAAGACGCCACATATTACTGTAAAGTCAGACGAGGTAACGATCAAGATTGATATAGTATCTGTAGTTGATAGTGGACATATATATCTTTATGGACAATAAAATTCAGAGAGAAGATCTTGTAGGAATGGCTCAAAATCCTACTACTTTAGTATGAATGAATTAAGATATGAAGATTGGATGAGTGATCCGATAGAACCTAGTGTTGAGGTGGAGATTCTAGATGAATATTGTACTACCTCCTTATGAATATTGTAACTAGGAAGTTTAAATGGATGTTAAGATCTAAAATTCGTATATTGAAAGTTAAAAAGGTATAGTAATGAATCATAAGGGTGGACCACATTAGACTGCAAGTAAGATGGTTGGACATGAAAGGTTGTGATTCAACAGGTTGAGCTAAAACAACTTGATTCGTGTGAACGAGTATCATAATAATAGGTATGGGTGAAGGAAGAGTGTATGTCAATGTGGGACACCGAAGTTAATGGTGTTGATCTGAGACCCTTTATTTTACATGTTTTGAAAAGGATGTTGTAGACAAAGAGTATAAGATTGTGACTTAGAATTATCGGTTACCTTCAGATAAACTGACAATCTAAAGAAGTGACTCATATTTGGAGAATTATACATCGAATGTGTAAGTGTTTGGAGCATCAAGCCAAGTACGGTTCCTTGATTGATTCACAATGGTGAATGTTGGTCAATGGCTAGAGTGACTCTACATAAGATACAGTGAAGTAGAAAGCCAGAAGTACATGTTCCAAGTAATGAAATGAGAGAGAGAATATTGTGGTTCAGTATTGGTTCTGGATTTTTAGGGCAGAAGTGTTTGCCTATTTAAAAGGACATAAGGGTCCGCAAATTTCAAATGTGGGAACACGAAGTTCCATGATAGGAGAGTTTGTACTTCTCTGAGTATTGTGGACAAGAAAGGATAAAATATTTTGGGGAAGAAAGAGGAGTTTTGACTCCCTATTTAATAAGACTTTTGAGATCTTATCAAGGGCTAGGCTAGGGGCCTACAGATTAGCCTCACCCTAGTATGGGTGGTGTCTCATAAATATTACTGGTGCCAATGTTAAGGAAAGAAGTGTGTGATAATCACTGCTGATGAGGTGAGGGGGTCCTAGGATTTTAGCGGGAGTTATTACGCAAGGAAAAGCTAATGGAATTATGATAAATGGGATAAGGTCTTATGGAATAAGACTGTCACTCTAATGAGAGTGTTACTGAAGGAAAAAAAAAAGGTAAAGTACTGGACTTTGTGGTTACAGTACCCAGAAGTGTGTGAATAAATTTCAAGGACAAAATTTCAATAACGAGGGGATAGTTGTAACGTCTCGAAAATGCTAATAAGGTTTATTGTCTTGATTAGCGTGCTGGGAGGGCATAGTTGGATATATGTGTGATTAATTGATTAGATGCGTGACTATGTATCATACATGATTTGTATGATGATATGAATATATTTAGATGCATGTTTATGAGTATTAAATATGCATGTGGGCCCATTTTTGATAATAAGGGCATACTTGTAATATTGGCCCGTTGTGGGTATAAATATGATTATATGTGAGTAAATGATTGAGATCACATTATTATGTGGATATATTTGCAGTATATGGCTTGAGGCGATCCTAGTGAGCGGATTAGCGGAATAGTCACGACGGGGTTTAATACCCGACTCGGGGCGAGCCTAGGGATATTTTGGGAAATTTAATGTATATTTGGGGATTGTTGAGTAACGAATAAGTGTTTGGTGATTAGTTGGGGCATGTTAGGATTAATTGGGAATTATTAGGACTGTTGAAGAATTAGTGGGAAATGGGAAACAAAGACTGTTTTGCCCTTGAGGGGCTTCGATGGCAGATAGTTAAGCAGGGGTATATTGATCATTTGGTTAGAGGATAAGCTTAATAATTTAGAAACCTTCAGAAATCAGAACACTCTGTTTTCTCACCACTCCCAATTGACCCTCTCTTCTTCTCCCTCAATTTGGGGGAACTTCGAGGAAGCTTTGTTGCTGAAAGCTTTAGGAAGTGAAGACTTGAGGTCTAGAAGTTGATTAGCTACAGCTAGGGGGAGTAGTCACAACCAAGGTGAGTTTTAATTTTTGTTTCAATGGTGCTTTGTTTTGGTTTTATAGTTGTTCTTAGTTTTAAGGTTTAAGAATGTGAATTTGAATTTGGATGGAAGTTTGAGTGTGTTGAGCTGGGGTTTTGTTGCTGGAATCATATTGGTGTTTATGCTGGGGATAGAATTATAGTTTTAGGATTTATTTTGGAAGTTTTGGTGGACTTTTGGCTAGGAAAAATGCTGGAAAATCCAGAGGATTCTAGGTTCATGCGGGCATGCCGTGACCCAATTCATGGGCGCTGTGGCCCGCGTGCCCTAGATGCCCCAGGAGGGTTTGCTTATTTATAGGCACACCACGACCCTAATGGGCAAGTCGCGGCCCGCCTCCCCCCATATTCAGAGGTTGCGCCTCTGACTTGAGGCACGTTGTGTCCCTCAAGGCTAAGTCGCGGCCCGCCTAGACAGTTTTAGCCTAGGTTTGTCTTAAGGCCCTGGGGGCTCGGGGATCTAACCTTAAGCACTCAGGACAATTTCTACTACCAGATTTAGTAAAATTCGAGGTCCCGGAGGCTAGTAATTAATCCAAAGCTTTTAAATGGTTTAGAATCTTATGGTTATCCATTATCGCATTGTGACTAGGTTATACTGCAAGGGCTCAAGGATTAGGTATCGTGCTCGGGGTTACCATATACTAGGTGCTCGGGACCTGAGGTAAGAAAACTGCACCCGAGTTGTGATTGGGGGTTGAACCCTTTGTATGAATATATTATGAACATGAACATATTTGTAGTTGAGAATATCTTATTGGGCATGCTTGTATATGCTGCCATTGAATACTTTCTATGCATTGTGCATCAGTGATTATATTTGTTTACAGGCCGACCTAAGGGTGCCAGGGGCCGATAGTAAGCGTGTGGAATGCAGCTCAGCCTAAGGATGCCAGGGTCGGCCATTAAGCCAGTGGACTCGGCCTATGGTGTTGACGACAGAAACTCGTCAACGAAATATGAATGGAAAACTTAAAGACTTAGCCAATGTCTAATGAACGCAAAAGAATTTATGGAAATTTCAAAGAAGATTACAGGTGAACCGTAGAAGAAAAACTAGTATATTGCTCTTAGAATAGTCTGATATTACAAGAATTTTCCAACCCCCTCATTTGAGGGGTCGAAAACTATTTATAGAAGGGCTCTAATGGCCTCTGATACAAGGTGGTCCCAAAGCACAAGATAGTACGTTTGTACTCTATCAAAGTAGTGGTGAAAGGTGTAGAGGAGCAGAGGATAGTGGTGTCGGGTGTGGGTTAATGGTCAGAGGTGTGCAGGTCATCCCACCACTCCTTGCACTGAGTCGTACCACCACTACTTGTCGGGCACTGATGTCAGAGCCACGCCTCTGCATCCCCCAGGGCTGTACATCTTGTACTTGTTCACGTGCCTCATACCTGAAGGTCCTTCTCACACCTCCAAAATATATCTTTTCTCTTCGCCTTCTAATATGTTGCTAAGTGTTGGACACATCTACTAGTTCTCCTTGTATATTTGGGAGGCTTGGGACATATAGTATGTGATGAGACAATGACACCTCCACTATGTGTGGCTCTCCCCAGTGCCTTGGCATCATAGTGATGAGGCCCTTGCATGTCTTACATACGGGTGAAGTATCTTCGGCTCATAGGCGGTGTCACCACATTCGGAGCAACATGACGAGGTGTTGGGACTCTGCGTGGTGTTTGCGGGTGTGCGAGCCATCTTGAAAGCCATAACCCACGTGGTGTCCGTGGGTGTGCGAGCCTCTGCGTATCGCGAAACCAAGGGACCTAGAATCTCACGAAGCCCTCCACGTGGGCATACCAGTCTTGGTGCGCAACCCTTCCTTCACCCGTTCAGCCTCACACAGCAAGGCGCCCTTGATTCCGTAGGCCTCGCATAGTGAGGCATCATTGGCTCCGCGGGCCTTCCACAGTCGTCTAGCCCCTACTCATGCCTCGCACAGCCTTTCGCCCTTGATTCCGCACTCCACCTTCATCTGTTCAGCCTCGCACAGTGAGGCACCCTTGATTCTGAAGGCCTAGCATAGCAAGGCCTCATTGACTCTGCGCGCCTCACACTCAGCCGACCGAGACTCTAAGCCACAAGCACATGGGTCTCGATCTTGTGGCGCCCATGAAAGCCAGACCACTGAGGGGTGCGCTAAGTGTTGCGAGGGTTGGTGCGCATGTCAAAGCCAAGCTAGGCCTCTCATAGCAAGGCCTTCGCTCGTTCTATGCTCACGCCCACATGCGCCGATGGATGTCTCAAGGGAATATTTCCCACATTCACATAAGGGCGCCGGGTCTGGACAAAATACAATAAACAAAAGTGTGGTTCGTGCTTAACTATTTGTATTGGTTGATGAGTTTGATTTATGCGCTTGATTAAGCTGAGTACTTTTATTGAGATTGTTGCATATATTTTGTTGTCAGGATAATCTGGTGAATTTTATTTACTCCTTTTATAATGTTGCCTAGTTGTGCATGTTGTTTTAAGTTTTCTTGCTGAGCCTTGGCTAATGGGTGCTATGTGGTACAGGTAAGGGAGTTGATAGTTGGATCAGCCATGAGTTGGAGAGCTTCAAGGGTGGTGTGTACATATGCAGCTTGCCAATCACCATGGTCGGGATGGCTTGGGAGGAACTATGGTTAAACCTTGTTTTGCCACTTAGGACTGCTAAGTTGTATATGTTTATCTTGTACAAATATGTAAACTGATTCTTGGAATCCCGTGTATAAACTTAATATTTTAATGAAAATTAACCAATTTTTTTTTACCAAATCTTTGATTACTTTACCTTGACTTAGTCCTTAATTACACATTTAAGTTCAAAGGACTTTCTTAGCAGCTTAAGCACTATTTTAAACACACAGTGTAATGGTCTTGGTTGTCTAGGGCATTATAGATACCTAGAATAACCAGGCGGGGGGCAATAAGTGAAAGGGGACTGTGAGGGCGACCAGAATGGCACCAAAAAAAATAAGCCCAGTGAAAAGTACAAGTCTATCTACACTGCTTATACTGATCTAATAGATGCACGAGAGTGTAACTTCATGGAAAACTCTAATCGCCTTCCATGGAAGAAACCAGAAACCCTGAGCCACTAGAGGACGAAGAGAGACCTCGCCTATTTCTGTTGATACCACAATGACATCGGCCACAAAACTAATCATTTTCATAAGCTAAAAGATGAGATCGAGACTCTCATCCGGGTTGGACCGTTAGCCCAATATGCCTGAAACAGAGTAATTCCCAATCAGCCAGCCATGCAAAATATTAAACAAGCTCAAGAAAATCTGGTAAGTCAACCCCAGGTTCAACTAGATCAAGGGAATCAAATCCTCCCCCCTCCAATAGAAGGGAGGGACATAGCCACTAATGCCGGGGGACCTCATTTGGCTGGCACGAGTAATGGGGCCCAAAAAAGGTACATACAGGAGCAAAAAAGTCTCAATGGCACTGAGTTCATTCCGGAGCAAAGGTTATCAAAATAACGACAATTGGAGAAACAACCAATCCTTTTCAAGGAAGAGGACACTAGCCACATCTAGTTCTCGCATAAGGTTCCACTGGTGATAACCGTTCAGCTCGCCAATCGAAGAGTACCGAAGATATTGATTGATAGTGGGAGCTCTGTAAACGTGCTATTCAGTTCCACCGTAAAAAATATGGGGTTGTTTGTAGCTGATCTTAAGGAGACCTCGATGACCCTATACGGATTCTCAAGAGAAGGAACAACAATCATAGAGATGATTGGGCTCGTAGTGACACTGGTAGATGATGTGCGAGTTGTTGCTAAAATGCTCGAGTTCATCGTAATCGAATGTTTGCTCCGTACAACATAATTTTTGGACGACCCACACTGATGACTTTTGAGGCTATCACCTCAATCTGACATCTAGCAATGAAGTTTCCCTCGACCTCAGGTATATGTACTGTAAGATGAGATCATCTCGCTACCATAGAATGCTATAGCATTGCTATGAAGGGAAAATCACAACCCGGGCAGCAAGTGATGGCCATCATTGAGGGGGAAGAGGATTCTCTGTTAATCGAAATTGCTCATGGGGCAGAAGAACCCCAGCAAAGAGATAACGAGGTCGCCCAACAGTATGACATTGATCTGAGATTAGGTGAAGACAAGTTTGAGCTCCAAGCATTGGAGGAGGTCTAAGAAATCAGTATCGACCTAGAGGTACCCTTAAGGGTTGTAAAGGTTGGAAAGATTCTTGGAACTGAAAGGAAGAAGGAGCTGGTCGAGATTTTAACCTGGACGTCTTCGCTTAGTCACATTAAGAAATGGTTGGAATCAATCCAAATGTTATGATGATTACTCTAAATCTAGACAAGAATGTGCCTGCAAGAGTACAAAAATGAAGGCTTTTGGGGAATGAGTGATAATAAGCTTTAGAAGAAGAAGTAGATTGCTTACTCAAGTGTGGATTCTAAGGGAAGCAAAATATTCAACCTGGATTGCTAACCCTATTATTGTCCCAAAGCCTAATGGAAAGTGGAAAACATTCATTTACTTCTCCGACCTCAATAAGGCCTATCCTGTGGATTGTTTTCCACTACCTCGAATCGATCAGTTAGTAGACGTAACAGCTGGTCACGAGTAGATGTCCTTCATGGATGCATATTCTGGATATAACCAGATTGCGATGAACACTAAAGATCAAGAGATTACTAGCTTCATGACAGAGCATAACGTATACTACTACAAGGTTACGACATACATGCTGAAGAATGCTGGTGCAACATACCAACGGCTGGTAAACAAAATGTTCATTAACCAGATCGAGAAAAACATGGAAGTGTATGTCGATGATATGATAGTTAAATAAAAGACTGATAGTAACCATGTATCTATCCGGGAATAATGTTTTGGCGTGCTAAGGAAATATGACATGAAGCTAAATCCCTAGAACTGCACCTTTGGTGTTTCCTCAGGAAATGTTTTGGGCTTCATAGTCAACAAAAGGGGCATAGAAGAGAACCCAGAGAAGATTAGGTTGTTATTAGAAATTCCTTTGCCTTGGTCGTGCAAATAATTATAGAGCTTAATTGGGAAAGTGGTTGCCCTAAACTGCTTTGTTTCAAAATCTACTGACAAATGTCTCCCGCTCTACAATTTTCTCAGGGGAAATAAAAAGTTTTAAGTGGACCGAAGAATTTGAGCAGGCATTTTGGAATTTGAAAACTCACCTGGTTGAACCCCCCATACTATCAAAATTAGCGACTGGAGAATTTTTTTCCTTATACCTAGCTGTGATAGAAAATGAGGTCAGCGCCATATTAGTTCGAGAAGAAAATCGGGCGCAAAAATTGGTGTAATACATGAGTAAAAGGCTTCTGGGATCTGAATCCAGATACCCATTAATAGATAAAATCATGTTCTGCTTGATCTAGGCCTCAAGAAAACTTAGGCCATATTTCCAGTCAGTTTGAGATATTATATTAGCCATGTACAACAATCAAGAGTCAAGCACTCGCTGATTTTGTCGCAGAATGCACAAGTTTTTAGGACGATCCAATGAGAGAACCAGTGCAAAAGTTGTTGAAACTCTTCGTTGATGGATCATCTAATGAAAATGGGTCTAGAGCTGGGATAATTCTGATCTCGCCTGAGGGACATCGATTCCATACAACCTTGAGGTTTGGATTCGAAGCATCCAACAATGAAGCAGAGTACAAAGCTCTATTGGCAGGAATACAGGTGGCAAAAGAACTGAAAGCAAACACGATCCAATGTCATAGTGATTCTCGGCTCGTGGTTAATAAGATATTGGGGGAGTATCAAGCTCGAGGTATCAAAACGATGGCTTATATAAATAAGGTTAAAGATGAGTTGTCTGAGTTTGAGTTCTACTCCATTAAGCAGATACCCTGCAAGAAGAATTCAAATTCTGATGTTTTTGCCCGACTTGCAACCACCAAATAGGTCGATACATTTAACGTAGTCCCAATGGATTTCTTAGAACAACCAAGCATAAAGGAAGAATCGGTTGAGGTTGGAGTGATTGACACAAAACCTACATGGATAACCCCCATAGTGGAATACCTCACAACCAGTAAACTACCAAATGACCAAAAGGATGTAAGAAAATTGTTATATCAAGTCTCACAGTATGTTTTTAAAGAGGCAATTCTCTACCGATGAGGGCATTCACTAACCCTCTTGTGATGTGTTCTATATGAGGAATCATAGACTATCCTACATGAGATACATGAAGGGTTCTGCGTAGACCACACTAGGAGGTGGGGGGCAAAACCTGGCTCTAAAGATATTGAGGTAGTGCTATTTTTGTCCTACGCTAAAAAAGGACTCAAACTTATACATCCAAAAATGTGATAAGTGCCAGCATTTTGCCACCATTGCTCGAGCAAGAAAAGGAGGAGTTCGCTATGCAGTTTTTGCCATCGACTACTTTACAAAGTGGGTCAAGATCAAACCTTTGGCGACCATAACCTCGAAGAAAGACCTGGATTTCATTGTGAAGAACATCAAATGCCATTTTGGGCTCCCAAAGAAGATCGTGTCTAACAACGGAACACAGTTCGATATTGATCTTTTTACAAACTTTTGTGAGAAGTACGACATAACCAAGAGTTTTTTTCTTCAGTGGCGTACCCACAAGCTAATGGGCAGGTCGAGGCTGAAAATAAAACCCTAAAGTTGAGTTTAATGAAACAACTAGATGAAGCTAAGGGATTATGGCCCGAGCAGCTCCTACAAGTACTTTGAGCCTATAGGACCTCACATCGCACCTCTACACAGCATACTCCCTTCTCTTTAACCTTTGGAATTGAGGCTATGCTCCCAATTGAAGCACTAGTGACGTCACATAGATAGAAAACCTTCAATCAAGACTAAAACCATGACTTGCTCAACACATCTCTAGATCTGATCGAGGCCATTATCAACAGAGAATTACTCGTTACTTTAACTCGAAGGTAAAAGGACAAAGACTCAGTTTGGGTGACTTATTTCTCTGAAGGGTGTTTTTGGCAAGTAAAGATCTTAAAGATGGTGTATTGGGACCGAACTGGGAAGGACCGTACCAGATCGTGGAAATCCTACATGAAGGAACCTTCAAACTTGCTCAGATAAGTGGAGAATTGGTCCCACGGACCTGGAATACTCTACATCTCAAAAAATACTATCAATAATAGGATGGCTTTGTTAATGTTTAATGTTTTTAGTATTTTTCCGTTTAAGGCTTATTTATAAAAACCAATCTATTTTTATAGCACTAAATTTCTACATAATTTAAACGTAGAATCGATATTTTTATCTTATTCTTGTGATGCATCACGTGCTCATTTTGTAAAAGCGACCTAGAATATTCATAAATTTTGATCGCTTAGGGAAATATAACCCTCAAAGAGTTAATTTTTTAAACATGGAAATTGGGAAATTTATTATTCTACGAATTTTGAAAGCTTGAATTTTCAAAGAAATTCTGAATACAAACTAAGATAAAGATAATTCAAAGAAAAAAAAACCTAGAATTCAACTAGGTTATCCTGGATATATCCAGGTGCGAGGCCTGATTCCTAACAGGTATAACACTATTAGGCGAACAAACTCTTGGATATAGCCAGGTCTGAGGCCTGATTCCTAACAGCTATGACGCTATTAGGCAAACAAACTCCTAGATATAATCAGGCCTGAGGCATGATTCCTAATAGGTGTAACGCTATTAGGCGAACAAACTACTGGTTATAACCAGGTCATTAGCCAAAATTAACTAGTTGAGTCATTAGGCACTTGTCTCAATCTAGAATTTACCACTATGACTATGCAAATGTACAAGGACTTAAGGTTCATAAACATGACAAGATAGTAGATGAAGGGGAAAAAATAGATTAGAAATTGATGAACATATACTAACACGGGTATATGAATAACTCAAGTAGAAATTATCTCGACCTAAAAGGCCTACACACAAAAGGCACCAGGCCTAAAATGAAATAATAATAATAAAATATATATACATCTATAAGAGAGGTCCCCCTTCATCCCTGAACTCCTATGAATTTTTCGTGGTATGATACCTCTTCCTCCTCAACCTCTGTCGTAGCTACGGAAGCCTCGGCTGTGTCTGCAGGCTCCTTTGATAACCGGTCCTGGAATTTGGCAAGTTAGTGCCCCCAAACTTCCACATCTAGGAATGAGAAGTCCCCTTATTGGTTATACACCCAGACTCGATAGAGCATTTCTTCTAAAGAGTTCTCCGCTTCAACAACATCCTCCTTGGCTTTGACCTTGACCTCCGCAAGCCTCTTCTTGAGACTATTGACTTCGGCAAGCCTTTGCTTGACTGTCAATCTTCGCAAGCTTATCCTTAAGATCTTTAACCTTAAGTTGAAGAAGGTCCTGCTTTAGGATCACCTCCAAGGCTTGGGCTTTGACAACTCACTCATTCTCTTGCGAAGTCTTCAGGGCATTGTTGGCCTCATCCAAGGATGCCCTTGTGGCTTTGGCTTCCTCCAAGGTGGCATGTGCCTCCCCCAAGGTAGCCCTGTCCTCGTCAATCTCAGCTGGGACCTGAGCGATGTTGCAGATCTGAGCTATGCAAGACTACAAACAAAGGATAAAGAGGGGTTAGTTTTTGAATGCATGAGACTAAATGAAGAAGATCAGTATAGTACTTACCGTCAGAGTCATCCCTAATGCAGAGTTGAGGATGGTCATTGAGAGTCGCAACTCGATAGCCTACAACTCATTGACGGTGACCACACTCGCATGCTTCATCATGTGGCTCACAATTTCCTGATATGAGTCGCACAGGGGCTCTGGATAATTCTCTACCTCGAGGAGGGGATCTAGGATGTAGACTGTCAAAGCTTCGGTTTGGATGACTTGCGGGACAGGAGTGGGGTTACGAAGAGCTGGTGGAGGAGCCAGCAGGGTCGTCACTATGGAGGGCTAAGGTTGTTACTTCTTCTAGGTGGAGCTGGGACCCTTATCTTTTGCAGGAGGCCTGGTGGCGATCCCAGCTCCGAGAGTAGTTTTCTTTAAAACCCTCAGCCTCTTTACTTGTGGTCTGATCTTGAGGGCCTCCTTTAGATTCAGTTCTTCATCTACAAAAGGGCGAGCATAAAAGTCAGATCCAAGAAATGATTAATCAAGATAACATAAAGCAAACAGTGACAGTACAAGAGCCCTACCCTTCGAACTAGAGAAGGAAACTACTATGATCGACTCTGGTAAAACCTCTAACTCTTGGAATATCAGAGGGGGAGACTCTAGTATTATTACGTCTAGGGACCTATGAGGTTCAGGCACTTCATCCAGACTAGACTCGTGCTCGGTCTGCCTAATACACGGGGTAAAAACACCTTGACACAGGGAAGGCCATGACAAAAGGTTTGTACTGTATTCCTAGAAAATAGTGGACCTAAAGTGAAGGGTATTATCTACAACTATGGTACATTTGGGGTAGCTATGATCGGGGTGTACGACCAATTAGTCCACACACTGAAGGAGCGTCAGATTCAGGTCCGGATCAACCGGGTGTCGACTCACGAGATGCCTTGGTTTAAATCGAAATAACCTAAAGCTGGCAGCAGCTCGATTCATTTCTCTATATGGGTTACCTTGGCCAGAGGTACCGACAGCTGCCCCCAATTCATCTTAGCCTTAGTCAGGATTTTTCCCATCTTCAGGAAACTTTCTTTTGCGCATCAACTGCGCGACCTCCTCCTCTTCATCAACCTCTTCAATGACTGAGATGAGTTCCTAGGGAGGAGGGAGCTTAGGGAGGGGGCTTCAAGCTCTGATGGCCAGTGTTTGATCTTTTTAGATTAGCTTGCAGGCCACAATGATGGCGTCATTCACCACCATCTGGAACTTTTTTCCTTGTCAAGAATACGAGCCAGAGTCTCATATTGACCTCCGAGGGTCTCTGACCGCCCCATTCTCTTATATATAGTTGCACAATGTAACAACCCGATCATAATATGTTTAAACCCTGATGAGAAAGAATTAAAGTACATAGTTCAAGGAGCTGAGAAACTTACGAGGACAGTTGAAATATCAATGGGTGCAGTTCTTGACCCGTTTGAGATAAAGAATTGATCTTTGTAGTCATTCAAGTGGCTGGAGATGTCAATGATGGAGGATTTTCTGGGGAATCTGGTGAGGTAGTAGAAGCCATCACCTCGTCCCTTTGATTCTAGAATGGTTTTGAGGAAAAAAAAAATACATGATATCAACGGGGGTGGGGACCTCCCACTCGTGCTTCAAAAATATATATTTTAGCCCCGCCAAAAGTTGGTACGAATTTGGGGGGAGCTAGAATGGGGCCAGTTCGATGTAGTTGAAAAAACTCTACAAAATACTGGTCCAACGGAAGAAAGGAACCTGCCTTCAGGTGCTCGTCACTCCAAGTCTCGAAGTCATCGTGAAGCGAAGTGCTGCTCCACTCTCCCTCCAGGGGAGGGTGGGCGACAGGACCCTCAAACCCCAACTCGATCCTGAGACTCAGTAAATTTTTATTCACCTTGCCCTGGGTCTTTATCCAGGATTCGATATGCTTGGTCTCAAAGAAGGTGTTGGGGTCAACCACGTTCTCCCTATCCACTTCTAGGGTGAAGTGAGAAATAAAGGTCTCAAATGTAGTCTGATTACCCTTACTCTTACTTTGGGAAGAAGAGTTCACCAATGACTTCTTCTGGTTATCCATAATTTAGTTTGCTTAACGAAAAAGCGGCTTGTTAGAGGTGACTTAAGATAAAACCTTACTACGATGATAAAGGTATGCAAACTCGAGGTTTTTGATACGATCTATTCGACCTAAAATATATACGAGCTAAGATTTCCCCTAGTGCCAATGCGTGTTCACACGCGCGGTCAATGACCACTTGCTTTAACCTCGAGAAACCCATGATATTTTAGAATTCGCGTGTCAAATCCAATACCTTTTTTGAAAGCAGTTTAATGCAAAACAACTCGAGAAACCGTAACCCTTAAGCTACCCAGAACTGAAAATAAAATCCCTCAAATCTTTACATTCACATACTCAAACAATCCTCTTTCAAACCCAGAAAATCACCTGTTTCTTTTTGTGAAGTCTTTCTAATCAGGCCTAGTGTTAATGTTTTTGGCCTAACAAAAACCCATACTAAACTTAAACATAACCGAAGTAAGAAAATACACTGAAAAATTTCATAAAACTTATTGAAAAATAAGATGAAATTTAAATCAGATATAAAGATACTTACAATTTGGTTTTTTGGTCAAGGAAATGATAGCGCACCAGAGGTAATAACCTGGAAGCTTCTAGAAGAGAATTTTGAGAAGAAAGCACTGAGAGTATTTTGAGAAGAAAGAAGAGAAATTTTTTTAATGCAAAGGTGCTAAAGTTCAGGTTTGGTATTCTTATTTATACGTAAACTTTGGGAACCTATCTAAGCCACACGATTAGATTAGTTCGAAATCAAAGGGCTCGGATTAAATAAACCAAGCGACGACAAAAACTTGACAAGATAGTTGTCATAGTACTCAAAACCTAAACAGGTGCAAATGACAAACCGACACGTGTTTCGCACTTGAGTGAGTGGGTAGGCACGTTTTCACATAATAGAAGCCTAAAATCCTTTACTGTGCATGTCAGAGGTGACGTCATGCACGAGTAGGAGCTCGGGGGCAAATTTTGTACCCCAAAATAAATACGAACTGAATTACTCACCACGAGATACAGATGGCAGACAAGCATATGAAGAAGGCGAACAGATAGAACATCTAGCTAACTCTGGAGTGAGTAGCTCGTGTCGAATTTGAGTAGCTTACGACAACCAAATAGTCTCCAGATCGCTTCTTGTGCCACCAACGTAGTTCAAGATGCACGATGGCCATATTGCCTTCGTGAAACTCTGAATGTGACCCATGTCAGTTTAGGTTAGTTCTTAAACATCCAACTCAAAGGAAGTGTTCAGATCGCGTAAGCTTGGTCACGACACACAATGAAGGATCCCAAAATACTCAGAGATTCTTTATACACTCATTAATGCTCATATATTATTATGTATTTATTACCTGATATTGGGGGCATAGAATCAATAGGCATTAATGTATTTATGTAAATGGGATGCTACCCAACAATGTAGGTTACCATATTTATGCACGGTTACCCAAAACTATCTAGACAGAATTCTCTATAAATAGAGAGGAGAATGGATAGAAAGGGAGAGAACATTTGGTATATTGAAACTCTGGTGAAATTGTGAAAAACGATTTCATAGTGAAAAACAAACAGATTAATAAGAGTGACTTGTGGAGTAGGTGGATTTTAATGAATGAACCACGTAAAAAGTGTGGGGGATCTAAATACTTATTTATTTATCTCATTATGGTTTAGCAAAAGCCTATTCTCTCTATTTTCAGATTCCTTAATCTACTGTTGATGAAAAATTGTGTCAACAAAATAGAACAGAACACACCATAGTTCCAAACCAAGATACTACAGTAGTCCATCGTAGAGGGATGGTTGCAAAACAACCCATTCGTTACACTGGGTTCAGAGAAGTACAAGTTGCAATATCTGATGAGAATGTTGATGACTCATTGACTTATAGTCAAGCGATGAATGATCCTGATAAGAAACAATGGCTTGAAGCTATGAAACTCGAGATGGAGTCGATGTAACACAACTCAGTCTCGGAACTTATAGATCCACCTCAAGATATAAAACCCATTGGGTGCAAATGGATATACAAGAGAAATAGAGGAGTTGATGGGAAAGTAGAGACTTTCAAAGCAAGGCTAGTATTTAAAGGCTACACACGGAAAGAAGGTGTAGATTATGAAGAAAGATTTTCTCATGTGGCCATGCTAAAATTCATTTCGATCCTCTTATCCATTGCAAATCAATATGACTATGAGATATGGCAAATGGATGTCAAAAAATTTTTTTTGAATGGACACCTTCGTAAAAATATCTTTATGGTAAAACCAGAGGGTTTCATAGAACAAGGGAAAGAGCAAAAGGTTTGCAAACTATGAAGGTCCATTTATGGACTTAAGCAAGCATTCAGATCATCGAACATAAGATTTGACCAAGCTGTTAAATCTTAAGGTTTTGATCAAAATGTTGATAAGTATTGTGTATATAAGAAAATTAACAAGAACAATGTGGTCTTTCTAATTTTATATGTAGATAATATATTAATCATTGGGAATGATGTGAATAAATTATCTGACATAAAATTCTGGCTAGCCAACCAATTTCAATTAAAAATTTGGGAGAGGAAAGCTACATTCTTGGGATATGACTAATTTGCGACCGCAAGAAGAAGCTGTTGGCACTATCTCAAGCTTCTTATATAGATAAAATACTTGTGAAGTATGTAATGTAGAACTCCAAAAGGGAAACCTCCCATCTCATCATGGTGTTCGTCTCTCCAAGAACCAATGTCCTAAGACACCCCAAGAGGAATAAGAAATGAGATAGATACCCTATGCCTCTGTAGTAGAAAGCTTAATGTATGCAATGTAATGCACCATACCTAACATTTTCTATGCTGTGTGTATAGTCAGTAGGTACCAGTCAAATCCAAGATTCGATCACTAGACGACAGTCAAACACATTCTCAAGTATCTTAGGAGAACGAGAGACTATATTCTCGTATATTCTAGAGATAATTTGATTCCAATCAGATGTACATATTCTAACTTCCATTCCGACAAAGATTCCTACAAATCTACGTCTGGATCTATTTTAACACTTGGGGATGGAGCAATTATGTGGGGGATTATAAAGTAAGATTGTGTTGCTGATTCCACCATGGAAGCAGAATAAATTGGTGGAAGCGAATCACCTAAGGAGGATGTATGGCTTAGGAAGTTTTTCGCTAATCTGGAAATTTTTCCAAATATTGATAAACCAATTGTACTCTACTATGACAACAGTGGAGCGGTTGCCAACTCAAAAGAACATAGAAGCCATAAGAGAGCCAAGCATATAAAGTGTAAGTCACAAAATCCCTAATGGAATTAAGTGTGTGGATTAACGTTCTAGGAGGACATGTGGGGTAATTATATGCTTATGTAGTTGAGGATGCACGAAGATGTGTATTAAATATGTTTAAAGACTCGTTTTTGTCAAAAAGGGGCATTTTTGTAATTTTGACCTATTGACAAGTGTAAATTTATACGCTATGTGCTTGAGATCACATCATTATGTGGATATATTTGTGATATTTGGAATGAGTCGATCCTTTTGAGCAATTTAGAGGAAAAGTCACAATGCAGATTTATACATGGCTTAGAGTGAGCCAATGAATATTTTGGTAATTTTGTGTATTTTGAGAATTATCGGTAAATGATATATTATTGGGAAAATATTTGTATTTGGAAGATTAGAGGATTTAATTGGGAATTTAGGGTGTAAATTGAGGTTTAGGGGGGAAATTTAGGATTAAGGACCATTTTGCCTTTGGAATGCTTTGAAGAAAAATTAAGAAGGGAGGGTAAAATGGTCATTTCACCAAGGGAGTGGGAAATTTGGCTAAGGGTTGGCATCCATTCTCCTTACATGTTCTAGACTTTCATTCTCCTCCTTAGTTACTTTAAAAAAACTCACTCAAAAACACCAAAGTTCAAAGGCAACATAACCAAGTGGAAGATCAATTTCTATGGAGATTTGAGGAAGCCTGGAAGGATTTGAGCAGCAAGGAAAAGATCTAGGAGCATCCAAGGTCTCATTTAGTTTGGAATTTTCTTAATTTAGAGTTAATTTCTTTACTTGTTCTGCAATGGTACCATGGATGATGTTTTGGAAATTTTAGAATTTTAAGTTTGAATTGTTGTGTATAGATTGTAGGGATGGGCGTGTTGAGCATAGGAATCAGTTTAAAAGTTTAAGTAGGACTCAAATTTGTTTGGAACTGAGGATTTAGGGTATGAATCTCGCATTTTGGGGAGAAAGCTTGAGTTTGAAACTCAAAAAGTGCAATTTAATGTTGTAAGGCGTTTTGATACATTTTTGTGGTGTTTTGATATAGATTTTAGTTTGTCTAAGTTGTTTGAGGTGGTTTGTGATCAAAATTTGCTGGAAATATCTGTTTACATCGGGTCTGGTTTTGTAGGGGAATGTTGTATTTATCAAATTGGGGAAAAAAACAAAACTTCGGGCTCATTTTTTGGTTTCTGACGACCTAGCGCAACCATGCTAAGTTAAGACGCGACTGCACTTGTGTCCCATAAAGTAAGAAATTTTGAATTCCATTTTAGGTTTCGAAGCTAGTGGCATGACCATGCTACGGTAGGGCACGGCCGCGCCAGTGCCCTAGAAAGGTGGATTTTTTGAGTTTTCGAGAAAAGGCTCGGGGTTCCGAGGGTCTGCTTTTTGGGCCCACTATGGGACTCGGGGGACGTTTCAAGTACCTTGTAAACTGACAATAATGGTTCTAAGAGTTAGGGTATGGATTGGAACTTGGGATCTGAAATTTATCCCTAATAAGATTACCATTTATGTTGTGACTAGGACTCCGTGGGGCTTGGGAAAGGGATTGCACTCGAGGTTGCTACGTCTTCAGCACATGACCTAAGGTAAGAAAACATGCATATGCACATAGAAAAAAATTGTTGTCATACATACTAGCATTGAATTATCTGTGAGTGATTGGTGCAATTGACATTCGCCTATCGTGTGCAACGTGGGTCCGTTTGCCATTGTGCATAACATGGGTTGTGAAGGTGAGTTCAGTTTGAGGGTGTAGTCTCCTATCTCCTGGCATGGATTGTAGGCTTGGCGTCGTAGTACGCACCTTTCTCGGTTGGGTCGTTCGGCAATGTTGTTTTCCTGGGCCATGTAAATAAATCATTTGATTGAAACAAATGTACTTGTGAACCGTGAAACATGTTTAAAATTTATTTGATTGGAATAAATGCACTTTGTATCTATGAAGGGTGTGTTTATTACTTATACATAATTTGATTATTATTATACCATGTGGGGTTTTCTTTCTGAGCCTTGGCTCACGAGTGCTCTATGGTGCAAGGGCAAGCTAGAGTTGGACCAGCCATGAGTTGGAGGGCTTTGAAGCGACGTGTACATATTCGACATGCTTGGCCATCACTATCAAGTTATTTTGAGGAGCTTAAAACATTAGTTTAGTTTTGTCGCTTAGGTCGGCTCTTTTTCTAATGCATAATATAATTATCTTTTGTTTATAAACTTTTGGGGTCCCGTGTATATATTAAAACCTTTTAATGAAAATTTAATTTCATTAACAAAAATTTTTAGTTCCTAAACCATCGTTAAATTTTAATTACATTTTTTATTCCAAATGACTCGCTTATCGAGTTAAGCACTATTTTAAACACACGGTGTAACGGTCCTTGATTAGTAGGACATTACAGAGGGGATGTAATCATTCAGAAGATTGAATCTACAAACAACCATGTTAATCCCTTTACGAAGACACTGCCTGCTACGATTTTTTATATTCATTTCTTAGATTTAGGATTATGCGACATTTCTCGTCTGCTTTAGGGCAAGTGGGAGATTGTTGGGATTTGTGGCCTTAAAGCGTATTTTTGTATGAATGATTACTGGTAATTAAATAAAGTTAATATTTTGCGCCCATATTTGCATTTAATTATACATGCCAATTATCATGAAGATCCAATATTATTGATGTGGCCTTGACTTAAGTATATGTATAATGATATATATACAAGAGGATTTAATTCAAGATTATAATATAAATTTTTTTCCGTAATCGCTAAATAAAGTGGGAGATTTATTTAATAAAGATTATGAGTACGATCTATCTTTTGTTTAAGAAAGAGTAGTTTATCCCGAATATTAAGTGTAGCGACACAAAATGATGGAGGTATCGTATACAATATAGATTGTATTGGACTGGGACACGATGAAAGAAATAAATTTTTATAATCTCCATTAAAATATAGAAGTTCAACATTTATTAATCGATGGTCATTTGAGACTTGACCTCAATCTGTAAGTGCGTAATGAACTCATATTTGTGCTTTTATGACTTTTGACTTATTGGGTAAGGTTCATTATTCCTACGACCGAATACTTGATATTTTGGGGTCACGAAACTACATGTGGCTAGGAACATAGTTCACAGACATGGAATCTTCTCCTTACTTAAATGGTAGCAGATTAGTTTTTCCTATTAGTGCTTATTCAAGGCTTGAATGTAGAGCACTCAATTTCATTTAGAGAACAAAAATTTCATTATGTAATTAAGTTTATAGAATGTTATTCATTAGAGGATTAATGTAACTAATTGATAAAGACAAAATTAGAGAGGATAACGGACATTAAGGCATAGCTCTAATTATGAACAACTAGCACAAGGTCATAACTCATGCAATGACTAAATCAATAGACGACTTTATAGTTATAGCTTCTAATAATATAAGGTTGTTGTTTTGAGAGTTCAACTATGAATTTCTAGTGGAATAATTCATAGTTAATAAATTTAGTAATGGAACTAAGATTTAGTGAAATTAATTAAAAAATTGGAGCTTAGAACTATGGGTGTATACTGTCCCTGTACTAGCTAGATAACACAGAGGTAGGATTTTGGTAATGAAATGACATAATTAAAAATACTAAAGTATTATTTTTATTCTCACAAATTAATACTATTTATAAAATGTTATTTATGACATAATATTTAATGACAATAAAATTATATTGATACTTTTGGGAAATTAATTTTTTATATAAATTTAATTTAATCATATTTAATTTTTTGGTATAATTGTATAGTGCATAAAATAATATGATAAAGGCCTTGTAAATAGCATTTTATAGAGACAAAATGCCACAGGGCCCACAGCCCTATAGTTGGCATGAACCACTGTCCAAATGGATTGTGGCCCACACTTAGGCCCAATGAGATTAGGGTTAGGTCTTCTTTTGATTGTTATATTAATAGAACATAACAACATGAGAAAAAAAAAGAGGTCACGATCATTTTCAAGTTATTTGCCAATAGAGAAAAATAGAGAAATTTTTTATCTCTGTATTGTAAGAAGAACACCCTCTAATGTGTTGAGATTCAAAAGCGTGTTCTTGTGTATCCTACCAAATAGCATAGACATCCACCTGTCTCGTTCTCTTTGTGTGAGCCATAGTATGGAAGATGGTGGGTTAGAAAGCTAAGATGTTATTTGACACACACATGTTCTACATATACAAAAAGGTATTTGAATTTTTCTTTTTATTCAGATTCATGTCGCATGAGAAATATCTCAATCTAGTTAAGGTTCCTAGAGTGATTTATTCTTATGATTTAATATTTGTTATTATCTTATTGAAATATTATCCCATGATTCCACTGCACTGTCAATCACATGATCAAAAACGAACACAACACTGGGTTTGACAACCATTTGGGTTATTGGACTATTCGAATGAAGCCAATTGCGAGAAGCTCGTCGACCTCTGCCTTCAAGGCCTCCGCCCTGGTCGGGTCTATTGTTCTCATTTTCTATTGCACTAGGGAAACGTTTGGATCCACATTCAAGGCATGTCTGCGTGGGACCAGGAAAATACTTTCCGGATCTCCCAAAGAAAGCTCATCAAAGCTTCTCGGATCTTCGCCTTGAGGTTCTTTCCGACCTTTGTTTTTCTTTCAAGGTTGGAGTTATCGAGGATGACCTCCTCAGCTTCTGCCACGGGCTTGATACCATTTCATCTCCAACCCTAGGGTCCAATTCGTTGGACTCCATCTCTTCTAGAACAATCTGAACCTCCATCTCCACTGGAGGAGGTTGCTCTAGGGCCACCAACTCGAAAACCATCACTGCATGCTTCAGTGACACATTGTAGCACTGGCAGGTCTCTTTCTAGTCCCCACAGACAGTGCCTACTCCCACCTCTGTGGGAAACTTCATGCACAAGTGGCGAATCGAAGTGACTACCCCAAACTCGACCAGGGCTGGATGTCCAAGGATGGCGTTATAGGCGGAGGAGCAGTCCGCTACCACAAAAGTGTAGTACTTGAAGGCATGGCGAGGCACTTCTCCAAGTGATACTGGAAACTTAATCTACCCCATTAGTATCAAACCTTCATTCGGCAACTCGTAGAGGGTGGAGGTGCACGGGGAAATGTCTGTAACGACCCAAAATTCGCTAATAAGGCTTAAGGGCCTTGATTAGTGTGTCGGGAGGACATAAATGGGATTAGAGTGAATATTATTGACTTGAATGTGTGAATGTGTGAATATGTGATTGATGATGATTATATGATAATTGATGATATTATGTGATAATATGAAATATTTATGTGATATATGTGAGAACCACATTATTATGTGGCCAAGTTCATAGAGCATAACTCGAGATGATCCTAGGGTCAGATAGCGGGAAAAGTCACAACGAGACTTAAGATATGACTTTGGGCAAGTCAGGGGTATTTTAGGTATCAGGTAGTGGTTTGGACTATCGGGTTACGAAAATAAATATATGGAGATATATTTGAGGTTAGGATGTCTAGGTGGGAATATTGGGGTATTTTACCGTTTTGGCTTCGGGGACGGTTCCGGCACCCCGAGCCTTGGGATTAATTTAGCAATAAGATAAACTTAAGGAAACTTTTGGAAGAAAAAGATAAACCGACCAAAACACTTTTCCTTAGCTCTCTCTCTCTCTCAAGGGAAAACAAGGGGAAGAAAAAAACACTGAAATTCTAAGGGAATATCAGCTGAAGCTTGGTGGATTGAGGGAATAATCTAGAGGCTTAGCTCAGGAATCAATCAAGACTAAGGTGAGGGTTAATCCATGTGTTTTCCAGAAGTTTGATTTTGTATATCAACTGATTATTGAGATGCTGTCAAACTATTGATTAGGATGGAATTGAGCTGGGAAACTTGGGAATCAGCTAGACTTTGGTTAGAGGAAAGATTCTGTTTACAAGGTAAGCTCTTCTCCATGAATTAGAGGTTTAAATTTGGGTTCTTGACTGGTTAGTTTTAGGTGTTTATGCTCTTGGGTTTCAGAAATTAAAAAGAGAATTCTAGTGTGTGTTGGGCTGGGCTTTCTATGGAATTGTGTTGTTTAAGTCATGTTAAAAGTGTTGGGTTTGTTGGGTGTTGAAGTAGGGAGCTTAAGAGTGGTTTTGGCTGAGGTTTTGAGCCTTCAAATGGTGGATTTTCTGGGTTTGAAGGGAAGGGCCGCGGCTCTGTTCTAGAGCACTGCGACCCTAGGATGAAAAAGGACCAAGGAGGCTCGGCCATGGGAGAGCGCCGCGGCGCGTGTCTTTGCTCAGGATAGTATTGGTTCTGTTTTGAGGCTAGGGCCGCGGCTAAGCTTCAAGGGCCGCAGCCCTTGGTTGTACACATGAACTTTTGAGGGTTTTAGGCACGGGGATGTGGTCTAGTATGCTCGGGATTGATTCCACCACCGTGCTTTGTGGAATTTGGATTCCCGGGAGTTAGTTTTGTAACCGGAAACCTATATTCGAGTATTAATGGAATCCTATACCTTGGTTGTGACTAGGTGATAAAGGCTTAGGCTCGGGAATGGATTGTGCTTGAGGGGTGTTGCTCGTAATTCAATAAGTGCAAAGATTAAAGGTAAGAAAACTACACCCGGTTGAATATTTGAACGGGACTAAGGGCTCCTTAATATAAATAATTGAAAGAATGGTATTACGCCATGTAAATTGTAACCAACGGCCTAATCAAGCCACGATTAACTTGTGCAATTGGCACGGCTCGGACACTGGTATCCGAGGACAGCTTATTATGCACTGAGCTCGGTTTAAGCGGACCGAAGTCAGTGGGTTAAACAGAGGGTACGGCCTAAGGTGTCGGCCCTAGTTTGTGTAAAGTGAATGTTATACTTGGCTATAGATAAGATTGTTGAATAATCTATGTGTGGTTGCGGTTGCTTGCATCTTGAAGTATGCTCTTAAGCTATGGGTTGAATAATTGAACATGCCTACTAGAACATCTGTTTGAGATTGCTGTATATGTTGTGTATGTTGTTTTCTTGCTGGGCCTCGGCTCACAGGTGCTGCGTGGTGCAGGTAAAGGGAAAGGCAAGGTCGATTAGCCCTGACTGGAGAGCTCTGTAGGGTGAATGTACATGACAGGCCACTCAGCCGCCACGGTTGAGGAGATTACAGGGACAAGAGGACCAGAACCTTGTATTTTGCCTTAGTATGGCTAACGTTTACTTTTAACTGTTGAGTTTTACAAACCATCTTTTAAACACTGATCTTTTGGGGATCCCTACTATAAACTGTTTATAATTTATAAAATGTATCTTTTGAGACTGAAATGTCTTCTGACCCTAGAACACCTAAACTAATGACACATTTTAAAATTAATGACTTGATTAGCAAGTCTTGCACATTATAAACACACGGTGTAGCGGTCTTGGCTATCCAGGGCGTTACAATGTCGCTTATCACTAGCTCAATCTTCTCGAATGCTGAGTTGAACAGGATGTTCATTGAACTCCCATTGCACAAGATAATAACCTAAAGTTCAAAATGATAAAATCATACATATATGTGTGCCAAATGGAAATCAATATTATTTAAATTGGGTCAGCATGAGTCTAATAATGCTTGAAGTGTAAGTGAAGAAAGTAGAAATTATGAAAATAAATGTTCATTTGGTTCGTCTTAAAGATTTTATAAGAAAAAGGTACTCATGAAGATACCTTAATTATAAAGTATTGATAATTTGAACAATAAATAATAATGGTGCTCTAGAAGAGACTTCCTAAAGAAGTTATAGACATAACAAATTTGATTATAAATAAAGCTCTTGAAGTGATTATATAGGTACCTATAAATAATATACATGTTTGACAAGTATATTGAAAATAAAGAGATCTCTATAAGTTGTGTCAATATGGGAGGAAATTATCATATTATGAATTATTGTTGACAAAACTAAATGTTTGAAAATGCAATATGCTAATATGATAAATAACAAGGATCATGATATTAAATTCGTCGAGAATTATCGACGTGCATATAATTTTAGCCAAAATTATATGACGCAGTCCAAAAAATATAAAATTTACTCACATAAAGTGAAGTAAAACCTGTAAGGAGTACAAATAAATAATTGTACAAGAAAATGTAATTTAAATGATAAACTTGTATATTTGTACAAAAAATGAGGTGTAGTACAAAATTTGCATAGACATGAGATTGATTAAAATAAGGCATATACATATTGTTCAGAGAAAATATAATCAAAATTTGATTATAACCTGGAATATATGCTTTGAAAGAATTGATATGCATCACATAAACGTTGCAACAAAACTTATTTATTTGGAGCTCCTAGTAATATGGGAACCTGACATATTCCTTACCTAAAGAAATTCCTGAAGTATTCAACATGTCTTAAGACATATATATTCAAAGTCGTGCGCATTATATAACAAATATCTTTGTATGGATTAAATGTAGGTGAATAATTATTTGACATTATAAGTAAGATTACCTATCCAATATGAATTTGTAATTTATACATTGTAAAAGGCTTATGAAGAACTTTTGATTATTTTATAAAATATTAAAGAATAATTTCTTATTTCATCTTGTAGGTTTAAAATTATTAAATAAATTGTTTGTTAATATGTTAGATTATGAGTAGAAAAGTCCCAAAGTACTTCATATGCATATAGAATCATATTGTACATGATAACTTGACGTAGAAACTAATGAACATGTAACGAGAATGCAACAAATATATGATCCTGAAGTGTTTTGATTTGAGGCTATAAGCCAAGCTTTGCAAATTACAACTCAAAGAATCAAATGATGATAATCTATACTCTAATGGAAAAATAATACAAAAATCATAACACAAATAAAACAAGTGGTAGAATTAATCTTTGGTGTTGAAGAATCTTGATACATAAAATCACAAGTCTATGATTTTATGTGAATCACAAAATGTAAAAAAGGCTTGACAAAAATGAAATTTGTTGTCCAAAAATCACTATTCCTAGCCTCCTCCTTGAAATTGATTGAAGCAACTACAATGGAATGAGATTGGGATTCACAAGCCTTGAATCTTCATGCAAGTCAAGGTTTCTTAATGAAGTTCTTGGAGAAAACTTGTAATCTTGAAAGCTAGAGAGAGAGAGAGAGAGGTGAGTGATCGATTCAACTGTTGACCAGCATTTTGGTCAACGACATTGAGTCAATTTGAACGAAAGTAAATAATTTATGAGTTAAAATCAAGTAAAACGACACTAGGGATTTATAGTGGTTCAGTCCTAGGAGTTGGTAATAACCTACATCCACTTGCACTTTTATTAATCAAGAAAGTCTCAAACTCAAGATCAAGAAGAACAGGGTTCAACTGAGTATCCAATGCCTCGGAAAGAATACAATTCAATCGGGTTTTTTGTGTAAAGTATGCATAAGAAAATAATGATTGTGAGAGATCACTATTTATAGAGTCTCATAATGGGCCATGGGTCATACAAAAGTTATCTAGGCCCTAGACGTGTAGTGTGGGATTGTTATAACTGAGTACATATTTAACATAATACAAAAGATACATTTAAATATCATTTACGTAAATATCTCTTGAAATCCAGGTCATTTTGGTTGAATGACTTGTTCTTCGAGTAGTACTCCCTTCGCGTAGCTTTATGAGGTGGTTGTGCCTTCGAGAGCTCCTTTCCATTAGAGCAACAAGCTTCGTGGAACTACAATCTCTACAAGGAAAATAGTTTTCTTCATGGTGACAAAGCACACTCGAGCAACCCTTTTGTCTTGACCAGATCTTGGGAGTTTCAATGCTTTTATGCCACGTGTCCTCTTCATACGCCATATCATCACGTCCAATTTTGGGTTAAACATTTGCCCCAAGTTTATCTTAGTGCGACCAGCACTTGATAAACTTGCATGCTTCAACCGAGTTGGTGCCCTTTCAAATTATGACATACCAAAAAATGAAGTACCACTTTTTCAAGCAATGATGATACTTTTCGATAAGGCAATTGACGGTTTTGGATTCTTAAGGTAGTCTGACACCACTTTTTAGGCAGCAATGATGGTACTCTTTGGTAGAAAATAAAAAGGCAACGTTTCACTTTTCGAGGCAGCTGACGTCACATCATCTCCAAAAATTCATGATGAATTTTTCCTTGATGACGTTAGCTGCTCGCATATGGGCAGGGAGGCTATATATAGCCTTTGCCTCTTCCCTTTTATTTTTTACCTTCTTCAAAAAATTTCAAGCTCTCTCTCTCTCTCAGAAACTCTCTCGAACTTGAAGCCTTTGTTCTTGATTCTCTGCTCCTTCAATCAGTTCTCGCCTCAAGTTTTTCGTCAATATCATAATACCAGTAAGCTTCCCAATCTCTCTTTAATGATTTTCTTGCAAACTTTGTAGATGTTATAAAAAAATTTACTTTCGTGCTCTTGGTGTTCTTCAGAAAACCAAAAGAATTTTGAGTTTTTTTTCTTGAAAAACAATTGACTTTCTGGGAAAATTAGTGTTTGGGGAGTAAGAAAATAAACTCTAATATTTGGGCATGTTTGATAGTGTATTTAATGCTAGGAAAATTTGTAGAATCGAAGGAAAATTTTGATTTAAGATATCTGGAAAAAAGTGGTAATTTTCCTTCCACAAAGTAAGCGAAAATTTTGTGAAAAAACACTTTAACTACCTTTTGGATCCATCTTGAACCTTTCTCGAGTAATCATTGTGTCTATTCGAGCAACACATATGTCGGTCGAATAACTCGCTTCTCCATAACCTGTCACCAAATGTAGCACTCGATCACTAGGGGTGTGTTTATTCTATAGACCTAGATTTAATCCAAACGATGGTCGATGAAGTCAAACGGAATCGACCAGACATTGATCTCAACCACGGTACTCCTAAAAGTCCTGCTCAACCTAGGGAGAAGTCCCACCAATATCACTTTCATTTTGTCCCTGGCCAGGAGTATCGTCGTAAGGTTGAAAAGATGCACCAAGGAATAAGGAAATTCCTTCCAAAAGATGGACCTATGTCGTCAATCCTGACTCCATTGATCCACTCCCGGTTGGAATCCCGACCAATGGGAGGGCAATGAGCAAGATTGAATTTGTTGAAGAGGCTATAACTATTGCTTTATGTTCCCAAATATGGCCAGGGTAAGGCAAACAACAGGACAATGAACACTGCGGATCCGCAGGTTGCAAGGCAAGCGACCAATGGGAATAATGGTCAGCAACAAAGGAAGAATGAGCAGCCTGTAGTGGCTACACCAGCTATGGAGGTGACCAACACACTAATACTCTATGTGAAGCTCAAATCTCAAAAGAATAAACATGTAACATGGCTTGTCGTCCCAGTAGCACTCTTTTGAGCAGCGCTCTTGAAGACTAACCCGATAAATATGATATTTGGGGGATAAACATGGTGACTCCTCAAGATGACCAGCGCGCTAACTTGCATGGTGGAGCCTTCAGTGCCTGGTCACGCTTCCACATTCAATTTGGTGTCACACTACCCCTCCACGACTATTTCAAGGGTGTAGCTAACTATTTTGGCATTTCCCCCTACCATCTTTACAAGTGAGCTCCACCTACTCCCCACGAGGTCAATTACTTGTTAGAGCACAAGTCTAATCCAGGTCAACAAGGTACTAAATTATTTTATTTCTTCCATAGGGACACAAGCAACGAAATGAGCCAAGTGCTCATGACCAACCCCACTTTTAAGGAATACTTTCTGATGACTGACCTGGTCGTAGAATATCTCTCCTTCCAGCAAGGAGGTAACAAGCCATTCCTTATATTTATTTTGTTTCATTCCTATTATAAATTGGAACTTAGCTTATTGCGCTTCACTATTTAGGCCCATGGGAAAGGCCTCCCCCCACCTCAGACATGCTCACCCGAGCAGCAATGCTAGACAACCTCACTCACGACGAGAAAAGTTGTTGGCTACTAGTAAATAATACCAACCTTAGGTTGGTTGGACTGCCCAAGGCCCACCAAAACAATAATGATGCCACCACGGAAAGCACAACTGGTGGAAGAGTTCTCGAGCATGAAGGTGGTGAGGAGATGGAGTGAAACAAGCAGCCCTAGGTGACCCATACTACTCCCATAAGGAGAAGGACAACATGAATCAACAAAAGGGAGCAAGAAGATTCCCCTCGACCCAAAGCTTTAGCACATCCCGAAGTTCAAGGAAAAGGGAAACGGGTGTTGGTCGAGAATGAAGATCTCTTGAACATGTCCTTTTCCTCTACTTTTAATGAGGAGGACCTCCCACGTAATAATTTAAAATACTACATTAATTCTCCTATAGATAAATGTAGACGTAAACTTTTTTATTCACCTTACTCGAACAATAGTGTTGATATGAGCACTGTCTTACTTTCTAACTATGTTGCTCGAGTTTCTTTCATTCTTCTTTAGAATTTTTTCTAACACATCTGCTATTGACTATAGCCATGTCAGACTCTTATATCTTTGAGTTGTATGCTTCAGCATTGCCTCCTGCCTCGATCAAGAAGGCAGCCAAAAGAAAGGCCACAACTGGTGCAAGGTCGAGCAAAGAGCCTACAGCAAAGTAGGCCAGGCAAGACCCTCCTGCAGCAACACCCACTCTTCATCCTCCTTCAGCCGCCTAAGCTCAACCTCCATCGAGCAGCTCTCCAGTCATAATCCAACACCCCAAGGTGTCCGTCGAGGCAATTTTCACCAGGACGCTCAAGCTCTCTCAGCATCGCCTAAGTGCTAAGGCCTTTGCATCCCTTGAGGAGTCTTCTGTAGACCAGGCCTTTGGTCGGGCCATGTCAGAAGTTCTTTCAGTAAGCTTCTCCTGTTTTTCTTTACTAGTATATTTTAAATAAGCCCCCTGCTCGAATTTGAATTTTTCAATTTTGCAGGGTATGATGACACTTTCTCAAACTTAACCTCGAGCAAAGGGGATCGCCGAGGAGCTCAACAAGACCAAGGCCAACTTGGAGAAATTCAAGGAGGCCAATAAAATAAACCATAAGGCGGCCATTGAGCTCGAGGAGGAAGTGAAGGGGAAGATCATCGAGATTGAAGGGAAGAGCAAGGTGATTAAGGCACTCCAGCAGAAGGAGACGAAACAGACTCATCTCCTCAAGGGGCACGAGCAGCGACAAAGGGACAACAAAGAGAGAATTAAGAAGCTCGAGGAGGAGCTTTCTCAGTAGAAGGAGAAACATTCTTCGAATATTTCAATGTTAAAAAATGTCGCCTCCAATTTTTTTTCCTGTTTTGGAAAAACAATAAAGAGGCAAACTTTGATTACCTGCCTGCTGGTCGCCAAGAGAAGGAGATTGCAAAGTGTCTTGCTCGTGAGGCCGCTGAGGCTGCTACCCCTGAGACTCCTGAGCTAGAGATCTCCCTCAATCCTGATGGTGACCAGGGGCTGAAGCAGGTCGAGGAGGATGTGGTCGACCAGTGATTTTGGATTTTTTATTATATTTTTTTCTTTTTATATTTTGGATACCCAAACCATAAGGTTCGTGGTGTAAAAAAATTGGCTATCTGAGCAGTTTTTAATCTCGGGTATTATGTGTAATATTTTTCTCTTGCATTACATACATATGTTGCTTGTTTATTTTTACTAGATATAACAATTAATTGCTATATAACTGTTCTAACTTTCCTACTCATACGAACAACCAAAGTTTTTATTTTCTATGTTCTTTTTGAACAAAGCACATCACTTTATAAATTTTGAGAATTTTCTAAGTACTTCTCAGTTGTCATTTTACTATTTTTCTTATGAATGATGATGTATACCCTATATGCCACCCAAGTGATCGAGAAGGTAAGTCCTTGGTCACTTGCCAAATGACCAAGCCTATCTGAGCTAATCCTGCTGCTCAGAATAAAATTCATAAAGTAGTATACTTATTATGAAAAATCACAAATGTTAAGCAGTACTTGTTAAAAATAATAAAAATTGGAAAATTTTGAATGTGTCAAGCACACTCCTTTGTTAAGAACTCATAATAAATTGGACAAAATTGTGTCTATTGAATTAAAAAATGCGTATGAGCAATGAATGTATTTGAATGAAAACATATGGGATTGAATTTTATTAAATAACTGGTCGTTTTAAAAATGGCATAAATGTGCCTTACGACCAAGTAAAAACAAATAGTCTAGAAAAAAATTGGTCATTACTAAAAATGGGCAAAACATGCCTTTACAACCAAAAATAACAAAAACAAGAAATACATTGGTCGTAAAAGTGGGAAAAAAACGTGTCTTGCGCCCAGCGTTATTGATAATATTTTCTAAGATGTTCGTCATTCCAATATCTTGCGACCAGTTCACCGTTTTATCAAGCAAGTTGAATACGTGCCTGGTTGTAAAACATCTACGATCTGGTACGATCTTTCCCAATTAGGCCCCAAAACTTATGCCACATGATCCTTAGTGTTTTGGAACACTTGTCGCAAGACTAGATCTCATGTGGCAAACTTTCTATCCTTAACTCGTAAGTTAAATATCTAGCAACCCTTAGTTGGTAAGCAGCTACCAACACTTGTGATTGCTCTCATTGTTCTTCGATCAAATCAAGAGTTTCAACTAACAATTGATGATTCTGAGATTGGTCATATGTACTTCGTTGATGCGATGGGGGGGTCAATTCAACTGGCATCATTGCTTTATACCCATATGTTAAGGAAAATGGTGTATTCCCAGTTGATGTACGATCAGTAGTGTGATATGACCATAACATTTATGGTAATATATTCGACCAGCTGCTTTTAGCTTGCTCGAGTCACTTCTTCATTGTATCTTCTTGTTGAGAGCCTCTACTTGTCCATTTATTAGAGGATGGGCAACTATAGATAAACGTTTCGTGATACCATGTCTTGCATAGAAGTATGTAAATAGATCACTATCAAACTGAGTACCATTGTCTGAAACGCTATGTTTTTGGTAGTCCATATCTACATATAATATTTTTCTTGTCAAAGTCAAGTAATTTCTTCAAAGTAAGTGTTGCCAATGGTTCTGCCTCAATCCACTTAGTAAAGTAATCCGCTGCAGCGATTACAAATTTGACTCCTCCTTTTCCCGTTGGTAGTTTCCCGATCAGATCTATCCCCCATAAAACAAAGGGTCGTGGACTCTGTATTTGTTAAAGCTCATTATGAGTTGCTCACGATATCTTAGAGAATCTTTAACACTTCTCACATTTTTTCACATTCTCCATTTCATTCTCATTCATTATTTGCCAAAAATACCATTTCCTCAATATCTTCCTTGCTAGACTCTGCCCCTGCGTGATTATCATAGAACCATTCATGTACTTCTATCATCAACAGTTCAGCTTTTGTTCTGGTGAGACACCAAAGTAAAGTCATTGAAAACCATTGTTTGTACATCACTTCATCAATGATTACGTATCTAGCAGTCTGCCTTGACATTTTCGCGCTTCATTTATGTCTTGGGGCTAAATCCCCTGCTCTAGATAATTAGCAATTAGAGTCATCCAGGATGGGGAATTTTCTAGCATCAACATTGTCTCTGTTTCATTGGTACTCGATTGTGAAAAATTCTCGACTAGTATTATGTTCAGAATGTCTACATCTTTAATGCTTGCTAGCTTGGCTAAGGCATCGGTATTTGAATTCAAGTCACGTGGTACCTGTTGCATTTAATATTTTTTTAATTGTATAAGAAGATCTTTAGCTTTGTAGATAGGAAGCCATTTTTATTCCTCGAGCTTGGTACTCCCGGGATTTGGTTCACAGCTAGCTGTGAATCACTGTAAATGTCCACTATAAATGTCACGGCTAAAGATTTAATGTCTCTAGCAAGTCAAAGGCCAACAAGTAGGGTCTCATATTTCACTTCATTATTTGAGGCATTAAACCCAAACCTTAATGCACAACGAATGTGATGCCCTTCTAGTATAGCTAAAATTATAATAGCTCCATAATTGTGCTCATTTGAGGAATCATCTACATGCAATTTCCATGTTGGTCAGGTATCCTCATTTACTTCTCGTGCTGCCTCTTGCTCGCTTTCATCTGATATACTTGTGCATTCAGCAACAAAGTCTGCCAATGCTTGCCCTTTGATAGCGGCCCATGGCTGGTAGGTAATTTCACATTGCCTAATCTTAGCAATCAATATAGTTAGACAAGTGCAATGGGCACTTCAATTTATTTATATGACGTCAGGCCTAGCTCTCTTAGGCCAAACTCTCAGATTTCATGGCTGACCCCGGCTCTCTTAGGTCGCCTGCGTTCTACACGCTTGATATCGGCCTTGACTCCCTTAGGTCGAACTCTCAGATTAAATATAATCAAATGTATAGATTGTACAGTACACAAGCAAATGCAGCATATGGAAGCATGCCTAATCGAATAATCATATTTATAACCACAATCATATCCATTTACAGGGGATCAGAACCCTGACCACAACCAGGGTACAATTTTCTCACCTTGAGTCCCTAGCGGAAAGTATAAGGCGATCCCGAGCACGATACTTATTCCTGAGCCCTAGCGGTATAACCTAGTCACAACGCAATAATGGATAACCATCAATCATTTAGACTATTTAAGAGCTACAATGTAAATTTCTAGCCTTCAGGATCTCAAATTCTTCTAAATCGGGTACTAGAATCTTTCTCGAGCCTTTAGATTTGAGTTCCCAAGCTTAAAATCTCTAATTGGCGAAAGTTCCCTATTTGAGTCGCGACGCTCCTCAAAGGCGCCGCTACCCTCTACAAGTCAGAGAGCCTCATAGGTCCATTTCGTAGACACGCATCGCGGTGCAATCTACCCAGTGTCGCGGTGCTAAGGCAATTCAACGAACCCCCTAGGCCTTTGAGTTCATGCGGGTCGCGACACTCCAAGAACAACGTCACGAGGCCACCCTGCGAACTCAAAAATTCCAACGCTTTTCTTGCATTTTACCTAAAACAAAATCATTAAAACTCAACCTAAACATAAACCAAAGCAACAATTGAGTCTAGAACTCTCAACAACACATCATAGGCATCATAATTACCCTAGAAACCAACCACAATATTACCCTAACTCATAACCTAAAGCTATCACTAAAACTCAGTCAAAACCTAAACTAATCAGAAAATTCATAGTAAAATCATGTTGTAAAGCTTACCTTAGAAGTGTTTTTGACCCCTTGAACTGAACCTCAATTAATCCCAGCCTCCAATCTCTTAGATTCGCAAGCTAATTCTCCAAAATTTCAAATGCTTCCCATGGCTCAAGAGAGAGAGATGAACAAAAGAGAGAGAGAGAGAGAGTTGTGTGTTCTTTTGGTTCCATTTCCCTTAGTTTCTAAGGTCCTCTAACCTAGCTAACAGCCAAGGCAAGAAAAGGACCATAATGCCCCTCCTCCAAGAGTTTCCCTTCAAAGCCCTCAAGGGCAAAACGATCATTAGTTGCATTTCCTGCTAATCCTCATACAGTACTATAACTTCCCAATTAATCACCAGATAACTACCCATTACTCGATAAATCCCGAATACTCACTAAGTTTCCTAAAATACCCCTAGGCTCACCCCAAGTCGAGTATTTGACCCCGTTGGGACTTTTTCGCTAACTCGCTCACTAGGATCGCCTCGAGAAAAATATTGTGAATATGTCCTCACAATAATGTGGTCTCGATCATATAGCACATATAGTTACATTTATACCCTCAACGGGTCAAAATTACAAATGTGCCCTTATCAACAAAAACGGACCCACATGCACATCTAATACAAATAAACATGCACATATATTCATATCACCATATAAATCATGTACGCTACATAATCACACATATATTCCATTAGTTGCACATATAAATCCAATTATGCCCTCCTGACACACTAATCAAGGCTTTATTAGCAAATTTGGGACATTACACCAAGGGTCGTACAAAAGTGATCTAGGCCCTACACGTGTACTGTGGGATTGTTACAACTGAGTATATATTAAAAATAATACAAAAGATACATTTAAATATCAGTTACATAATTATCTTGTAAAATCTTGGCCATTCTAGTTGAATGACTTGTTCTTCGAGCAGTACTCCCTTCGAGCAGCTTTATGAGGTGGTTGTGCCTTCGGCTAGCGTATTTCCATTCGAGCAGCAAGCTTCCTGAATCTTCAATCTCTGCAAGGCAAAATAGCTTTCTTCATGCTGACAAAGCACACTCGAGCAACCCTTTTATCTCGACCAGATCTTGGGAGTTTCGATGCTATTCTGTCATGTTTCCTCTTCATATGCCATATCATCACATCCTATTTTGTGTTAAACATCACCAATTACCTCAAATGACCCCTTTAAATAGTATAAGAACTCTCATTAGACTCAATCAATGAGATTAGAGCATTTTATTTGAATTTTGGAGCCAAAAACATGTCATTGTACAGTCATGTACAAACTACCCATGCCACGCATCACCTATACCTAGGTGATGCATGGCCACCATGTAGGAAATGCGTCACTTGTGTAGTTCTTCAACGGACCAACGACGTGTCGCCTCCTAACCCAGATCTTGTTCAAGCCCGCCTTCACCGCGATTGGCTTGATTGAAGCGGATCTGGCATCGTGCCCAACCCAGATCTACGGCTTCAACGGGGACGCGTTACTCCCCATGGGGAAGATCCAGTTGCCCATAATGTTGGGGAGTGTGTTGCAGCACTCATTAAAGTTCTGCACCTTCGTAGTGGTGGATTGCCCCACTGGTTACAATGTCATTTTCGGTCGGCTCGCATTAGTCGAGTTTGGGGCTATCACCTCCATCCATCATCTTTGCATGAAGTTCCCTTGCGACAACGGAGGGGTGGGGAATGTCCGGGGAGATCAGAAGAGCGCCCGGAAGTGCTACCATGTGTCCGCCCGACCAATATACATGGTCCGGGATGAACCCTTTGAGGAATTCATCGACCTGGTTCCTCCCCCCTGCTGAGAGAATGATCCAGGAAGAAGATGAACTGGACCCGAGGATAGGAGACAACTGCGCCTTGGAGCCCATGGACGAGATTGAGGAGTTATGCATTGGTGACACCGATCCAGCCAGGGTCATCCAAGTTCGGAAAAATCTGTCGACAGAGGTCCGGGCCACCATAATCACCCAAGTTAAGGAGAACTATGATATTCTGGCCTGGTCTCACTCGGATATGACAGGGATCGACCGCAACATCATCTGCCATGCGTTGAATATCGACCCGAGCGCGACCCCGGTCCGCCAAAAATGCAGGCCCTTGAGAACGGAGAGGGTCGAGGCCCTCAAGCTGGAAGTAGAGAAGCTGTCATCAATCAACTTCATACGCGAGGCTGTATACCCGTGTGGCTGGACAACCCCATTCTGGTGCCGAAACCGAACGGAACGTGAAGAACGTGCATCGATTTCACAGATCTCAACAAGGCTTGTCCGAAGGATTGTTTCCCGCTTCCCCGGATCAACCAAATGGTGGATGTGACATCCGGGTACGAGATCTTAAGCTTCATGGACGCTTACTCCGGTTACAATCAGATTTCCATGCATGTGGCAGATCAGGAACACACCAGTTTCCAAACCAACAAGGGAATATACTGCAACATTGTCATGCCCTTCGGGCTGAAAAACGTCAGGGCAACCTATCAAAGGCTCATCAATCGAATGTTCCGGGCCCAGCTGGGGCGAAACATGGAAGTCTATATCGACGATATGCTGGTCAAGTCCAAGACATCTGGGAAGCATTCGGACGACCTGGCCGAAGCTTTCGCAGTCATTCGGAAGTACGGGATGAAGCAGAATCCCAAGAAATGCACTTTCGGCGTGGCCTCCGGGAAGTTCCTGGGCTTCATAGTGAGCTTATGGGGAATAGAAGCCAATCCGGATAAGATCAAGGCACTGGTTGATATACCCTCTCCCCGGAAGCATAAGGACGTGCAAAGTCTGACCGGGCAGATAGCTGCCTTAAGCCGTTTCGTCTCCAAAGCCACGGACAAGTGCATCCCATTCTTCAACGTCCTTCGAGGAAGCCAATTGTTTGAATGGTCAGTCGAATGCGAAGAAGCTTTTTGAAAGCTGAAAGAGCACCTAGCCCAAGCGCCGATCCTGGAAAAGCCGGTGGACGGGGAGCCTCTATACCTCTATCTGGCAGTGACCGAGCACGCGATCAGCGCCGCATTGGTACTGGAGGAGGAAAGAACCCAGATCCCAGTATACTACATGAGTAAACGATTATTGGGTGCTGAGTCTCGATATCCGCTAATCGAAAAGCTGACTTTCTGCCTGCTGATGGCGTCTCAAAAACTTCGGCCTTACTTCCAGGCCCATGCCATTAAAGTCCTGATCAACCATTCCCTGCGGCAAGTGTTACGGAAGCCCGAGTCGTCGGGAAGACTCCTAAAGTGGGCCATGGAACTAAGTCAGTTTGATATAGCCTAAATTCCTAGGGTCTCCATCAAGGGGCAAGCCCTAGCCGACTTCATCTTGGAGTGTTCCGGGATATCCCAGGGGGGCGATCCCGCGGCCCCCGCGGCGTCCGTGTGGAAGGTGTTCGTGGACAGGGCCTCAAATGAGAATGGGGCCGGGCTGGGATCATCTTGGTATCACCCCAGGGACATCAGTTGCAAAACGCCCTGCGTTTCCAGTTCAAAGCATCGAACAACGAAGCTAAACATGAATGGCCGGGCTGCACCTGGCCCGGGAAGTAGGGGCCACAAACCTGGATATCTACAGCGATTCCCAGCTAGTCGTCAAGCAAGTCTCGGGGGAATATCAAACCAAAGGAGAGAGAATAGCGGCTTATGTGACTCAGATGAGAGAGATGCTACAGGCGTTCAAAAAGCACTCCATCCGCCAGATCCCCAGAGAGCAAAATGTGTTCGCAGACACACTAGCAAAGCTGGCCACCGACGCCGAAGCAGAGTTGGCCGGACTAGTCCCCGTTAACCATCTCCCCATCCCAAGCATCCGAGCCTCCACAGTCAACGCTGTTGACCACTCCATGTCTTGGATGGGACCTCTTATTCGCTATCTGACAACCGGTGAGGTGTTAGCAGACAGGGCCATTTCCAGGAAGCTTCAGAACCAGGTCCACAGATATGTCATGATGGATGGAAAGCTCTATCGCCGGGGGTTGTCCATGCCTTACCTCAGGTGTGTGCTCGGGACAGAACTAAGCGCCATCATGCACGAAGTGCACGAAGGCTTCTGCAGAGATCATACAGCCAGACCTAGTCTGTCCAAAAAGATCCTGCGCCAAGGATATTTCTGGCCGACCATGAAGAAAGACTATCGAGTACGTCTGCAAGTGCGAACAGTTCCAAAGATACGCAAAGGTCCCACAGGCCTCGCCGATAGAGATAACCTTGATGACTAGCCCATGGCCTTTCGCGGTGTGGGGGATCGATCTGGTAAGATCGCTCTTAACCGGGAAAGGAGGAGTGAAGTACGCCTTCGTGGCCATTGATTACTATACCAAGTGGGTTGAGGCAGAGCCCATGAACACGATCACTTCGAAGAAGATCCTAGATTTCGTCATCAACAGTATAGTGTGTCGATACGGCCTCCCTACAAAATTGTATTTGATAACGAGAAGCAGTTCGACAACTTCCACTTCACAGATTTTTGTGAGAGACATGACATCATCAAAAGCTTCTTCGCGGTCGCCAGGCCCCAAGTAAACGGGCAGGCGGAAGCTGTCAACAAAATCTTGAAAGGGACGCTAAAGAAAAAACTCCAGGCCTACAAGAGAAAATGGCCCAAAGAGCTACCCCGCGTGTTGTGGGCATACCGAACCACCGAGAGGACATCCACCGAGCACACTCCTTACTCCATGGTCTATGGATGCGAAGCCATCATCTCCATCGAAACGACCATCCCGTCTCACCGAAGAGACACGTATGATCCCGCCCAGAACCATGCTTTACTCCAGGAATCACTAGATCTCATCGAGGAGATCCGGGAGGAGTCGCAAGTGCAGCTGAAGATGTACCAAGGCAAGGTCGCACAACATTTCAACTCAAAAGTACAAAGCCGAAGGTTCGGAACCGGCGACTTTGTCTTGCGAAGAGTCTTCCCTGCTACTCAAGATCTGGGAGTAGGGGTTCTGGGCCCGAATTGGGAAGGGCCGTACGAGATCCAACATGAAGTGTGCCCCGGGACGTACCGCTTAAAGCGGCTGGATGGCTCGGAAGTTCCAAGAGTCTGGAATGCAGAACATCTCCGTAAATACTATCAGTAGTCAGGAGAACGTGTTCCAATTTTGTATTTTCGTTGTAAATAATGTACACCTCAGGGCGATCCCTTGAATAATAAAAATGGCGTGTGCGAAACGCCATAAAGAAACGTTATCAATCAATGAAAATCTTACTCAAGTGACCCCAGACCAGTCTCCCCTCACTTGTGGGGAGTATCTTGGGTATGAGCAAATACCAGGCGAGGCGCAAGCCTCAGGCTAGTCCCAGCCCGGACCGACAATGTCCTGGGGATACAAACCCTGTGGGACCAAGCCTCAGGCTAGTCCCACCCCGGACGAAAGATGTCCAGTGGTATAGATTAAGAGGACCAAGCCTCAGGTTGGTCCCACCCCGGACGAACGATGTCTGGGGGTATAAATTAAGAGGACCAAGCCTCAGGCTGGTCCCGCCCCGGACGAGCGATGTCTGGGGTTATAAATTAAGAGGACCAAGCCTCAGGCTGGTCTCGCCCTAGACGAACGATGTCCAGGGGTATAAATTAAGAGGACCAAGCCTCAGGCTGGTCCCGCCCCGGACGAGCGATGTTCGGGGGTATAAATTATGAGGACCAAGCCTCAGGCTTGTCCCGCCCCGGACGAACGATGTCCGGGGGTGTAAATTAAGAGGACCAAGCCTCAGGCTGGTCCCGCCCCGGACGAGTGATGCCCGAGGGTATAAATTAAGAGGACCAAGCCTTAGGCTAGTCCCGCTCCAGACGAGCGATGTCCGGGGGTATAAATTAAGAGGACCAAGCCTCAGTCTGGTCCCTCCCCGGACTAACGATGTCCGGGGGTATAAATTAATAGGGCCAAGCCTCAAGCTTGTTCCACCACGGACGAACGATGTCCGGGGGTGTAAATTAAGTGGACCAAGCCTCAGGCTGGTCCCACCCCAGACGAACGATGTCCGGGAGTATAAATTAAGAGAACCAAGCCTCAGGCTAGTCCCACCCCGGACGAACGATGTCCGGGGGTATAATGCATCTGGTATGCCCTAGGGCAAGGCCGTGGTCCGCGACTGGTAGAGTAAGGGAACCAGGTTTCACGGTAAAGCATCTGAACCTCGTTGGCCCAGCCCATCAGGTTTTCGAAGTTAAAAATTAGGCGGGTAGGACTGAGACAATTTGACAAGCTAAAGTCAAAATTGGTCTAGTACAGGTCATTGGAACTGGGACCAGACCGTAAGAATCAGTCATGCACAGTGATAAAAGAAAATTTCTTAGGGATAACAGAAATAACAAAAACCGGAGGAAATAATACAAATTTTCTTGGACGCGTACGCGTCTGAAAAAGTTATTACAAAACTATACAAAAGAAAGAAAAAAGAGGCGAGGTGAAGATCCGGGCCTAGGCTTCATCCTCCAGAAGCTCCGTGTCTTCCTTCTCCTTGTCCTCGAATTCCGCCCTCTTTGAGTCCGGGTCGAGAAAGATCAGGAGGTTCATGCTTTTGTCCTTGCGCCAAGCCATGTAGATGACCTCCTAAAAGATGACGTGCAGCAAGTCATCAACCCGCTCCTTTCCGCAGCGGGCCTCCTCATGCGCCATCATCTCCTCACGAAGAGAGTCGTCCAGCTCGTGGACCCGGGTCTCCAAGATTTGGATCTTCTCCCTGTCTCAGACAAACTGAGCCGCAGCCGCCTCCAGAAGGGCTACCTTCTCGTTGGCCTCGGTTTCTTTCTGGGACAAGACCTCTTCAAGCCTAGTCTTGACTCGGTCGAACTCTACGCGGTCTATGTCGGCCTGAGCAACCGCTTTGCTCAAGGTCTCCCGAGCCTGGGCCATCTCCCTGGCCAGGGCCACCTTGGTGGCCTCCCTTTGATTCACGGCCGCCTCCAGCTCTAGCTGGAGCGTCTCCATCTCCATGGCTGCCTCGGCCACCAGGTCAGCATTCTGGTGGGACAGCAGAGCGTCCTAGAACAAAGCAAAGTTAAAAGAATCCTTACAAACAAATAAAAATGGGGAAGAAAAAGCACGAAGCAAACTCACTGCGGTGGCCTGATGGCGGAGGGCCTGGGAGATGAACAACATGTCCGGGTTGGCGATGGTGGCATACCGTTTCAGTTGGAGGTTGGACATGGTGTTCCCCACCTGGTCCAACAAGTCAGCCGCAAAAGGGGTCATGTCCTGCCCTATCTTAGGGCGAAAGCCCGTCTCGGCAGCTGGCCGATCCACGATCGGCTGGGGGACGCTAAAATCTGCCGGGCGCTCAGCGAACTCAACCTAATGACGAATCGTCAGGGCCTTGTACGTCTCATCTCTCATTTCCCGGCCACTCTTCCAGGTCCGGGAAATGAGTCGGGACTGCTCGTCCTACAAGACGGCTTCCCCCTCCTCGGGTAGTGCCGAATGTATGGGGAGGGCCGGTAATGTAGAATCCCCTTCGCGGCGAGGCGGCTTTCCCCGTGCGACTCACCGGCTGAACCAGCCCGCCTCGTCCGGGGCCTCTTGTTCCTGGTCTCGGTCTCCGTCGCTCCCAAGTCCAAGGCCCTCTTCCCAGAACTCTGGCTTACCGTGGGTTCTGGCTCCAAATCGATCACTAAGGGTTGGGCAAGGCCGGGGACGGCAGCCGGGGACAGCAGCCGGGTCCACAGCCATGACAGGGACCGCGGCAATTGCACCCTCGTCGGGTCGAGGATCTGCCCCTGGCGTCTCCTTGTTGCGGGAAGGGTCCGGGCCCAGCGCCTCTGGTTTTTTCTTGGCAGCCTTTTTTGCCTCGACCTTGGCCTCCCTTGCGGCCCGGGCTTCGAGGAGTTGCCTCATCTCGTCCACGGGGGTAGACATGTCGGAGTCTCCTGCAACAAACGCAAATGAAAACGAGTTAGTACGATTAAACAGGAAAATCGAAGTCAAAACTAAGAGTGACCCAGGAAGAACCCTCATCTAAGCCCTGGGCGTGACTTAACTCATCTAACGCCAAAAAGTATACTCGATCCCCCATGTCATCCAGGTTCAAGAAATTCCCGTACTGAAGGAACCAGGACAAAAACATGAGAACTTTCGAGCCTACGGAAACAGGAGATGAAGGTCTCTTCTCCCCATCAGCCCCGAACGCGGGGCCTCGAAGTGCTAGCCTATCCATAGCTAAGTCCCCGACTTGGGGAGCATAAGTTAAGATCAAAGGTGAGTTACCTCGCCCTAATACGCTAGCCCCGGGGGTACCCGTGTTCGGCAGGGCCTCCTCGAAGAGGTCTTCCAGCTCCTCTGAAGCGGCCGCCTCCGTCTGGGCCAAGTCCCTCTTCCGCTTGGTCGCGTCCGCTCATGTCGCAGTCTCCACCTCCGCGATGTGCTCCAGGGCCAGCTGCTCCCTTATGATGGCATTCTTCTCACACTGAATTCCCCGAAGGATCCGAACGACGATAGACTGGTGGGTCGCGATCATCCCGACCAGTCGGAGGTTGTCTATATTGACGTAGCCTCCTATGTCTAGGTCTTCTACGCTCAGCCCGGAGTAAAGCCTCCTCTGGTCCAAGATGAACTGGGTGAGAGGAGTCTGGGCAAAAGGTCCTGCCACCGGAAGTAACATAATGAGAAACAGAAAAAAAGGAGTGGAAAAGAACAAGAAAAACCGGCCAGCTAAGGGTCGAGGAAGCACTTACCCACTCGCCGGAAGTCCAGCAACAGCGTGGGGTTCTTCTCTACGAAGAACTCGGACGTCATGAACCAGTAATGTCGAACGTCCGGGGGATTCTTCCAGGAGCTTGTGGGAGCGGGGTAGCTACCTCGCAGCTTCAGCCTATAGAAGCCATCCAAGGTCTTGTCCTTGGCATTAACCTGCGGTTCCATCTTGTAGAAGTACAATATTTCCGCGGGGATCGGCTCCACGATCTCCTTCACAGCACAGAAGACACACCATCCCCCAAGCAGTCAGTAGGCTTGAGGCAGAAGCTGGAAGGATGCGATTCCCACGTATGTTAGGAACCGCACGAAGTAGTCATGAAGCAGGAGTATGGCACCCGCACTGATGTGGCCAGCGCTCCAGGCGTCGAACCCTTCCACGAAAGTATGCGCCCGCTCCTCTATCCTGGCGAGGAAGTTGTGGAAGAGCCCGGGAGTGGACTCTATGCCCAGGCGCTTCTCCATCACATACATCATCCGGTAGTTCTGGAACAGATTTGGCACCGTATCCATCTCCCATCTGTTGCCTTTGGGGGTCCGGGACCCGAGCAGGGCGAAGGGGGCCCTGTTGACTTCCTCCTCCGAATGATGGGTGACGCCCGACGTCATGGCTGATGATTTGGGAGCAAAGAAAATAAACCAAGCAGTCAATAACAAAACCCAAGAAATTCGATTAAGGTACGGGGGGCCTCCTACGGACTGCTTGGAGTCCCCTCCGGATCAGGTCCGAGTTTACCAGAGAACCACAAGACCCAGATCGGGAATGAAAAATGGGCTGCTAAATAAGCTCCACCGTCTGTCCAGGAAGCATCCGGACCCGGAGCAACCCGGACCAGGCAGCCTTCCTAGCACTTTTCCTAAGCGTAAGCAAGTTCTAGCAGCCTAAGCATATGAACAAAAAGACAGCCTACATTCATGTATTTACCAAGAAGAAAGACAGAAAGACTTACTGTGAATAGCTGGCCGTGAAAGATGGTGGTTGTCCGACGGTAAGGATGGCAGAATCTCGTTCTTGAACTGGTGAAGGCGGTTCAGCAACTCGTCGATAGGACAGGCCCAGGACGTGCGCTCAGGCGGAGGTGCAGACACTGGGACTATTGGAGAAAGGCGACGGCGCAGACTCAACCAATGAGATTAGAACATTTTATTTGAATTTTGGAGCCAAAAACACGTCATTGTACGGTCAGGTACAAACTACCCATGCCACGCATCACCTATACCTAGGTGATGCATGGCCACCATCTAGGAAATGCATCACTTGTGTAGTTCTTCAACGGACCAACGATGTGTCGCCTCCCACAATCGACGTAATGCACGTCCCACTAACTTGGCACCCCAAAACTTCCCCCAAAATATCTCCAAAGCCCTTCAAACTTTTCAGGTACTTTTATATACTCCAAAGAAACATTTTGGACCCAAACAGATGATTTAAAGATGCCTATACCAAAAGTCAACTCACACATGTTGACTTTAGTGAAACCGTTATGGCTTTTGCACATCTTAATGCCTAACCAATTTCACTAAGTATTTAACCAACCATAATATGAAGTACCATCTATATTTCAAATAAAAATGAATATTATTGAAGATCTTCATTCATGTGCTCATATTTAAATTTCAAATTTTGGGTTGAACATAGTCGCATATAATGAATATTCACAAAAATCATGCATATTTATAACATTGTTGGTATGATATAATAGTGAACAATATTATAGATACATGAATGATCTAATATGTTGGATAAACATTCATGTTTTATTCCACATACATGCTTTAGAAGAGTTATAGTAAATATGTGGTCATAGATAATTTATGGTGATACTTGAAAGTGGTGATTTATAATTAAAATGAAAATTGTTATCCCCATTTCCTACCTTGGGCCCGGGACGGTGGTCTAGGCCCACTATCTGGGCAATTGGGTTTGAGCCCAGCCCAGGCTTGCTTGGCGGGGAATGACCGGGAACGACGGCTCAAGTGTGGGTCCAGACCCGGACGGTGTCCAGGAAAGATGATCCGGGAGGATCGTTCGGGAGACGTATAGCTATTTGGGGTTACGATCGAAGTGTACGCAAATGGTCCCGGAGCCTGGTAAACGATCCGGGCCTACGGTAAACGAAGAGGGACAGAGGTAAACTAATCCGGGTCAAGTCCTCCAGGTTGGCAGGAAAAGGCATCCGTGACCCTGAAGCCGGCCCATGACGCGTGGGGGTTGTCCCCACTTTTCACTTGCGGAAAAGGCCACCTTGGGATTGCACGCCGCTGGTTCAAACCTGCGCTACCACTACACTGACTGATTTTGTCCCCTGAATCTGCCTCGTAACTCGGAATGCCCAGACCAAAAGCCCCATTTTGTCGGGCAAAATATAGGTCTTGGGCTGCCCCAGTGGGCTTTGATCATTCTTAGTCTTTTGTATTTTTATCCATTGTACTGGATTTCCGACAGAGAAGCCAAGGGTATTTATATCCTTGATGGGCCCGGGTCATGCCCGACCCAAGCCCAATGCTCCTGTGAGCCTATAAATACAGGTGACAAAGCACTAGAAAAAGGATCTCTTTTTGGCTTGTATACAGTTACTGTGTTAAAACATAGAGAGAAACTCCATTGTAAAAGACTTTCCAAGCTCTAATACAACTCTCTCGTGGACTAAGGCTCATTAAGGCCCCAACCACGTAAAAATCTTGATTATATATCCTAAATTCCATATCATTAATCTCGCTTACTTTTTATTAATATAGTTTCCGAAAATCTCGGTAAACAAAAATCATATGAGATATCTGATCACCAATGTTACCATGGATATTTGCATGAAGGGAAGATATATACGTGTTGCACTCTTTTTCCCTTAGTTCAAGTTTTTTCCCACTAGGTTTTCCTGACAATGTTTTTAACGAGGCAACTTTAAATCATACTGAGATACTTGCAATTTATGAAGCAAGTGGAGAATGTGTAACTGAGATCAACGACACAACATATTCGATGATCATGTGCATTATCACCCGGAAAAAATGTACCAACAATTGTCTATAAAGATTATGGTGCATGCAATGCTTAGCTAAAATAAGATACATTAAAGAATATAGAACTAAATACATTTTGCTGAAATTCTTCTTCACACATGGTCTTCAAATGAGTGGCGATATTAATGTTCAAAAAATAAGATCCAGTGATAATCTCGCATACTTATTCATAAAGTTATTACCAACGTCAACATTCAACAATGTGGTACATAATATTGGAGTTCATCGATTAAAAGATCTCCATGAATGTCAAAATGAGGGGAGTAAATACACACTACACTCTTTTTCTCTTGACCGAGCTTTTGTCCCACTGGGTTTTGTTGGGAAGATTTTTAATGAGGCAATATTTATGGACATCCAAGGGCGAGTATTATAAATATTAATAATATGTAAATGGGTGTCCATAATAATGGAGAATCCCTTTAATCAAATATCATAATAATGGAGAATCACCAGGTTACCCAAAGTTAATTATCAGCATTAATTCTTGATTGTATTTGTAGTACTTATTACTTGATTTTCTTAGATCATATTTATCTAGATAAATAGGGTTCAATCCCCGTTGAAATAATACACAAGAGTTTCACTCTCTCTTTACATCTCTCTCTATTACTCTATCTATTTCTTTTCTTTATACTTTATAATTCAATATTCTTAATAATTTTATTAGTATTTGTTAATAGTTTTATAATAAAGTAATTATTATTTGTTTTTCTATTGTTATTTTAACCTAGTATATTATTAATTCATAAATAATTATATGTTATATATTTTTTTTCATTTCTAACTTTCAATGTCTATAATTACTATTTATGTGTGTTGTTTCATCCAATACAATATTTATAGTCAATTACATTGGGAAATTTGAAATTTTATGCTTGATGAGGGGTATTAAGTCAAAATTATACTAGGCTCTTTAATCATTTCAAAATAATGCCAAAACTTTTGACAGTACCCAAAATGTCCCTCTCACAATTCCCCTACCCTTTTCTCTTCCCTCTTCTTGTTTCCCCCCCTCTCTCTCTCTCTCTCTTGGTTCACTCTCTCTCACTCACCTCACCTCATGGCATCACTAAGGGCACCACGGTCGATGCACTACCAACAACCGAGCTTCTCCCTAAGAGGAAGCCATTTGTAAAGATCAAGACCAAAGTAAATTTTGAGGAATATTGGAGTAAAAACTTATGGGTAATCAATTTTTTCTTAAATACTTGGATTAGTGATGTTTTCTTTAAACTTTTTGGGCATTTCAAATAGATTTGAGAAATATTTGCACACATTTTTAGTTTTTTTTTTTCTTTGGTTTTTGTCGATCTATGTTTTCTGCAATTTTTCTGGGTTTGAGATGTGCTCAATGGTTGCTTGATGCCTGCTCGATGTAGGCTCGATGGCAGATCAATTTTTATGGTTACATGCTTGCTCGATGCCTGCTCGATGCAAGCTCGATGGTAATGTGCATTCTCACGATTTCATGAATGCTTGATGGTTAATCGATGCCTGCTTGATGATGGCTCGAAGGTCATGTGCATCTCACGATTTCATACATTCTCATTTGTTAGATGATGGCAATGTGATTTTGCATGTTTTCATACATGCTCGATCGTTAGTCGACTCCTACTCGATATAATCTCAATGGTAGGGTGCTTTTGAATGTTTTTATGCATGCTCGATGTTTACTCGATGAAGGCTCGGTATGCAATTTCATTCTGTTTTTTGGTGTGCTCGATGGGTATTTTTTCTTGCTCGATGGTCGTCGAGGCATACTTGATGGCATCCTCAATGCATGCTTGTTGATTTTTTTTCTAGTTTTTCAGCTAATTGTATTTGTGTTTTTTTTTATTTCAGGCTCTATTGTTTACGTATTTGTTTCTTACAACAGTGTTTGGGAAATAGATGGTAGGAAATAGTATTTTAAGAATGCTAAAGGTGAAGTGATACTAATAGAGAATGATGTCAATTACTTGCAACTACTTGACATATTGCACGAGACATTTCAGGTGGATAGAGAGGTGTATGAATTAAAACTCGAGGTGTCGTACGTATGCGGTGACCAACCATTTACATCGGTTCAATTGAGGAATGATCGTCAAGTTCGTGTATTCTTAGGAATAAGATTGAAAGAACGGATAGCCTTATGTGTGACTCCAGTTAAGAAGAATGTAATATCAGAACCTTCTCCTAGTATGAACAAAAAAGACATGACCAGAGTTGATCCATCTCCTGTAGGTAGCAGTTACAAGAATCTTTGTGAGGCGGGCAATTTTGTTCCGGTTACTGATCCGATGGCTACTGTTTAGCTTGATATACCATATAGAGGTCCCACAGATGTGCTTGAGGCATATGAGTACAATCCCTATGTGAATGATGATCAAGTTGGTAATTTCTTTGAAGATAATGATGATGGTTCCAAGGATGACTCGTATTATAGTGCAGATGTTTCAAATGAGGTAAACATTTCCCAAGCCCAACAAGTAGAAGAAGCGTCAGGACTGCCTCTTGCACAGGCACACCTCCCAACTCAAGGACAACAAACACATGCCAGAAGCAGTAATCTTCATGTTAGGATAGAAGATAACACTAGGTGGAGGGAGACAATTGTATCAAGAGATGATCACACCATATGGAGTGCCCCAATGTTTACAAAAGAAGATATTGAGGCATTTTCTAAAACCCATACCTCATCATCTAGTGCACCAATGGGAGAAATATATGGTGGGAAGACGTTTGAGGGTAAGATTGATTTAAAAACCAAAGCTTCTCTATTTGCAATGCAGAATAACTTTGAGTATATGGTGAAAAAGTTTGGTACTGAAGTGTGGTATATCACATGCAAAGATCATGATTGTTGTTGGAGACTGAGAGGAAAAAAACTACCAATGTCCCCCGTGTTTGAGATCATGGTGTACAAGAGTGAACACACATGCTCAATAGAAGTGCAACAAAAAGGTCATCGTCAAGCTGCACCATGGGTGGTTGGGCACCTAATAAATAACAAATACGCAGTTGATGCGACCAGCTACATGGCAAACAACATAAAGGAGGATATGAAGAAAAATTTCGGTATTGATATGAGTTATGAAAAAGCATGGAGATGTAGAGAGAAGGCACTTACGTATGTTAGGAGGACATATGAAGATTCATATTGTAAGTTACCATCCTACTTGCACATGTAACAACAAAAGAATCCATGTACAATTACTGATTTTGTCACTAAAGATGGTCGTTTCCTATATTGCTTCTTTTCCCTTGGAGTTTGTAGGAGGGGATTCAGATTTTGTCATCCTGTGATATGTGTGGATGGCATGTTCTTGAAGAAAAAGTATGGTGGCCATATGCTATGTGTTGTTGCATTGGATGCGAATAGTCTTTTATATCCAATTGCGTTCGTGTTGGTGGATAGTGAGAACCACAACTCGTGGAAATATTTCATGATGAAGTTGAAGGAAGCCATTAAGGACGTTGATGACCTGGCTATCGTGTCAGATAGGCACACTAGTATTATTCATGTTCTAGAGACTGTCTTTCCTAATGCCTACAATGGCGTATGCTACCATCACATCAGTATGAATGTGAAAACTAAGTTCAAGACTGATCACTGTCACAATGAGATGTGGGCAGCAACCTATGTGTGATAGTCAGAATCCCATGATCCGTAAGGGGAAAGACCGGGTAAGCTGTGCAATCCCACACCGCCTGGGGAAGGTCAAGTGTGATGATTCTAAGATTGTGTAGGTATGGGACTACACAGTTGAAGAGGGCTTAAATGGATTGATGGGTACTACCTATATCAACAAGATGCATCTTCTTTTCGGTAGCTCATCACTTGAGAACTCCAAAGTTAAGCGTGCTTGACCTGGGGTAATCTAGGGATGGGTGACCTCCTAGGAAGTTTTCCTAGGAAGCATGTGAGTGAGGACAAAGCACGCTGAAAAGATTCGTGTTGGCTTGTAGGGCCAGTCGTCATTCCAGAAAGCAGTCATAGTGACGTGGGGTGTCACACTATGCATGGAAGAAGACCGAGAGTCTAAAGCATTTTGAAAATATTAAGCGAATGGATCCTCCCATAGCTGTCTATCTGGAGGGAATTGGTTTCTATAAGTTGTCTCGTCCTTTCTTTCTTGGGAAACGATATAATATAATGACAAGCAACTACGCTGAAAGCTTCAACCACAAGACCACGGATGCAAAAACATTTCAAGTTACAATTTTTTTGGAATTCATTCGGTTCACACTACAGTCTTAGTTTTCTGAACGACGTAGTGTGACGGAGAAGACTACCACCAAATTATCCACCCTGATGGAGGTAGATGTATAACAATGCTGACAAAGGAAGGTTCATGAATGTATATGCCCTTAGCCAATTCCAGTTTCATGTAACTGGTGCAGACGATGATGTTGAGGTGAATTTGATGATGAAATCATGCTCATGTGGTGTAGTCCAGCTCATAGGCATACCTTGTCCCTATGCTGGTGCAGCAGCTATAGAGCGTGGGGTGAACCTATACTCTTTGTGTTCACTGTTTTACATTATTGATTCATGGAGGAATTCGTATAAAGAAACCATTTACCTAATTGGGAACAAGGATGATTGGATAATTCCAGATGACATTAAGAATATGGTAGTCGGTGTACCCATAGATAAACAAGTTGGTCATCCAAAGAAGCCAATGATAGGAAGACCAAGGACAAACTGTTGGCTATCCAGCAGGGAAAAAGATGTGAAAATGCATAAGTGTCATAGATATGGTGGTCGTAGCCACAACAAGTCCTCATGCAAAGCACGGCTCTGAGTATAATTTTTGTTGTATTCTATTTAAACTGGATTGGTCAGGTTATTTTTTCTATATTTTATTTAAACTGTTGACAGTTAGAGAAATAGAAGTATTAATGATTTGATCTTTTGGGTTTCCTAGGGGTATAGGAATCGTTTCCTATTATGTATTTAATGTAGTGATACTTATATAGCCTATATATAATTCTAGCCCTAAGTTGTATAATAAGTATCATAAATAAAATATAAAAGAAGGTGGTTATTTCTCACCATCTCCTTATGGTATCAGAGCTTTAAGGCTCGATCACCTCTCTTTGTCGATCTCCATTTTTTTCGGTGGCTTCCTCAGCTCTAAGCAACATTCAAGTTGCTTCAGGCGAAGTTGTCTCTCTCCAACACTCCCAGTGGCATCTCTCTGCCTTCTTCGATTGTCCTTGTCCTGTTCGATGACTTTTTTAGGGCTCCAGCGATATCTGCAGCTCCAGCGACATCCTCAACAGTTCTCCAGACCAACATTGCCCTCTGTTCGGCATCTATCACTTCCTTTCAGACCAAAGCCTAAATCTAGCGCCTTAGACCATTCGACCAAATTGTCTTATATGAGCCACATTCTAATTCAAAGCTACTGTTCGAACATCCTACGAATTAGAGCCCAGGCTACTGTTCCAGACCCAAGTTGTTGTTCCAAGCCCAAGCTTTTTCCCAATTATTCCATGCCAAAATTTTTTGTTTTGCTCACTGTTCATTTTTTTTTATCTCTGACTCTAACCCATAATTTTTTCCATAAATTGTTCAGCTAATTATTTCCAACATGTCAAATAATGAAAAAAATTCATCCCCAACCAGTGGGCCTACCCAAACTCAGTCCCATAATCAGTCCACCATTACCTCTATCAAGTCTAGGCCCACAATCCCTAAACCCTCTTCCTTAAAAGCCAAGTTTGTTACCGACTCTCATATTACCTCGACTACACAATCCGATAATTTTCTTCTACTTTCCAAACACCATGGATAATCGATTACGATGCAACTGAACATATGATAGGTTTATCTCACCTATTTGATTCTTATTATCTGTGTTCCACTAAATCTAGTGTCAAAATCGCAGATGGCTCTTACTCTCCTATTGTAGGAGTTGGCACCATTACATTGTCTGCTAATTTACATCTTAAATCGATTCTCTGTCCATAAGTTAACTGCTGATAATCACTGCCTTGCTAAATTTGTATCAAATTCTTGTCACTTTCAGGATCTATCATAGGGGAGAATGATTGGCAGAGCTAGGATTTGTGACAGACTTTATTTCTTTGATGGACATTTTCAATGAAAAGAGCAACAAGTTCGTTTGGATTCAAGTTCTAGTTCTAATTCCTATGTTTCAAAATTTGATTTCACTCCCGTACAATTATGTTATGGCACTGTCGACTTGGGCATACAAGTTTTTCATATTTAAAATAGTTATTCCCATCTTTGTTTATTCATAAGAAGGTGGCTGAATTTCAATGTCACATTTGTCAATTTGCCAAGCATACATGTGCTTTGTTTCCTCCAAAGATGTATACACCCTCTAGTCATTTCTCTCTTGTTCACAGTGATATATGGGGGCCCTCCAAGGTCACTACTTCTCATGGTAAGCATTGGTTTATTACGTTTATTGATGATCACACCCGTATCACTTGGGTTTATCTGCTTAAACATAAGTAGGAAACATTTCAAGTTTTTCAAAACTTTCATCATATGATCCAAACAAAATTTCATGCCTCTATCAGAGTACTTCGTACCGACAATGGTACTGAATATTTTAATACCACTCTCGGTCCCTACCTTCTCCAAAAAGGGATTGTTCATCAAAGTTCGTGTGTAAATACCCCCCAGCAGAACGGGGTAGCTGAACGGAAAAATTGTCACCTCTTAGAGGTAGCCCGTGCTCTCATGTTCACTACGCATGTTCCAAAATATCTTTGGGGCAATGTTGCCCTCACTACTACTTATCTCATTAATCGTCTTCCCAGTTGACCCCTTCAGTTCAAAACACCATATTCTGTTTTTCAAACTCTGTATCCTCACGTATCCACAAATACTCTGCCTGTCAAAAATTTTGGTTGTACTTGTTTTGTCCACATTCACTCCCAAAATAGGAGTAAACTTGATCCTAAAGCCATTAAGACCGTGTTTTTGGGTTATTCTCCTACACATAAAGGCTGTCGATGCTATTGTCCTCTCACCAAAAAATCTTATACCTCTCGTGATGTCACCTTATTCAAAAATACTCCTTTCTTCACTCCCACCTCGCTTCAGGGGGAGCATCATAATCATCATGAGCAAGAAGCTCAATGATCGTAGGGGTTAGAATTACCTCTCTCTTCTGAGCCATAAATCACTCCTTTCTCTTCTTCTGAGCCAAAAATCACTCATTTCTCTTCTTCTGAGCCAAAAATTACCCCTTTCTCTTATTCTGAGCCAGAAATCACTCATTTCTCTTCTTCTGAGCCTCCAATGTTTTATGAGCCTGAACATCAACCCTCTCACGAAGATGGACCTTCTTCTCCTCAAGACCAAAAGAAAGAACTACGGGTGTATTCCAGAAGGAATAAACAGGTTATGAATCCTCAGCACAGTCAAGCGTCCAATCTGGTGATGGAACCACTTCCCTCAAAAGATCCAGGTACTCTTCCATCAAAGAAACAATCAGATCTAGATATTCCCATTGCATTGAGAAAAGGAACCAGATCATGCACCCAACACCCTATTTTAAAGTTAATTTCTTATTCAAAATTGTTATCTCCATTTAAAGTTTTTACATCTAGTCTATCAAATGATGTGATCCCCTGGAATATCAAACAAGCAATTGATTCTCCCCAATGGAAAGCAGCAGTTCTTGAAGAGATAAGAACACTTACACAGAATGGAACGTGGAAATTAGCGGAGTTACCACCAGACAAGAAGGTAATAGGGTGCAAATGGGTGTTCACAGTCAAATACAATGCAAATGGATCTATTGAGAGGTACAAAGCTCAGTTAGTTGCCAAGGGGTTTACTCAAACCTATGGAATTGACTAAATGGAATCGTTCACTCCAGTTGCCAAACTCAACACTATCAGAGTTCTACTCTCGATAGCTGTTAACCTGGATTGGTAATTGCATCAACTTGATGTAAAGAATGAATTCTTGAATGGGGATCTTGAAGAAGAGTGTATATGAGTCAGCCTCTGAGATTTGAAGAGTCTCTCATGACAACCACAGTCTTCAAACTGAACAAATAACTCTATGGCTTGAAATAATCTCCTCGAGCATGGTTCAATCGTTTCTTGAAAGTTGTTAAAGGGTTTGGATACATACAAGGTCAGACTGATCACACTCTATTTGTTAAGCACTTAGGAAGTAAAAAAAATTACGGTATTGATAGTATATATTGATGACATAATTATCACTGGTAATCACACTGAAGAGATGAATTCAATCAAAGAAATGTTGGCAAATAAGTTTGAAGTTAAAGATCTTGGTGCTCTCAAATATTTTCTGGGTATGGAATTTTCTAGAAGCAAAAAGGTATTTCTGTGTCCCAGATATAATACACTCTAGACCTTCTAAAGGAGACAGACATGCTAGGAAGTAGGCCCAGCAAAACTCCAATTGAGCTCAGAGATAAAAGGAAAATGTTTGAAGGAAATCCAGTTGACAAAGGGAGGTACCAATAGTTGGTAGGAAAACTCATCTACCTCTCACATACTAGACCTGACATTGCTTTTGCAGTAAGTCTAATCAGTCAATACATGCATGATCTGTGTCAGGGACATCTCAATGCAGTGTATTGAATTCTGAGATATCTCAAGCAAACACCAGGAAGGGTCTTTTCTTCAAGAAGACAACTGAGAGAAAGGTTAAAGTGTTCACATATGCAGACTGGGCTGGCTCAGTTGATGATAGAAAGTCTAAATCTAGATATTGCACAATGGTATGGGGGAATGTGGTCACATGGTGAAGTAAAAAGTAAACAGTGCTCTCAAGAAGCAGTACAAAAGCAGATTATAAAGCCATGGCATATGGAGTGTGTGAAGCTATATGGATCAAATGTCTACTAGAAGAATTGAAGATTGAATATGAAGCCCCTATTCAACTCTTCGGTGACAACCAATCTACCATCAACATTGCACATAACCATATACATCATGACATAACTAAACACGTGGAAGTTAACCACCACTTCATTAAAGAAAAAATTGATGGAGGAATTATCAACATTAGATATGTGCATACTTTCAACATCTAGCTGATATTCTCACAAAGGGACTTTCCAAACAAGCATTTGATTTCCTAGTAAACAAGCTTGGAGTCATCAATATTTATAGTCCAGCTTGAGGGGGAGTGTTCACAGTTAGAGAAATAGAAGTATTAATGATTTTATCTTTTGGGTTTCCTAGGGGTATAAGAATTGTTTCGTATTCTGTATTTAATGTAGTGATACTTGTATAGCTTATATATAGAACTAGCCCTAAGTTGTATAATAAGTATCAGAAATAAAATATAAAAAAGGTGGTTATTTCTCACCATCTCCTTATAAATTGTATTCTGTGTTGGTCATCTATTTGATGCATGCTCGATGGCAGCCAATGCATGCTGGATGGCCACCAATACATGTTCGATGGACACCAATGCATGTTCTATGGCATGCTCGATGACTGTCCATGTGTATTTCTTGATGCCTAATAATTCTATTACAAGCTAAATTAACGAATAAAACTCGATGCATGCTCAACGGCTACTCGACGCTTGGATTTTTAGTGCTAATTGTCGTTAATGATTTGCATGCACGATGCTTCTCCATGTTCTCATATTCAATGTAAGTTCGATGCATGCTCGATACATATATATTTTTAATAATTTAAATTTTAAGCAAAAAAATATAACAAGAAGAGAATGTGCAATGCCTAACATTGTGATACCATAAGTCAACTGCTCACTTGTTTTTGAACAATTCCATGTTGTCATCGCAGATCGTGTGAAGTAGTAGCCTACCCAATAAGTGCTCGATGTAGGATGGTATCCTGAAGACTCTCAACTCACTCCAACCTCTCCAACATTTCCCGTAAATCAGGTTGATCAGAACTGGGATATACCGATGGGGCTAGGGCCGAGGGTGTGGGGCCAATGGGGACTGGGGTATCCTCATCATCAGGGCTAGCATCAACGTAAATATTGGCTACCTTTGCAACCTCGGCAACTATCTTTGCCACCTTCTCAAAATCAGTGGGAGTTTCATCCTCTTCTTCTTGGCCCAACCCATGAATATAAGGGAGCATCACCCTCAGTCAGAGCACTATAATAATCTATCTTCGAAGGTCGGGGCTTCAACATGGACAACACAACCAACTGCATCAAACACAAAGCATTAAGTAAGTTTGAAACCACCAAAGAATAATGTATTTTGACATAATATAGAACAACTTACACTCGTCTTCTTGAACATCGGTGTTGTTGAGAATTGTGCCATGAAAGCATATGTAGTAGACATTGTTTTAAGAAATAAATTGAATTTGTTATGCATATATTGTTATATTATTTCATATAATATAATATTAGATTAAATAATGTGACAAAATTTGATTTGTCACACCTTGTAACATATTATTGAGAGTCACAAAATTGGGCACATGTGTGTGTCCAAATGTGACATATTTTGGAGTTACAAAATCAGTTACAAATTTGTAACTCCCAAATATAACCCAATAATGTGTATATTATATGTTACACATTTGAGATTGGATTTCATAAATCCATGATGATATATGACTGTTGGAGACATATTTTTAACTCCCAATAAGTGTTTGGAGGTTACAAAATCATGTGGGAAAGGATTTGGGACGTTTTGGAAAAATCACAATTTTGGCTGAAAAAAGGTTGTGGCCGCGGCAACTGTCTTTCCATGGCCGCGGCCTGGGGGACAGAGGCCAGTGGCCACGACCACTGATGATTCTGGCCGTGGCCAGTGAGGTTGACAGCCTATGTGAATTTTCAGTTTTTTCCAAATTGAACGGTTCTAACATCCCAAATAACTCCCAAATCTCCATTTTAATTCCATAAACATCCAATTAAACATTTGTAACAGCCATGAGGGTTGGTGGAATTTGAAATTCAAAGGGGTATCTCAAACTCTATAAATAAGAGCCTAATGCTCACTTGTAAGACACACCATTTTTCATCCACAAAGCACTTGGCTGGAAAATACACCTTGAGGCTTGATTATTCCAGAAAGCATTTCCAAAAATCTGTGAGAGATCCCTTAGTGCTTGAGTTAAGGGGAAATAAGCTTTTGGACAAAGGTTTTAAACCTTGTTCAAGTTGGTGATCCCCACTACTCTACACTTTGGTAGTGTGAGAGTTTGTTTGTGTTTTCATTCTTTTGTTCCTCTTGTTCTTCCTTTTTACTTGCATTATTATAGTATTGAGTTTGTAATCTTCTTCTTCTACATCTTTATTTGTACTTGTATTTTGAGCAATTGAGTTGTAATATTCTTTTAATCAATCATCTTGTCCATTGTATTTTTTTGCATAGAGTTGTATTTTGGTTTTCAATATTTTCATTGAGGTAAAAACATATTTTCCTAACATATATTTTATGGACTATATTATTTTGTGATAATATTAAGTAAATATCAGAAAAATTATAAGTTCATATATGTGATCTCAATCACGTATTGGTATGGGAGGATTGTGTTTGAGATAAATGAACTGGATTAGTTCGCAGTAAAATAAAGTTATGGAATCTTTAGATTAATTACTACAAATACGGTCCACTAGTATAATGAATACATGTGATCTTATCAAACAACAAAGAAAACTGTTATATGGATCTTATCAAACAACAAAGAAAAGTGTTATATGCTTGCAAGTATGAGCGATGTGCTCAGAAAGAAGTTTGAAGACACTGAGACTGCTTATGAGATCTGGGATTCCCTTCAAGATATGTTTGGGCAGCAGTCAGATCAGTGCAGGCATGAGGCCACCAGATCCTACATGACCAAGAAAATAAAGAAAGGAATTTATGTCAGAGAACATGTATTAGACATGATCAATATAATGCACGATGCCACAATCCATGGAGCAACCATTGATGAAAGGACTCAGGTGAGCATTATACTTGAATCACTTTATCTAGCTTTTAAAGGTTTCACAACCAACTGTGTCATGAACAAATTAGAATATAACATGACATAGCTATTGAATGAATTGCAAACTTATGAATCTCTTAACAAAGGTTCTAAGAAAGAAGAAGAGGCAAATGTTGCTAATTCTGGCCCATCCTCTTCAAAGGCTAAAACCAAAAAGAGGAAAAATGGATATGGAAAGGACAAAGAGAAAGGGAAAGACAAGAATTCAAAGAAGCCTAACAAGATATCCAAAGGAAAAGAGAACAAGAACACCAAGAGCTCTAAAAAGAAGACCCCTAGAAGAGAAAGGGACTTGTTTAGTGGACTTGTTTAGAGAAAGCTCCAAAAAGGGACTTGTTTTCACTGTGGAGTGGATGGTCACTAGAAGAGAAACTGTCCAAAGTATCTCGCTGACCTGAAAGAGAAAAAGAAAGGTAAATTTGATTTATTTGTGTTAGAAGCTTGTTTAGTTGAAACCAATTCCTCATCTTGGATAGTAGATTCAGGAGCCACTAACCATGTTTGTTTTTCTCTACAAATTCTTAGTTCAACGAGGAAGCTTGCTGATGGAGAGGTGACTATGAGGGTAGGCAGTGGTCAGATTGTCTCTGTAGCAGCAGTTTGAATAGCCCACCTGGAATTTGAGAAGAATAAATTTCTTATTTTAGAGAACATTTATTATATTCCTAGATTTTCTAGAAACTTATTTCTATTTCTATGTTGGATGAACAAGGTTTTAAAATTTCTTTTAATAATAATTCGATTGTTATTTCGAGATATGGTTTTAAGATATGTTCTGCAAAATCTATTGATGGGCTTTATAAATTGCAAGCTAAAGAGAAATCTGCTTACAATTCTGAATTATTTAAAACAACTAATCCTAGATCTATTAAACGACAAAAGACTGATTCCGATAGTGAAACATATTTATGGCACTTGAGATTGGGCCATATTTGTCTAGATAAAATTAATAGGCTTGTAAAGGATGGTCCTTTAAGAGAACTATCTATTGGATCTCTCCCTGTTTGTGAGTCATGTCTAAAAGGCAAGATGACTAAGAGACCTTTCTCTGCTAAAGGTTCAAGAGCTACAAAACCACTTCAGCTGGTACATACGGATGTTTGCGGTCCACTTAATGTACAAGCATGAGGAGGTTAGGAATACTTCGTCACTTTTGTTGACTATTATTCAAGATATGGTTACCTATACTTAATGCAAAGAAAATATGAAACTTTTGGAAAGTTCAAAGAATTTCGAGCAGAGGCTGAAAAGCAATTAGGTAAATCACTCAAAGTTCTTCGATCTGATCGAGGAGGAGAGTACTTGGATTTTGAATTCGAGGACCATCTGTGTGAGCATGGTATTCAATCCCAACTCACAACACCTGGAACACCACAGGAAAATGGTGTTTCAGAAAGACGAAACAGAACATTACTAAATATGATTAGATCAATGATGAGCTTCTCATCATTACCACTGTCATTCTGGGGCTATGCAATTCAATGTGCTCTATACATATTGAATGTTGTTCCATCTAATTCTATCTAGAAGACACCCAAGGAATTATGGAATGCTTGTAAACCTACTTTACACCATTTTTCGCATTTGGTGGTGTCCTGCACACGTGCTTAAAGGAAAGACCGAGAAGTTGGTATCACGCTCTGAAGTGTGCATGTTTGCAGGCTATTCCAAAGAGACTAGAGGTGGAATTTTTTATAGTCCCGAAGAAAATAAAATATTTGTATCGACAAAAGCAACTTTTCTTGAACATGACTGTGTTAATAACCACAAACCTCGCAGTAAGGTTGTATTGGAGGAGATGGTCTCGAATGAAGTTGCAAATTCACCAGCAACAACCAATGAAAAATGACAAGAGGAAACTGCTAGTTCTAGTCAAAATAGTAGAGAACCTCGTCATAGTGGGAGGGTTAGTAAGCAACCCTTACACACAAAGTTCAAATGCTAGTGTCTAACACAAACAAAGATGATCCATTGACATTTAAAGATGCAATGAATGATTCTGACAAGGACAAATGGAAAGATGCCATGAATCAAGAAATGGAATCGATGTATTCCAATTCTCTCTGGGTTCTTGAAGATCCACCTGAGAATATCAAGCCAATTGGTTCCAAGTGGATATTCAAGAAGAAAAGAGGAGCGGATGGAAAAGTAGAGACTTTCAAAGCAAGGCTTGTAGCCAAAGGCTACACACAGAAAGATGGGGTCGATTTTGAAGAAGCTTTTTCTCCTGTAGCCATGCTAAATTCCATTCGTATACCCTTATCCATTTCTGCGTGCATGGATTATGAGATTTTGCAAATGGATGTCAAAACAGCTTTTCTAAATGGCTACCTTGACGAAACCATTTACATGTCTCAACCAGAAAGATTTGAAGTAAAAGGTCAAGAGAAAAAAGTTTGCAAGCTTCTTGGGTCCATCTATGGACTCAAACAAGCTTCTAGATCTAGGAATCTTAGATTTGATGACACAATTAAAAATTTTGATTTTGAACAAAACGTCGACGAACCTTGTGTCTTTAAACAAATTAAAGATGGTGTGGTAGTATTCGTCGTTCTTTATGTTGATGATATATTACTGATTGGCAATGACGTAACATCATTTTCAAAGGTAAAGAACTGGTTAGTTGAACAATTCCAAATGAAAGATTTGGGAGAAGCCAAGTATGTTCTGGGCATTCAAATTCTTAGACATAGACAGAACAAGACTTTGGCACTGTCTCAAGAAACTTATATTGATAAGGTTCTAGAATGCTTAAATATGCAAAACTCCAAAAAGGGTGATATGCTAAGATATGAGACATTATCCCTATGCCTCAGTGATAGGCAGTCTTATGTATGCTATGCTATGTATAAGACCTGACATTTGTTATGTAGTAGGGATAGTCAGCCATTATCAATCCAATCCTAGTCTGAATCATTTGATTGCAATGAAGAATATTCTCAAGTATCTTAGAAATACTAGAGATTATATGCTTGTATATACAGGTGGAGACCTGAACCCCACTGGTTACACTGATTCTGATTTTCAATCAGATAGAGATAGTCAGAAATCGACTTCTGGATCAATGTTTACTCTTGGAGGAGGAACAGTAGTTTACCAAAGTATTAAACAAACCAGCATTGCAGACTCCACCATGGAAGCTAAGTATATAGCAGCTTATGAAGCAGCTAAAGAGGCTGTGTGGCTCAAGAAGTTCTATTCCAATCTAGAAGTAGTGCTACATGTGGATATGCCACTAGTCCTATACTGTGACAACAATGGGGCAGTAGCTAACTCAAAAGAGCCAAGGAGTCGTAAGGAGGGAAAGCACATCGAGAGGAAGTATCACTTGATCAGAGAGATAGTTCACCGAGGAGATGTTGCAGTTATGAAGACAACTTCATAGCATAATCTTGCAGATCCTTTTACAAAGACTTTATTTGTGAAATCTTTTAAGGAGCATGTAAGAAACATGGGAATGAGAGAGATACCTCATTCGCTTTAGGGCAAGTTGGAGATTGTTGGGAATTGTTCCTTGAAAGCATATGTAGTAGACATTGTTTTAAGAAATAAATAAATAAATTGAATTAGCTATGCATATATTTTATGGACTATATTATTATGTGATAATATTAAGTAAATATCAGAAAAATTCCTAAGTTCATATATGTGATCTCAACAACGTATTGGTACGGGAGGATTGTGTTTGAGATAAATGAACTTGAATAGTTCGTAGTAAACTAAAGTTATGGAATCTTTAGATTAATTACTGCAAGTACGGTCCACTAGTATTATGAATACATGTGATCCAGATCCGGATTACTAGTGTAGTAGGACACTTTAGTGGAGGTACTTTATTTATTAGATAATATATAGAACTGGACCATATATGTTTATTAATACTTATTTAAATACTGTTTCGAAGTATTAATTAAATATATCAACTAATGATCATATACAAATAGATCTTAATCCTGAAGTTACTATTGTTGCCGCCGTTTTTTGTTAACTTAAAGTAGAAGAGCAATTTAAACAAAAATATACCAGAGGAAAGAGAAAGTATAGACAGAATCTTTTACGTGGTTCAGCAGTCAAAATTTGTCTAGTCCACGAGTCTGTGTTATTAACTCTTTGGAATTCTCTGATAGCTTTCTGGAAGCAATTGTACAGAGTTTTCCCAATATCAATGTTTCGATCCCTACAAATGATTATCCCACTCTATTTATAGAGGGGTTTTCTGAATCACTTCCCACATATTTCAGGAAGCTATTCTACGAATCAAATAAAATAATTCCATTAAATGCATACAGTTATCACGTACGCGTTAATATCCCATGATATTTGGGATTTAATAACAAATTACATCAAATCCATTAAACATAGGGAATTTATAACAATAAATACGTTCACACACAACTGACGTGCTTGGACGCTAGGTTCACGTGCCTTCGAGATCGTTTGCCTAGTACGAACTTGTCATCTTGGTTTGCCTATGCTCCCAACAAGTAATTATTGACGAAACCATCTTCTTCAAGCTTACACCTCTCAAGCTCGAACCATATTGTCTGAGGGCAGGAAATGAATCAAGAAGTATACAAGTGTTGAACCATTGCTATTGTGAGTTGTGAGCCTAAATTATAACCTCGGAGCACCTCCGAGACTACGTAGTTTCCGAGCTTACCAATTTGAGGTTGACACTTGCTACCTTAGCGAGACTGTCCTTGACTTGTGGGTCATATGATGACTGTTCTAATCTCGAGCATACACCTTATGAGCCTGAGTTTCGAGATAAAAAATTCTCATTCTCGAAATCTGGGTGTAACATTTTTCCCCCTCAAAAGTATCAATTCTAATCATATGAGAAGGAAGCTTTTGAACTTCCTCTATCGAAAACTGAGCCACTTAATATACTTAAGTGTGGACACGCATCAACCATGGGTTGTTCAATCAAAGTACTCAAGTACCTTTTCACCATACCCACGTCTATCCACCTACCAACTTTTGCCGCCATTGCCACTTTTGCACCCGACCATTCGATTAGATACCGAATCCAACCAATGCTCTAGATCAATTCGACCCTTGACATTGCCTGGGGCTTATAAATACACCCATATCGTCTTCTCCATTTTACTTTCACGTCTTGATTTTTCAGAGAGAAAGAAAGAGAAACCAGAACTTAAAAAGTCTGTTTCATCTTTGCATGTTTTCCAAACCGAAGAGGCAAAACACTCCTGGCCTTTTCGATTCTATGAGAACTTCCTTGACACCACTTCTTCAGTCATCGATCTCACTGTACCCGCAAGCTACTTCTGTGTGTAAGTTCCATTACTTGATTTCTCATTCTTTATTTTTTTCATGCATTTTACGTACTTCCTTTCCTTATGAACGTATTCACTAGTTTGTAGCCTTAGCAATACGGTTCAGTTGATACTACATAAACTTTGGATTCAAAACTTTTTTGGAATCATGGGTTTCAAACCCAGATTTAGTGCAAAAAACGCAAATGTAGGTTTTTCACCTTTTAGACTATGGGTAATGTATCGTGTAGACCAAGAAATGGGGTATTGAATTAGGGTTTTAAATTGCACGAATCCCAAAATTATCACCTTTTTGAGTAATCGTCAACTTTTCCCCTGAAAATTCAGGATTCTTAAAATGAACCCACACTTTCCCACTCCCGCGTCAGATACACGCTCGAAGCCCATACTTAATAATAGTCTGGGGTTCTTCCTTAAACTCGTCTTGTCCTTTTGAGACCTTGGTCTCGATCGGGCCTACTCGTGATTTCGAGCCTTCAAGCTCGAATCACCTAAAATCATACTCTGATTTCTTGTATGCCTGACCCTCACCCTTTTCTTTTTGCTTGATGTCGCAGAATTCTAAGAATCGGTGGGGGTCAGTGCTCGCAATCCCTTACTTTCAAACAACTCCAAGTCCAGAATCTCCCTTCACTCGGAACCAGCAGCTGATTCGCAAGCACAAAGTGAGGTGTGACCAAGAAGATATTCGAGCCCATTTCCGATGTCAGATCAACGAGGTCAAAGAAAGAAAAAGGAGGAAACTTCGAGTCGCAATTTACCCAAATCCAGACCCCGAGCTCAGACCTATCCCCCTCGATCCCAACCTCAAAGTCATTGTTGCTTTTGAGCCTAGTGTACTTTCCTTTTCTCTGATGGAGGACTCTTCAAACCGTCCATCTACCTCACAAGTTGCGACCATTCTTACCTCCAGGGAGGAATTCTTCGAAGCCGAGCATTATTGGAGCTCGGTGACTTCGACGGGATAGATTTTTCACATCCTTGCTCACCACGACTTGAGACTATCCGACTTGCTGATGTGTCGAGCTGCTACTCCCAACAAGCGGAGCTGCTACACTGCGGGTGATGGTCGACCCAACAATAAGATTAAGCGGCCTGGAGTTGCGAGCATATGAAGGCAGGGGCTCTACTCCCCCTGAAATCCTATTTTAAGCATTTTCTGGACTTTTTCAGGCTCGCACCCTTCCAACTTCAGACAAACTCATAGAATGTTTTGTCTGATGCTTGAAAAGAAATCTCTCGGGGAGGAGATGGCTTCTATTATATGTTGAGCTATCGAAAGGAGAAGAAGATCTTTGAGGACATGCCTAACCATCCTCCAAACTTCAAGTTGGCCTTTTTCTGGACGGACGACCTTGCTCCCTCAAAATTGTATTCATTCCAACGAATTCGTAAGTTCACATACTTATTTTTTTTACTCGATTAATGATTAGGCTTAAACTAACGACATATATTCGTATCTTCAGCCAATTATCATCGTCCCACACCCTCGAACTCGATGGTGGAGCACAAGAAGGCTCTACTCCAGTTGCCTTACGGTAGGCATCACTACAAGAAAAAACAGTATTCATAACACTTAAAAACTGCTAACCGGGAGTATTGATAACGCTTCTGAAAACGCTAACATAGCCCCTGTTATTAAAAGTCTTGTCTTTTCTATTACAGTATTCAAACGTTATGTTCGATGTTATCTTAAAATATTCAATAACACATTTTTAGTTGCTATAATATTAAAATATTAACATTTAGTTAGAGTATTTGGTTGTAAATTTGAAGTTTAATCTTATACTTTATGGATAACACTTTCCAACTGTTATGAAAATTGTTATATTTGATCATTTTATAACATTTTTAGTTCATTATATTATATAAATCATAACTTTTTATCTCAATTATAATATATTATACAAAACAACCATAAATTCTCCCAGTAATAATATTTTGTTATTTTGTAGTATGCATTTTTAATTGTTGTAAAAAGTTTTTATTATTGTATTTTGATTAAAAAAATCATAATTGATCACAAGTGTAATATTAAATAGATCAAAAATATAAAATATTCAATATATATGATAAACCATGAGTGTTTTTACATTTGAAGACGAACTGCTTCAAACCATGACATTGTCCGCTTCAAAAGTTCTTAGTTCTAACTTGAGTTTGAAAGCATACATAATAAAATTCTATAGTCTTGCACATCTTTTGCTTCAAAAATAAAAAACAGAAACATAGCAAGATACACAAAAAGTAAACCATGAAGCTTGCTCCACCCTCCAATTCATCATCCATTCCATTGTGCACTTGGTCTTTGTTGTGAGGTTGATTTGCTTAGCTACACAAGAGTTTAAATAATTAATGCTTAAACATAGAGTTAATAGTAAACTAAAAGAGTACAAAAAGAAAGAAAGTTAATAACCTCATTGTGACTTTATAAGATGACCATGCAATTACACTAACTACAACACATACGCATGAAAGATTGAAGATTTATGCTTGGTAAAATACTCATTAGAAAAGTTAGCTCAAACACTTTATGATTATGAAATGAAAATGCAAATGATACACCAACCAAACATATAAATATATATATATATATACAATACAACAACTAATTTATAAAGAAAACCCAATAGCATAGACACATGAACTAGAATTAGATCAAATATAAAGTTCCAAATAACAAGAGCAATGATTTTGCTATTTTTATTGTAGATTTCACTATTGGAAAATTAAAGGTTTCTCAAAATCCTACAAACCTAGTTTCCATAAGCTAATCAACTAAATCAAAATGTCACAATAGAGTGAATGTATTTTTCTGTTGAGATTATATATGAAACACCACAAAGAGTACAAAGCATAAACTAAGCACAACGATAGAAGTCAAAGATAAATGTATTTCTAAGAATGAGACAAATTAAAAGCATTTAACAATATGGTATTTAAAAGAAAAGGAAAGATACTTGACAAGATGCTCATTGAAATAAGCATAGATTCTTTACACATGGCTAAGAAACATTTATAAGAAACTCAAGCAACCAAACATCTAAACCTCACTACAGCAACAAAGAATCTGCTTCACTAATGCAGTAAACATAGGACAAATTATATCCTCAATTAGAATACCAATATCAACATCATGGAAACACAATATCAAAAAATATATATATACAGCAAGCTAAATCTGAATATAGCAAACATGGCAGCACAATGTTAGAAAAATATACAACAAACTTTGAAAAAGTAATGTGAGTCTGCAAAGATTTACATAGAATGAGAAATTTAAATCTACAAAGGTGTTCAATAAATTTAGCACTGAGAAGAAACATAAATAAATTGTTAGCCATAAAAACTAACAAGCATAGGTCAAGGAAAATACAGTCCACTGCAAATACTATAGTTTTCACCCCTGAATGTTTAATATTTTTATTTTTAGCATTCCATTATTTTGGATCAATGCCTAATGTTATAGAGAAAGAAAATAAGACCCCTCTATTAATTTATCTCAACAAATTTCTATGTTTATGCATACCATGGCTAGTGCATATTCAATTGAAAGCAAAAAAGTAGAATTGTACTTGCTTAAGAGAATTATATAACTGTCAACAAATCAATTATACATATGAAATGAATTATGTGTACAGTTTTATATTTTACAATTAATAAGATTGGTAATTGATAGTGTCATACATGGCCCACTTGTCCAAGATGTTTCAACATTTATAAAAGGTCCAATGGCTAGCCACTTGAGAGTCCTCATAAAACCATGTGTGCTCTCAAGCATTTGATAATTAATAATTAGAAAATAAGATATTATAAAATGAGCATAAATTTACAATTGATACATATGAATCATCATTTTTGTTGTTGAATAAACACCAACATAAAATACTCCACAGCACCATTAAAAAGAAAAAGAAAAAGAATAAAAGATGATGGCCCACCACAAGTCATTATTAGTAATAATTAAAATTTATATTTATATATATATATATTCTAGCAAGCACATAGCCCAAAATAGAGAAGAAGATGGACACAAAATAACATATATGCATGAATAATATGTATCAGTTTGAGGATAAGATTTTAACGCTTATTAAATAATAGAAGAAAAATTAAAGAAAAGTCAATATAAATTTAAACAGGCATAGAGAAGAAAATTAAAAAGGAAAGAAAATAAGTAAGAAAAAAACTTAGCATGATATTTTCCATTCAAATGAAAGCAATTATTAGAAATTAAAACTTGCAGTAAGCATCCTATGAATCTACATATATATGTGAGTTCATTATTAGTTTGACATTGTGTATATATCTATCCTTACAATTTTAGGTGATGGTGATATAAAGAAGAAAAAATGATGATGGTGATATAAATTAAGCTCTTTATACTTCTAAAGAGTACAAAGAGAAATATGAAAAGAGAATAAATATAATACTAAGTACAATTTGGATTAAACTATTAAAGTTAAGCAACATCCTGTGATTTGGTTATGGAAGGCATAAATCAGATTTTTTTTTTTAAAGAAAAAACAAGCTAGATAGAATTGAAGACACCACTTAAACTAATTTTGTACATGTCAAATATAGATTATAATTCTTGTCCTTACAGAAAATAGATTCCAAAAAGTTGACTACTAATGTTGCCATCTTTCTTTGAGCAAGTATCCCATGTTTCTAACCCAGTTCATTTCAAGTACTCAAATACATGCCAAGAGTTTACTAGCTTAGTACACACTCACACAAATATTGATTACACATATGCAGCAAAGAAATTAACAAAAGTGAGAGAAAGAGAGTACTTATCACTAGCCTATCCCTATGTTGCTTCCCCCAATATTGGCTAAAAGCTAGTGAGTAGTAACATAGAGCTAAAAGCTAGTGAAAACCAGATAATATCATAAAGATTGCTATAAAACAGAACGACTATTGATTTACCTGTGGGCCTTGTTCAATGTCTGCCTTGAATGGATCGCCAACAAAATGTTTCATTGCACGTGCCTTCGCTTTTTCAAAAAACTTGTCATACACACGCTCATGGACATAAGTTCTTGAACCAGCACAACAACATTAAAGAATAGGGCAAAATGTGCCAACTCAACTGCCTAATCCACATCAGCATCATCAAAAACAATAAATGGGGATTTTCCTCCAAGCTCCAAAGTTACTGGTTTGAGATTGCTTCTTGCAGCAAGTTCAAATACAGTATGCATAAATACATCTCAAACTATACAAGATCATCAATTAAATATAATTTTATCTTATAGGAACCTTTCATCAAACAAATTCAAGACACACAAATAGTACTTATTTTCACAATGATCCTTTGTGTCAAATAAAGCTTCACCAATCAATAAAATTCGACACCAATCAATATATGAACTAAAAGTGGCTGAACATGAACATAATCCAGAAATTCCAAGAGCTAATAACCAAAAACATATTCTCATAGCTAAGAACATCAAAATAAAAAGCTGAGAAAGAACAACAAAGAGGCATAATTGGGTGTAAAATGGATGTTTATGAAGCTGGTACATATTGAGGCATTTTAACAAGCATGTTATGTGCAAACCTAAGAAGTAAAAAGGAAATAAAATATTCAAAACATCCCTAAAATTAGTTTGGAGATTTAGATTCTCCCTCAAAACATCATCATCACAAAGCAAAACCATAAACCTAAATCCAAAAACATAAATAAAAATCCCCAAATTATATAACTTAACAGACAAAATCAATTCTCAGTCACCAGAAATAGATATTTAAAAACATAATGTTGAATATTATACTTTAAAAAGATAAAACAAGAAGGGATATCACTAATAAATAGAAATAACATGTAATAATAAAAAAATAAACCCAAGTCAAGTTTTCATAAATACAAAACATGATATATAAAAGAATAGTTGAAGTTATGGCCTTTGAGTAGATATTGATGATGAAAAAAGATGTTATGACTAGAAGCTTTATTTGTGATTTTATTTTATTTCTTTTGTTGGTAACAATTGGTAAATAAAGGGAGCACAATAGGATGAGATATCAATTCCAACTACCTCCATGGCATGGCAATTGCACAAAAAAAAAAAAAAAAAAAACTCAAAAGGAAAACAATTACAATACCTTCATCATGTTATATAGATTATAATATGAGACAAGTTGAGATCCCATGGCATCTACTTTCACAAGGCAATGAATGAATGCTATACTAAAATTTTTACAGACTTATAATGAAATATCAAAGCATAAAGTTGCAAGTGGAAATAGTAATTATATGAAAACATACAGAATTACTAGGAAAAAGATATATCAAAGCATAAATATGACCACATCAACAAAGAAAACGTCAAATGAAGAGCCCAATATCATGATAAACTCTCAAGTCATGACCATTAAAATATGTAGTATCCTGAGGAAATAAAAAAAGAAAAAGAAAAATACAATACCCAAACCAGAAAAATATGTAAGTTAATCAGAATAAAAAAAAACTCGTCATTAAACAAAAAAGATGGGAGGCATTAACACAAAAAAAATGACAAGAAAATCTAAATCATACCATACTTATGGTTACTTCAAGGACATTTCAATTATGTTCACACTACGATTGGGCATTCTTATGGTCTTTAGTAGAAATATTACCCAAAAAATTTCTTGTAGTAAATTAATAAAACAGTTTCAAGGCAAATGAATGAAACACCCAGAAACAAAGCAAGTTATAGAAAAAATTATGGACTGTCCAATACTAAAAAATATAACTTATATACATTTATGGATGGAATCTTATGAAATGGAAACAAACGATACAAACACTTAATAAACTACCTGCCAATTTCATTTCCAAGATGATTACAATAAACACCACAACTTTAAACCTCACTGTATCACTTTTAGCAAATAAAGATAGAGTAAACATATATATACATATATATATAAAAATATTATAATATAGACCAAATTGGAGGAGAATACCCAGCAGAGGAAGATGAAAAATAATTCGATACACTATAAAACAGCTGTTGGGGCACACTCTAAAAGAACAAAATCACCATTATGTTTTTTATAAACAAGCAAAACACAGCAGCAAAATTTTTTGGTAGAAATACAAAGAGGATAAAATAAGTTACCACCCGTCTCTTTACACCATCAACAACTACCTTGTTCGGCATCACAACAAATGGAAACTTTCCAAGGCCGGATAGACTAGCCTAAAAATCATGATAGATTACATTAAGAGGGAGAGAACTTGAAAACAAAAATTATTACCACAATCAGATTAAGAACAAAAAATCATCACAAGAACTCTGCTAACCTCACGAGTCCATCGCGAGCCTGAACGTACAAGTAAAATTTAAGAATATACTATCGATTTGAGAACTCATACCTTCATTTTATGCTCCAATAAACCAATAAAAAAAATGATGCTAACTGTAAATAATGATTCGCAAACTTTCTTTCTTGCTTCGAACATAGTACAGTATATTCAATCCCTAATTTAAACAAAAATTCTCACAAATAATCACAATATTATTGTTATATATACACATGAGACAAAAAATTGCAGAAATCAAAATTGATGGAGCCATATTGAGAGATGAATGGTGAGGTTGAGGAACGGGGGAGGGAGGCCAGAAAGATGACAATGGAATGAGTGACTAGGATAGAAGAACAACACCCAGATTCAAACTTCATTAAACTCATACTCATATTCAAAAATCCACATATAATAACTAAAATGAAAGACAAAACATATACTATGAAGAAAACCTATAAGATTATTAAACACACAGTAATTAAAATACCCCATTCTAAGGCTTCGAACCAACCAACCAACCAACAACAAAAATAAGTCGAGAGGAGACATACCAGATCTCGCCTTCGTCGTGTGCTGAGGAGAAGAAGACCCACACATCGTCGAACCCGTGACCTCGCCTTTGCCTCTGCCTCCGCCAGGCGCCGTCACCTATTCTTCCAAGAAAAAGAAGAAAAACGGATATGAGTGAGAGGAGGAGAGGGCACCGGCTTAGGGCTATCTCTCATTTACTGAAGAGTAGGAACCATTACTAGAGTGAGTTCAGGACAAGAAAGAGTACCTTTGATGTTTGCTAAGTCGAGCCGATGGGGTGGAGAGCGACTTCGTGATGTTGGAGTAGACCGATCTGACCACCGGTGGAGGAGAACAATGCTGTGTGGTTTGAGCACTCTTTCATGGATGCTAGAGAGAATCGATGAAATGAATGGTGAGAATGAAGGGATTTAGGAGTTTAGAGAGTACCCATATTCAGAATGAGAGTGTTGTGTAAAATAATAAAAAAAAAAAAAAAAAAAGTAAAGGCACCATTACTAATTCACTTGGCACTAAATTTCCCCCCGAATATTTTAGAGCTAAATCAATAATAACACTTTAAAAAATGTGTAATATCTTGACGTAATATTTACTCAAAATTCTTGTAGTGCGTTCCCTATCTTATCTTCTTCATGAAGATAAACTTCCAGCCTGCGGCCTCCTGGAGCAGGATCAGTCGACAGAGGACGTCGCTTACTGTAAGTATATTGAGTGGGAGCACGTAACCCTTCCCACTGACAAGCTTCCTCCAAGACAGAGGTCAATGAGCTCAAGGGCCCGCTCCACAGCGGGTCACCGTCACGAACGCCCTTGCTCAGGAAATGAAGCAAATGATGAGGCTTCGAGCTCGAGTGGTGGAGGTAAAGTCATTCTCAGCTCAACTATGTGGTCCCCCTCCTTGCTAAAGCATAAGCCCAATACCCTGATCCTATTCCCAGATTCCAGGGATAATTTCCATGTATGGTCTTGGGTAAATGAGAGGGTTCATAGGTTCGATAGTTGGTTAGGAAAATTCCAGACTATGTATAGTTTAAATGAAGTCTAGGATGGGGTCACCATTCAATACAATACCAACGACTATATGGACCTTTTGAGGCTGTCACCCTTGTATATGGAAGGGACTCCCCCCGCCTCCTCTGAAGATAGGGGGATTTCATGGTCGCCGAGCACAAGCTCGGGGGAGAGTTCCAGTTAGGTTTCATTTTACTTTAACCTTTGTTTCCTTTTGTAGTTTAAGCTCGTTTACTAATGCGCGACTTGTGTATGCAAGCGATATGGAGTCTGATCTCGACAATGTGCTCAACCGCCGCTCGGGAGCAAAGCAAAGCAAACGCTCGAGAGCGTCGCAGAGAGCGGGACGACCTTCTAAGGTCCCAAAGAGAACCAAGGCAACCCCTCCTCCTCCGAACTCCCAGGGCCCGAGCCAAGTTGCTACTGCAGATCCCGATGCCAGGGTATCTGCTGAAGTTACACTCCCCCTGTCTCCTGGCATCCAGACGTCTCACAAAACTGCCTTGACCCCAAAGAAGTTGGTTCCCACTCGGGAACGCCTGTTGTCAATTTTGACTCATTCTAGTGAGTACATGATCAACAATGTTGCGGGGAAACACGAAGCCACCCTTGGCTCGGACGTTCTATCTCGAGTTGGCCAAAGCTTCAGTAATGTCGGTGCCCCTCAATGGCAGTTCCTAACTACCTACAAGGGTAGCGAGCTCGTATCCTCGGTAATGCTCTATTTTCACTCGGTCATGTTGTCTGTTTGATTTCATTATGTATGTGTTCTAACTCAATTTGTTTGTGTATAGGCCCTTGCTGAATTTGCTCAGCTTAACTACAAGCTGAACAATGAAGTCCACTCGAGCATGTCCTATGCTCAGGAGTCAAAGAATCTCCAGATCAAGCTCGCAGACAAGCTTAAGGCCACAAATTCAAAGATGGAGGCTAAAGATGCTGAGATCAAGGAGAGGGACTCAAGAATCAGGGAGCTTGAAGAGATGAACACCAAGCTCAAGGAGGAGAAGAAGGTCACCTTTGACATAATCGAGGGTGAGAAGGCTCGCCTCCTCGAGGAATTCAAGCAAAAGAAGGATCACGCGGTTGATATGGCCATGTACTGAATATGGGCCAACAATGATGATCTTGATACGAGCTTTCTTGATACTCTCGAAGAGGAATTCCTGGCAAGGTGGCAAGCTCGACTTGATGAGGAGGAGGCGGAAAAAGCAGCGGAAAAGCCGGATACTGTTAGGGGGGATGCACCTACTTTATAGAAGCGAGGTCATGGGCTGCGTCCCATGAACCTTTTTGTAATAATTTTTTACTTATGCCCTTGGGGCAAAGACAATCTTCAGCTCGTTTAAGGGCTATTTTATATTTACAGACAGTAATTTATGTATATGATTTTCTTTGCTCGAAAACCATTATACACTTAATTTTATATTAAGCTTTTACTTTAACATTTTTGTTTTACATTTCTGGGTCGAAATATTTTAAGCATTTGATATTAAAGGTTCGCTTTTATGTTTGTTTAATCGGACAAACACATCTGTTGGATTTAAGCTCGAGTTTCAATACTTTCATGCACAGTTTACTCAATGTATCCATGTCTGATCTCGTTATTTATCAAGGTCGGACCTTACTTGTACCATGCACTCGAAAGTACTTATATGGCGTGTAAGATAGGTAGTTTAGTTATATCCTGCTTTTCTAGTCACTTTTCCTCTTCCTCGAGTAGCTCCCCAAGGTTGTAAGGTTGAAACTATCTTTTTGCAAAGTATTACTTAGCTGGAAGTAGGTTTATTTATATTCCAACTTTTTGTCGATTAGGTTTAGGTTGTTTGTTCCAAACTTATTTAGCTTGTGAATGGTTTTTAATCCACACACTTATAATTTTGATGATCTGATTATGTCCAGATCATCTTAGCTCGTACATCTGGTTATATCCATACACTTGTAATTTTTACGATCTAGTTATGTCCAAATCATCTTAGCTCGCATATCTGGTTATATCCAAACAGCTTTAGCTCGCGTATACACTTATAACTTCTATGTCGGGTTAAAGATCCATACATTTTTTATTAGTTTACGTGTATACAATTATTCTTATGTCAGGTTAATGATCTAGACTTTTTTATTTTGTGTTATTTATTTTTTCAAACTTATGGTATTATTGTATACCACTGATGCTCTCTTAATATCCTATGAGTATGACCATAGGTTATTGAATTAAGAGAGTTTGCAAAAAAATACAACATTTAGTAAAGAAAATAACTTTTAAGCAAAGTTGAACACTTTATTAACAAAAAGTCTGAAAAACAAAGAAGCTTGGTTACAACAAAAACATCTTTCCTACACTACTGATAGTAAGGTCGTATATGTTCGCCATTCCAAGCTCGCGGTACTAATTCTCCATTTAATCTGGCCAATTTATATACTCCAGGTCGAATAATAGACTCGATTTGGTAAGGTCCTTCCCCGTTAGGTCTGAGTACTCCAGCAGACGGGTCCCTTGTAGGCAGGAACACACGTCTTAATACCAAGTCTCTCAATCCAAATTTTCTATTTCGAACCTTTTTATTGAAGTATCGGGTAGCTCGTTACTGATATGCGACATTTTTTAGCTGAACTTCATCTCGTCTTTCTTAAGTAAGGTCTAGACTTTCTTCGAGCTGGGATTGGTTCGAGACCTGATTATAGGCATGGATCCGAATTGTGGGTATTTCGACCTCAATTGGCAACATGGCCTCGCATCCATATGCCAGGGAGAAGGGAGTGTGTCCTATTGAAGTTCGTGTTGTGGTTCGATAAGCCCACAAAACATGGGGTAACTCCTCGAGCCATCTTTATTTAGCCTCCTCCACCTTTTCTTCGTGGAGCTTTTAAGGGTTTTGTTGACTGCTTCGACCTGGCCATTTGTTTAGGGATGGACGACGGAGGAGAAGCTTTTTATTATCCTATTTTTTCACAGAAATGGGTAAATAATTCACTATCGAACTGGGTACCATTGTCCGACACTATATTCCTGGGCACTCCGTATCGGCAGATGATGTTTTTTATCACAAAGTCTAAAAAAACTTTCAAGGTAATTGTTGCCAGGGTTTCAACCTTAATCCATTTTGTGAAATAATCAACCGCGACCACAACATACTTCACTCCACCTTTACATGTTGGTAGTGAACCTATAAGGTCGATTCCCCACACCGCAAATGGCCATGGGGAGGTCAGCATGGTTAGCTCAGTAGGTGGAGCTCGTGGAATCGAAGCAAAATGTTGGCACTTATCACATCTCTTGACATACTCGAAGGCGTCTTCCTTGACAGTGGGCCAGAAATATCCTTGTCTTATCACCTTTTTAGATAGACTATGCCCCTCTGTGTGATCTCCACAAAATCCTTCGTGAATTTCTTCCTTAATTTTCTTTGCCTCGGGTGGAGTTACACATCGGAGTAGTGGCATAGAATATCCTCTTCGGTACAACCTTCCTTCCATAATAGTGTATCTCGGGATATGATACATCAATTTCTAAGCCTCGTTTCGTTCTGCTGGGAGAATGTCGGTTTCGAGTTAATCGACTATTGGGATCATCCAGGTTGGTTTGGATTCAATCATGCATAAGTCTTCTTCGTCAGGCTCGCTGATACTCGGGGTCGATAGAAATTCTATTGGGACCACATTCAATGTGTCGGCGTCACTGGTCGTAGCGAGCCTGGCCAAGGCGTCCGCATTTGAATTTTGCTCTCGAGGAATTTGCTCTATAGCATAGAACTCGAATTTTCCGAGCGCAGCCTTGGCTTTCTCTAAATATGCAGCCATCTTTATGCCACGAGCTTGATATTCCACTAAAATTTGGTTGACCACTAACTGTGAATCACTATAGCAATGTATAGCCTTTGCTTTGAGTTCCTTGGCTATCCGAAGTCCTGCGAATAGTGCTTCGTATTCAGCTCATTATTAGATGCTTTGAAGTTGAACCTTAAGGCGGAATGGAAATGATTTCCTGCTGGAGTGATCAGTATGATTCTTGCCCTGAATCCACTTTCGTTGGAGGATCCGTTGACATAAAGTTTACACAGCTCTCGGGCTGGGGTTATAACTTCGTCGTTAAACACTCCAGCACATTCTACGATGAAATCCGTCAAGGCTTGTCCCTTTATGGTTGTTCTCGGGTGATATGTGATCTCGAACTGTTCAAGTTTGACCGCCCACTTTAACAATCTTTCAGAGGCTTCTGGTTTAGATAAAACATGTCGCAGTGGTTGATCAATTAACACATGAATAGGATGTGCTTGGAAATAAGGTCGGAGCTTTCGAGATGAGTGGATCAGGCTCAGTGCCAGTTTTCCCATTAAAGGATATCTTGATTCTGCCCCCAGTAACCTTTTGCTGACATAGTACACTGGTTTTTGTACATTCTTGTCTTCTAGGACAAGCACAACACTAATGGCGTGCTCGGTGGTAGCAAGATACAAGTATAAGACCTCTCCTGTGATAGGCTTCGACAAGATCGGAGGTTCAGTGAGATGTTTCCTTAAATTCTGGAATGCAAGCTTGCATTCCTCTGACCACTCAAAATTTTTACACCCTCTCAAAATGTTGAAGAAAGGAAGACAACGGTATGTATATTTTGAAACAAACCTACTTAGTGATGCCATTCATCAAGTTAAACTCTGGACATCCTTATGCTTTCGAGGTGAGGGAAAATCAATCATTGCCATGATCTTGTTAGGATTAACCTCTATCCCTCGCGCATTCACTATGAAACCTAGAAACTTCCCCGAAGATACTTCGAAAGAGCATTTTTCTGGGTTGAGTTTCATGTTATATTTTTGCAATATGGCGAAGCATTCTGCGAGATCATCCACGTGGTTATCGTTATGTTTAGACTTGACTACCATGTCGTCAACATAAACTTCCATGTTATTACCTATCTGCTCAGAGAACATTCTGTTCACAAGTCTTTGGTACGTTGCTCCAGCATTTTTTAGTCCAAAAGGCATAACATTGTAGCAGTATAGTCCTTTATCGGTTATGAAGCTCGTATGCTCTTGGTCTTATGTGTGCATGGAAATCAAGTTATATCTAGAATAGGCATCCATGAACGACATGAGGTCGTGACCTGCCGTGGCATCTACGAGCTGATCAATCCGAGGTAAGGAGAAACAATCTTTGGAGCATGCCTTGTTAAGGTCGGAATAGTCGATACAAGTTCGCCACGTTCCATTGGGATTCAGAACCAACACTGGATTGGCAATCCAATCAGGATAGAAGGCATCTCGTATGAACCGATTTGCCTTTTACCTGTCGACTTCTTCCTTTAGGGCCTTCTTCCTATCATCGTCCAGGAGTCTCCGCTTTTGCTGCTTCGGGGGAAAGCTTTTGTCGATGTTAAGTGCATGACTCATGACATTTGGACTGATTCCCACCATGTCTGAATGCGACCATGCGAATACATCCTGGTTTTCTTTTAAGAAGGGAATTAATTGCTATTTCGCTTCTTCAGAAAGATTCTTGCCCACCTTTACATTCTTTTTGGGGTCATCGAGCTTGACCTCCTCGAGCTCTTCTAGAGGTTTGAGGTAAACCCTTTCTTCTATTCTGGGGTCGATCTCTTCATCTATCTCGAAGATCATCCCATCCTTGTTTTGTATTATTACACGTGCCTGTGCACTTTTTTGCTTCTTTCCTCTAACGGAGATGCTATAGCATTCCCTCCCCGCAAGTTGGTCCCCTTTTAGCGTCCCAATGCCACTAGAAGTTAGGAACTTGATGGCCAGGTGCTTAACAGATGACACTGCCCCTAGCCCAACTAGGGCGGGTCTCTCGATCAGTAAATTGTAGGCCGATGGGAGATCCACCACGACAAACTCCATCATCTTGGTTACAGAGACTGGATAGTCTCCCAAGGTCACAGGGAGTTCAATGGACCCCATACAGGCAATCCCTTCTCCTGAAAAATCGTATAGTGTGGTTGCACAAGCTTTTAGGTCATGAAGCGCGAGTCCCGTCTTTTCTAGGGTGGCTTTATAGAGGATATTTACCGAGCTTCCGTTATCAATCAGGACTCGGTGTACCCTCTTGTTTCCGAGCTGGAGGGTTATGACCAAGGGGTCGTTATGGGGGAATTGGACGTGTGATGCGTCCTCTTCAGTAAAGGTTATGGGTTAAGTTTCAACCCTTTGTTGTTTTGGAGCTCGTGGTTCAGGCTCGTAGGGAGAACCGTCACCTGCCTTTAGCTCATTTACATATCTCTTTTGGGCATTCCTGCCTGATCCTTCGAAATGGGGTCCCCCCGAGATGGCTATTACATCTTCTCCATCAATCAGAGGGGGTCACTCATCCTCCTAAGCTCGGGAGTTACTATTTTGGGCAGGTGGTGCAACCGCTGCCCTTCAGCTGGTGGAAGCCTGATTGGGGTTTCAGTTTCTGACGTATTGTCTGAAATAACCCCTCAAGATCAAACCTTCGATCTCGTCTTTTAACTGTCGACATTCATCAGTTGTATGTCTGATATCTCAGTGAAATCTATAGTATTTATTAGAATCTCTCTTTGCTTTTTGGTTCCTGATGGGGTTAGGTCGTCTAAATGGAACCTGGTTTTCATTAGCCAGGTAGATATTCTCCCGAGACTCGTTGAGCTCGGTATACACTTTGTATACAGAGAAGTATCTTCCCCCTTTTTTCTTATTTCCTCCATCTACCTCAAGGTTATTCCCTTCATTTTTCTTCCTTTTAGAAGGGTTATCCCCAGGGGGTTTCGAAGTTGAGGGGTCTACCGAGATCGAAGCAGAGTTAGTGTTTGTCGTTGAAGTTACAGGCTGAGAGGTCATGTTCAGTGCTAACCTCTCCTCTTCTACATTGACAAACCTCTGGACCCTTCGATTGAACTCGATTAAAGACCTGACAGGTTTCCTTTGCAAGTCCTCCTAGCATTACAACAGCTCTAACCGCCATTAGGTGACCACTATCGTCGACATCTCGAGCTCGGACACTTCTAAGTTAAATCGCGTGAGGTAACTTATTAGTGACTCGTTGTGTTGTTGTCGGACATTTGTTAAGGCTGAGGCCTCGGACCTAATTCCAACCGTAGCCTTAAATTTTTTTTTAAAGTCCCTAGAAAATTGATCCCAAGACTCAATTGAATGCCTTTTGGAACTTCTCAAACAAGTTTTTTGCTGGTCATGTAAGTGTGGCTGGGAACAACATCACCTGAGCTCGTAACTAACATTGTTGGCTTGGATAATGGTGTTGAACATGCTCAGATGGCTATAAGGATCTGTGTTTCCATCAAATGGTGAGACATGAGATATTCTGAATCCCTGAGGGAACGGGGTGTTGGAGATATGCAAGGCAAAAGGTTCGAGCTCTTCATCGAACTCTTCATCCTTCTCCTAGTTACGCTCATTCTGTAAGAGCCTGAATGCTCTCTCCAGATGTTCAATCCTTTCTTGGACTAAATCCACGGGAGGTCTAGCCTAGACCTGAGAGGGCTGGTTATCGTTAATAAAAACTCCAGCTCCCTATCTCGGTGCAGGGTTATACACTGGCTGTTTGAGACCATTCAAATGGTCTCACAGATCTAGGTTTGGGGGATTGTCTCGACCCCGCAGATTAGGGTGGTTCCCTCAATTCCCTGTATTCCTTGGTTCCGTGTTGTAAATGCTCACGGACCTAGTGTAATCCGTGCTTTCACTTACATAGCTCGTAGCTCGGTTATTACGAGGTGGGACCCATGTTGGCCTCCTTGTCCCAACAGTTTGTGATCGTGACATTTGGCTTCCCGTAGGCTGAGGAGCCCTGTGATCTCGGACAGCTTCTCTTTCACTCCCATGTCCGTGCCTAGCCCGTCGATTTCCATCTCGATGTGCAGGTCGTGGAACTTCCTGGACTGGCTGGGTTGCCTTATTGGAAATGGTGGGTGTCTTATGGGAGATGGTGGCTGCCTCCCATTCTTGGGCCTAGATGGTCCCGAATTTTCCCGGTCAGGCTCTGGGTCATTCTGCACAGCATTAGTATTTGGATTCTGAGCCACTAAGGGAGCTCGGTTGTTTCTTGTTCCTGTTTGTGATTCTGCAATCGGGTTGGCATTACCCTTAGCCCGGTTACTTCTCTGGGGCCTTGACTGAATAGGCTGGGATGCTGGGGGTGGCACCTGCTCCGCCCTCCTAGAGGCCGTGCCCCCATGAGGATGTCCCCTAGGCCTCTGAGGAGGGGCCTGGGCGCCAACAGCCTGTCTGGCTAACTCTTCATTGCGTTTCGTTGCTTCTGCCAACTGTTTGTGCAGTTTGTGATTTTCAAGTTCCACAATTGGAACATACCTTTCAAGAATGTAATACATATCATCGTCAGGCCTGGGGGCATGCGGCCCTTGAGAGTTGGATGAATCACTACTTTCTTCAAGATCTGGATCTACCATGGGTTGCTTTCCAGGTCATCGTGGGTAATCCTCAGCATGAGGAATTTCCTCCTCAGGTATATTGGGCATTGATCGCTCACCTGTATTGGGGTTACTTGTAGCGACCATTGATGATTTGAGAGGCTCTTTGACTAAACTGGCTCACGCCTTGTTTAATAGCTCTCAATGAAAGCACCAAACTGTTGACGTTGTTTTTTGTCAACTTAAAGAAGAAGAGCAATTTAAACAAAAATATACTAGAGGAAACAGAAAGTATAGACAGGATCTTTTACGTGGTTCGGCAGTTAAAATCTGCCTAGTCCACGAGTCTGCGTTATTAACTCTTTGGAATTCTCTGATAGCTTCCTGGAAGCAATTGTACAAAGTTTTTCCCAATATCAATGTTTCGATCCCTACAAATTAATTATCCCACTCTATTTATAGAGGGGTTTTCTCAGTCGCTTCCCACATATTTCGGGAAGTTATTCTACAAATCAAATAAAACAATTCCATTAAATGCATACAGTTATCACGTACGCGGTAATATCCCATGATATTTGGGATTTTATAACAAATTACATTAAATCCCTTAAACATAGGGAATTTATAACAATGAATGCATTCACACACAACTAACGAGCTTGGAAGCTAGGTTCACGTGCCTTCGAGATCGTTTGCCTATTACGAACTCGTCATCTTGGTTCGCCTATGCTCCCATCGAGTAATTATTGATGAAACCATCTTCTTCGAGCTTACACCTCTTCTAACGCCCTGGATAGCTAAGATCGCTACACTGTGTGTTTATAAAAGTGCCAGACTTGCTAACCAAGTCATTTAATTAAAAACGTGTTACCAAAACTACAATGGAACTAGGGTTAAAAGATTTTGGTCACAAACGCTGCATTTCTTATAAATAAACATTTTCTGTTTACACGGGATCCCAAAATTAATAGAATTAAAACCATTTACAAAAGATTTGAGATTTAATTATAGTACTAGCCATACTAAGGCAAAATAGGCAGTTAAGCAATCCTTGTCCTGATCTACTCCTCGGCCATGCCGACCGAACAGCTGACTATGTACATTCTGCCCCGCAGCCCTCCACCTCAAGATTGGTCCAACTTGCCTTTGTCTTTACCTGCACCACGTAGTACCCGTGAGCCAAGGCCCAGCAAGAAAACATAATAACAGAGCAATAGCAGTCAACAGAGAATCCAATATCTCATATCACGTAGGCATGTTCCCAACCATATAAGCATTCATGATAATCAAGTGTTCAACATACTAAACATATCAACTCATATCAATCACTAATTTACAAATGATAACTAGGGTTAGCGCCCTTAGGCCGCACCCTTAAACCGAGCTCAGTGAATATTAAGCCGTCCTCGACTACCAGTGGCCAAGCCACGCCCTGTGTGCAAATATTGTGTACGGTACCCTTAGGCCATCTATTACATGTCCCATGGCATAATACCATCATTGACATTATACAGATATCATGAGCACTTAGTCCCATCACAAACAAATTACCAGATGCAATTTTCTTACCTTTCAATTTACTAGCTTCGTTTACTTTGATCCTTGAGCACAATCCCTCTTGAATCCTAGCGCGCACCTAGTCACAACCACAGGTCAGAACCATCACAAAACCTCAAGTCCAAAACCTAACCTCGGGACCAATCTCGAGCATTCGGGAAGCCCTAATTCCACCAAACGGGGAGATGGAATAGAACCCCGAACCCCTAGGCAAAAACCCTTGAAAATAACTCAAAAACCCTTTTCTGGAAATAGGGTAGCGCTACAGCGCTCTAAGGAGGGCGCTACAGCGCTACAAGAAGAGCCCTAAAACGTCCCAAGGAACATGGCCTAGCGCTACAGCGCCCAAAGGCTAGCGCTGTAGCGCTAGTCACAGACAGCCAATCCTGCACTTTTCCTTCCTGCAATTTCCTCGAGCCAACCCTTACCAAAACTCTTCCAATCCTCAACCAAACTTAAAAACAAGCTTATCAACACACTCCACTCATCCCAAGCATCCCAAATACACAAAACTCAATCACATGTATCCCTAAACATAGAATTCCCCATAGTTGATCCTAAACTCATAAACTCAGCAAAAACCATAGAAATCTCAAAGCTTGAAACCAAAGTTCCTTACCTTTGGTTGGAAAGTTGATGTTAGGATACCCTCTACTCCACCTTGGCTTCCTCCTCCTCAAACCCTTGGCTTGAATTCCCTAGAGTTCCCCATCAAAATCAGCTCAAAACCACAACTATACCAAAAACTAGAAACTGAAGAAACTTCAAAGTCTTACCTCAACTAAATGGTTTGATCTTGCAAGACCCTTGCCAATTCTTCAAGCTTAACTCAAAACCTTATTGCTCCGCTTGATCTAACTCTCTTCTGAACTTTGCTCCAAGAAACCTCAAGAAAATGATGGAGAAGAGTCTAAACCGACCTTGCTTTTCCTTCCCTTCCTTCTCTTTCTTCAGACTTCTACTTCAATCTACAAACTCCACTAAGCATAAAGCCTCAGTTATGCCTATCTTTATATGCTAAATGACCACAATACCCTCCCCTTTAATTCTAAATCCTTTAATCCCATGATATGGAATACTTCTAATTGACACTCTTTGGACACTCTTTGGACAGACCATGATATGGAAACCTCATTAGAAATGCCTTGTATCTCCACCATGCTTCATACAAGGGCTCCAAGTCGTGTTGAAAAAAATTCATGAGAACTTGCCGATGAGACATCTCAAGCTCCTTGCAAGACAATCAAACAAACAAAACGTAAAAAGGAACAAGAAAAATAAAAACCAAATTGAAAAGCAATTGATTTTAACAAGAAAAATTTCACTAAAACAATCCCCGGCAACGGCGCCAAAAACTTGTTGTGAAAATTAATATACGCAAGTATACGCAATCGTCAAACAAGTAATAAAGTGATAAGTAAGATCGTCTCCACAGGGATTGCAAGTGAAATTTAATGCAAAATCAATTATTTAACAATTTGGATTTTAAGAAAATAAATTGATTGGATGTTGTGAACTAAAATAAAATGATTAAACTGGAATCAAGATTAAAATATTGCTACAAACGCTGGAAAATTAACTGCAAGAAAAAGTATCTATGGAATGATAGACTTGAATAGCTAAATCCCCCCTATGTTTTATCTGCCCAGTTGTTGCAGCATTACTTCAGCAAAACGCACAGAGTTAACTAGAATTCCTTACAAGCCCATGAGATTTTTCCAAAGCTCAAGAAATAAGTTCTATCATCTAACCCAATATATTCCTATATTAAATCAGATTCAAGAACATAATTTAAGCATCAATTCTCAAAGTTATGCAAGGTAGTAAAATATTCCTATTCTACTTACTAAGAACAACCTAGAAAATGGGTGTTCTCTTGCATCATTCAAGTACCAACTACTAGATTCAACCTTTCCAGTATTAAATCTAGCTTAATAACCTGCCATTAATTTCCAAACAACAACAGTAAATAAACATGAAGCTCACTTGAATGAACAATGACAATTTAGCTTAAGTAATGCATTCAAATTTAAAATATATGACAAAAGGGGTTTTTAACCATTCAAGTATCAAAAGTTTAGCTCATAACTAAAGTAGCAAACATAAACCAAAACAGAAAATTAATATCCATGAGTGTTAGAATAGCTATGCAAAATAAGAAAATACAAAATAGAGAAGAAAGGAAGAAATGAGAACAAAGCCTAGATTGATGGTGTTGTAGGTTGGATCTTCTTGTCCTTATCTTCCTCATTCAATTCCTTGTGTTTCCTTCTTTTTCTTCTTCTTCTTCATGCTCTTTTTTTTCTGCAACTTTTCTCTAACAATGGCAGCCCCCTTTTTTGTGTATTCAATGTGATGGTGGCTGGTTCTTCTTTTTCTCTATTCCCCCCTTTATGTATTACGGCTGGGTCCTTTCTTTACCCTACTTATTTCATTTCCTTCTTTTGTCCCTCTTTTTCCACCTCAGCCAGCTGACTTATTTCATTAAAATGGATGCCACATAGGCGCTGAGGTCATTACTTAGGTGCAACTGGCTTTTGTCCACGCCATCCTTCTTTTTCCAGAATTGCTACGAGTCTGGCTTAGAGCATCCGAGCAGCAATGCTAACTTTCTGTTCCCTTTTTCTTTTGATTCCCTTGGCGAGTTTAAGGTTCCTTTCCTAGATAACAAAACACACATATTTACATAAATATTTACAATTACTACCAACAAATCACAAGACTCTTGAATTGACACACTAATTAGAAAATAAAGGTAAAAACTAAACAAACTTACAATTAACAACACCCTCATTACTCTTTTCAACCAAAAACAAGTTCAAAGTTCATAAAAATAACTCTAAATCATAGAGTTACAATTAACAACACCCTCATTACTCTTTCCCGTAGACCTATCTCTCTCGGTCTCTCACTCCCCTTCACGAAAGACAAATCCTGAGAAGGGCTACACCACATTCGAAGGCGATATACCCATTTCCCGTGTCTCCTATACGAAGGCTTTGGTTTGAAATCAGGTAATGTTCTCGTCACCATCACCAAATGCTTTTCCCTTGCTCTCTCTCTAGCTCCCTTTCTTCTCTCTCTTCTTCATTCTCATTTCTCCATTTTTGTGAAATGAGATTGACTGGTTCAGGCATTCACATAAGACAGAAATTGGTTGATTCTATCTCTTGTGGTTTTACGAAGTAACTTGCAGATATAGGTGGGTTATCTCTTACGCTTGTGGCTCACTGTCTTTATGACTCTCATTAGGTGCACACATAATTTTTGGGAATGTTTTTGAAGTTCAAAAACTTTACAAGACTCAAATCCTCATACCTGAGACAGTATGAAGGGACTTCCCTGAGACTCAAATAAATGTTCACTCTTCATCATTCTCACAATCTTTTCAGTGAACCCTTGCATTGCATTCTGAAAACACCATAAGAAATTCACTCTTCAAGATATTGCTGGTTTCAAGGTGAAGTAGTTTTTGTGTTTGATTTCCTTTCTACTGTCACGCAAAATTGAGGGTGCATAAACATTTTTTACTCTTAGGATTCATGTTTTGGTTATATGCATTTTAAGATATTTATATCTCCTAATGACAAGTTTTAGATTCTAGTTCCTTGAATTTTATTCAAAACTATTTTGTTTTTTGGGTACAGATTTCTCATCAGCCGAGCATAAATGTACTGGACACTCCAGGTGTATTGGTTCCAAGTATCCCTGATATAGAGACAGGACTAAAGCTTGCTCTTGCAGGTCAACCCTCTTCGATTAGTTCTTTTTTGTTATTGTTTTTCTTTATTTTGTTAAATTAAATGTGAACATTTGATGATGTATTTATTGTAAGCTGAAATTGTAACAAGTACAAAACTAGAATTGGTTAACGTCAGGCTTTTTGACTACTCGACAAAAACCATATGCTCTAGTTGCAGATATTTGGCTGTTGATTTTGTTGGCCAAGGGAATATGAAATGAACATGCTATCATTCAATTCTGGCTTTATTGCCTTTGGGGAAGACCCTGTAAACTCATCTCATGCTGCAGATGCATCACCAACAAAAATGTAGGAAACTTAGTACGTGCTCTAAATAATATAACTTTCATTAAAATTGGTATGAGTCCATGTAATGTAATTTTCTGGGTATAATATTATAGTAGTCAAGATGGTTGAATTATTACTGTAGCTAAAAATAGAATAGTTAAAAATTACATGTAGATTCTGAAAAGAGTATATGTTATGTTAAATTTAGATATGTAGATTACAATGAGATAGGATAACACCATTCTAGTTCACTGAAGTTTCTAGTGGAAACCTGACTTGTTTACAGAGATAGAAAGTTATAATTTTTTTTCTTTTATTTACATTTTACATAATTACTTGTTCAACTATGGATATTTCTTTTAGAGTTGGGATATAGTATTGCTTCTTCACTTTACCTGATTAAAGTTTATTAATTTTGGATGTAGGGTCTGTGAAAGATTAAGTGGTTGGAGAAGAGCGTATTGCCCAGTACTTACTTGCAGTTTTAAATACCCGAGGGACTCATTTTCATTGGAAGCACTGGAACAACAGGAGAGCAGAAGGAATTCGATATGATTCTGCTGAAACAGTGGAACACAGTCTTAAAGATCTTCGATCAAGGAGAAAACCGCAGGATAAGTCTAGTGTTCTATACATTGAGGTAAATACCTTTTCTGTTTTTCCAGGAGTTGCAATTTCAATGGTTGATATCTTGAGGTTGCTACTTCTTGAATAGGCTTGGTAATGTTTATACTTGTCAAGATAAATTAAGTAGATGTGTGTAGGTTTTCTTTCATGCATTATAGCAGAATTTCCTTAAGAACTCCGTAAAACTGGATATGAGTAAAAACGCAAATGTAATGCTGCCATTTGTGTGCTTATTTAACTTCCAATCTATAAAATCTCTTGCAAGTCTTTCTCACTGGAACATACAAATAAAATGAGTGAAGGAAACCTTAAAAGTCTCATACCAGGAACATACTTTAGCCAAACAGGAAAACGTCTGTAAAAATCACAGTTAGAAATTTTTAAGGGTCAAAATGGTGAATTAATCTCAATTATGAAAATTCAATGATGAACAAACATGGTCAAAGTTACATTAAAGAGAAAAGTGCGCATAAAGACAACTTATACAAATACCATTGACATATTCATGGAATCTTTCCATGATGAATTATTTTTATTCAATTGTACTAAATCGTAATATTTATGTTCAGCTGAAACTATTGACCCTTCTCTATGTTTGTGATAATTCGTTGAGGTGTTTCTTCTTGTGTTCTTGTTTTAGTTTTTATGTTATGCATAGATAGCTTGATTAGAGACCCATCTGGTTTTCTATTTAGTGTTATTGTGTTGTCTGCAGTGTGGGTTTTGTGTAGATTGTTGCTCTGTTAGTCTTTTGTTATTAGTTACTCCAATACAAGCCATATGATGCCCTGTTTATGTTGTAGATAGGCATATGTCTACATATATATATTTATCGGTACAATGGTGAAACTATATAGTTTTTTTTTCGTGCTAACTTAGAAAAGTGAAAGATTAAATTGAAATGTTGCTGGGTTTATAAAGAAGGTTTTAATGACTTTCTGTTTAAGTTAAGAAAAAAGCCTGTGATATTTCTGGGGAAGGAGAATGCTTTTGGGAGTTGGGACAAATACTACCAAACAAGGAATAAATAGAAACCTTGTAATCAAGTAGGATTTATGCTCTATGTTTCAAAAAGACAGAGAAGAAATAAAGTTTGGATTTCAAAAACATGTTAATGACTTGAGAATAGTAGGGTAGAGTAGAGTCTGGCTTTTATATATATATATGTATTGCATATATATTATGTAGTTCTTCAAATAATAAATATTATGTAGCCTTTTGGCTTACTATGATGGTAATTTTTCTTTGTTTTTATTGCTGAGTTGAGTACTGTTATTACTGCTGAGTTGGGTACTCTATTTTCTTTGTGGTGTACTCTTTTGATTTTAATGGACTTGTATGTTTCAACTTTCAATTAATGCTATTTTTAGTTATGGGTATCTTTTTATTATTTTATGGGAGAATCATATTTTCATGCCTACATATATTGCACAGGGTCGGCCTGTTATTGGAGGCCAAAGCATAATGTTTTATTTATATATTTCATAAAGGGGGCTTATGTGTAATGGTTGAAGTTCTTTGCCTGATAAATTTGCTTCCTAGTGATACCTATATACCTATTTTTAGATCAGTTTATGATACCTTTCTATCAATTTCTATGGCTAAAGATAACATACGTTTCTCTTTTCACCAAAACAAACATTGTGTCCAATCAAACTAAAGTGGAGGCTCTATTATGTAATCAGGAGCCAACCCCTTGTGAAAATCAACCAATTACAATATTATTTTCTTGCTTTCATCAGAGCCCATGTCACCTAAATATATATATGTTATATACATAAAAATATATTGTTTACCAAATCATTAGTAAACTTTCTCATTTCACTCTATGTATGATTTATGGTGTATTTAGGACAAGAAAAGAGAATTTCCATTGTTAGTAAATAAAACTATTTAGCATAAGATAAGAAAGTGACAACTCAACAAATATTTATGCAACACAATCTGATCTATGTTGAATTATTGGGTTACATTTTGACCAAACTTTTAATTATTTTTTAATAAACTCACTTAAGCATTTTGATTAAGAGAATGATATCTCAAGTTACCCACTATGGAAATGAATATTAAATATCTTACTCAGCAACTATTACATAACCTCAGAAAAAGAACTAGGCTAGTAGATATATGCTGTCAAAAGCTGAATATTTTTTCCTTAGCTTTTTGTTGTTCAAGTACAAAGTGAAATAATGGGAAAATGGAATCTAGTTCCTTTTGTTTTCCTTTTTTTTTTCCTATTTTTCTCTTCTCTTACTATGCACATAGAATCAAGTAGTAGATATGTCATGTGTACAGTATATATATATACGTACATATAAATGCATATTGTATAATATATTTGTACTTTGTATTTGTTGAACTTAGTTTAAAATAACGAACTTGGTCATGTTTGCTAGTATCTCCAATTACAACCTTTTGAGAGGGCTGCTCTCTCCTAAGTCTAGATCTCTCTATCACAAGCTGCCTTCTAAATGAGACCCCTGCCTTATTTATAGGCTTTGGTCCTTTTACAATATAACAATCTAATGCCAGCTAGGAAAAAGAAAGACCAAATACAACAATTACAACTCAGCCCTAAAACAACCAACTAGATTAACTAATAAAACTAAATAAAGCAGGGTACAATTAATCACCATAAAAACGTAATTATTTCCGGGCCTCCTAGTGGACATGGCCTGGATTGGAGGCTTATCATAGGCATGTACCAACTCCATGAAAAATTCTTTATGCACGTTTTAACTTTTTTCTTTTTTTGTATTTTTTCGTTAAATATTATTATTATTAGTTTCACTACTACTACTATCTTAATGCGATTATTTTAAGTATATGCTGCATGCACGTTTTGTTTTTTAGTACTCTCCACCAATCAACTTATGTATATATGTGACTCTCTATTGCTTTAGTTCTTGGACCGCACATGCACACTCAAAGTGTAAATAATTTGTAGTCTGACATTAACTTCTTCTTCCTCAGCTGCCTCTTCTCCTCTCTTCAGAGCCAAATAATACACGCCTAAAGGAATCAAACTAAGGTGACCCTTTGTGTTGTATTTATTATGACTTGAACTAATAACTCGTTTTCAGCTTCTACTCTAACTAGTTTCATGTAAGAGACTGATTTGTTGGTATCATACATGTCTTTTCTGTAATCTATGTTAGTTTATCATACATGCTTGTTTAATATCTATTGACAAATTTAAATTTTGTATTAATCTTTTAAGTATTGATTATATTCTTTAGGTTGGGGATCGAATTGGCAAGGAGCATTGCAAAGGTAATTTGCAAGAGGTACAGAATTTGTTCTTTTAACTCTTATTATTAATATCTTAAAAATGTTAGAGGAGTTTGAATATCTTAAATATTCATCAATAGAAAAGTAGGTTCTGAGATTAAAATTGTGTGCTGCGGTGATAACGGAAGGTTGAAAACTTGTGTGTATTAGAGAAGTAGGTTCTGGAAAATTTGTTTGTGTGCTGCGGTGATATAAGGAAGAAAACTTATTGTGTGTTGTTTGAATTTTTTGACTTGGTATTGATAGATGGTTAGGTAAGCTTTTATATGTATAGATTAGATTTTTCATTATGTGTATAGATTAAATTTTTCATTTAGTCATATTGTTTTCATTATTTCCATATGTATAGATTAGATATAATTCGAACAGTAAGTAACAAATATTAATTGAACTAGAGAATATTAGAACAATAATATAATGTGAACACCAAGATATATATAGAGCTGGTTCTTCTCCTCTGCACTAATCTGTAATGGTAGTACAAAACAATGGTGTCACCCTCTTCTATAATATTCTCACTTCCCTGTACAAAGAAATCCCAGAACTCACAACAATCTAATCTCTCTTGTCTTCACACACCACACTCCAAGTTTTCTTGCTTTTGATTACAAAATGATTTCAACAAGCTTCCTTCAAAGGAAAGAAAAAAAAACACTTACTAAAGAGGTTGAGAAGATCTTTTTTGTTTTGTTTTTAGACTTAAAATACTATCAAATTGATTATAATAAAAATGCAAACTGTGTTTTCTGACATCTCACATATATTATTCATCAACATTCCAAGCTTCAAAATGCTTCTAATGTGTTTCCTAACCTAGTTAACAGTAAACAAAACCCAAGCTAAAATCCATAAGTTACTGAAAACATTACCAACTTTAATGAGGAAAAAAGAAGGAAAAATAGGGTGGAGAGGGATGCAGATAACATTCTCAATGAATCATCCCAAATAAAAAGTAGCAAGAACGAAGAAAATGTCATAAACCATGAAAAATACTAAGGATTTTTCCACTCTAAATTAGATGGCTAATTGTATTGATGCAATTAAACCCTCCCAAAGAAAGCTACACTATATATAATATAGCATTTTTTGTAAAACTGATACAGTATAGAAATAGTGCATACTTACTCTTTTTTATAGTTTTAGATCTCCCCCTCAGGAAACTCTCCCAATGGAAAAAAGTCAATTCATTACTCTGCACTGATGGAGCTTTCTTATTCCTGTATGTATGAGATGAAAATAAAATGAAAAATTTAGATCAAATACAATCATTAAACCTCCTCTAATTAACAAAAGAGTCCTCACTTTTTTTTTCTTTTTTTTTTTTTTCATTTTTCTACTTTGTAACATTTGCTAAAGAAGAAGTTGAAAAACAATACTAAAAATAACAATCATAAAATGCATTTAACACCGTGGCAATGATTAGACCATAATGCACAACAGCAACATTAAGTATTGGGTGAAAACAATGCACAACAGCAATAGATAACTAACCTTTGTTATCGTTTTGGGGTGTTGGAGTCTGATCAGCATGCTAAAACACTGGTATTAGCAGCCTCTAAAGTCCTATTTTATTCAGATGGGAAATTTAGGTCCAACTTTTCCTCTGGCATCAGCAAAAACAGAATGCACACAACAATCACCAAAGGAGAAAGATCATGAAAAAAGACACAAAAAAGTGTGAAAATAGATTAGTTGAAACTATGATTCCAAAATAGAACGTTCCTTTATATGAAACCAGTATATATATCAGTAAAGATGACAGCACTTGTTCAAACCAGAAATGATAGTTAATTGCAGGCACATAACAAACATGTGTATTTTCGTAAATTGATTGGTAAAAAATTCAATTGCAATTGAGAAGTACTGTAAATTGATTGGCAAAAAATTCAAGACAAGGCACATAACAAACAGGTGTATTTTCGTGGTTCTTGTTTAAAGAACTAATAAAATAGAGAGGATAACTCCAAAAAAATTATAATTTTAATCTTATATAATGGCATGGAAGCCAGCTACTAAATGAGCCACGTATAGCTAGCAATCAGTGCTGACATGATGAGTTTTCTGATTTTTCTAATTCTTTTAGCAATCTGTATTTAGCATACAGTACTAGCTAACTTGACTTTATTTATTTTCTATAATTTTTCTTGAATATATTACACATTTTTATTTTTATATATAGGACTAAGTTAAATGTACTCGATTAAGATTTATAGAGGAGTTTCAACTCAAAACTAATTCACAATAAACAGAGTAATATATAGTCTAACATTTATTTGATGTAAGACACTTTGTTTATAGTTTTATCTAGCATAAAGTTTTGTTGTATGCTTTGTTGATATTTGTCATTTGCATAAGCTTTAAAATTAATCATACCAACCACCCAATGAGGGATGAAAACTTTTGGGTGATAATCATGGACAAGTTTAAGATAGTTCACTCAAAGTGGAAGGAACTGTAGTGATATACTGATATGCATGATCTAATTTGAAGAGATTAAAAAAAAATCTCCTTGTTGTTTTCTAACAATTTCTGTTTCAACAATTCCACCTGAATAAACCTAGAAAGATGCACCAAAACTCAATTAGGCGGCAAATAATCTTTAAGTAGGGACAGAAATATTTCTTACAAAAGCACCATTGAAAAAAAAAATACAAGGTTAACACTGTGAATCAAGTCCAGTAGATAAAGCTTTAAACTTCAATAACCCAAATATACTGAAATTCAACCAAGGCATGTTTTCTTTTAAAAGCATGTGTGTGAATGACCTTGTCATGACCCTGATATTACAACCGCAAATAATGTGATTGTCTTGCCTAACAGTTTTTAGACCCAGACAAAAAACAAGATTTTAGTAAGAGAACAACATCAAATACAAATTCATTGGAGATGGATAAAAGTTGGATCCATATTAACAGGTTAGTAACCAAAATCATATAGTTTATTTTGGATATAAGTTTAAGTGTTAGTGCTTGATTATTGACGTATGCTCTAAAATTGTAGAGCGATGGTGGAATATGAGCAAAAAGCTATTGAGTTTGTTAAGACAGCCATGACGAATCTTGGATTTCCAGCCAAGATTCTTTGTCCATGCAACAAATGTCACAATCTAAGACATCAAATTTCACACGAAGTTGTCGAACACTTAGTTTTGTGGGGCATGGACCAATCTTACAAAACATGGTTTCATCATGGGGAAGATCCAGTCCAACGCAGTACGAAAAACACAAGTTTTGAATATGATTTATTTCGGGCAGCGGGAGTATTTTCAAGTAACGCCAATGATTTTGGTGACGATAACAATGATGCTGATTTTCAGAGTCTATTAGCGGATGCTGAATCTCCATTGTATGAAGGTTGTTCAAAGTATACAAAAATTTCGTTTATCGTTAGGTTGTATAATCTAAAAACAAAGCATGGAATCTCAAATGTTGGCTTTAGTGAGATGATGGAGATGATCAAAGAAATGTTGCCGAAAGATAATCTCCTACTGACATCAATGTATGCAGTTAAAAAGTTTCTAAAGATATTTAATCTGAGCTATAAGCATATCCACGCTTGTGTCAACGATTGTTTTTTGTATACAAAAGAGAATGCTGATGCCCAAGTATGTCCACTTGTCAATATCCAAGATGGAAGCAAAACGAACAGACAAAAGAGATTCTACAAGGGCAGCCTGCAAAATTGTTGAGATATTTTCCTATTATACCAAGGTTTCAAAGGATGTTTAGAAAAGAAGAGATGACTTTAAGCTTAAAATGGCATTCAACCAATAAAAGAACAGACGGGAAAATGTGGCACCCGGTAGATTCAGAGGCTTGGGATGCAGTTTATGAGAGATGGCCAGATTTTCAACTTGAACCTAACAACCTTCGATTAGGACTTGCTGCTGATGGGATCAATCCTTACAAAAATATGAGTTCTACATATAGTCGTTGGCCTATAGTGCTCATTGTATATAATCTGCCACCTGCGTTGTGCATGAAGGATGAATTTACTTTTCTATCTATGTTGATTCCTGGACCTAAACAACCCAGGAATGACATAGATGTTTACTTAGAGCCCTTAATTGATGAGTTACTTGAATTATGGAATGGTGTTTATACATATGATATTTCTACAAAGAAGTTTTTTAATTTAAGGGCCATGTTTCTATGGACCATAAATGATTTTCCAGCTTATGGAAACTTAGCTGGATGTGCGACTAAAGGAAAGTATGGTTGTCCTGTTTGTGGCGAGCACTCAAATGTTGTTTGGTTGAAGCATAGATAAAAAATGTCATTTTGCAATCATATTCAATTTCTACCACAAGAACACCGTTACAGAAAGAAGAAAGATACAACAGCTAGGGCAAGAGAAAGAGCACCACAATGTCTAATTATATTGACAGGTGTTGAAGTAGCTGAGCAGTTAAGCAAAGTGACTAATGACTTTGGAAAGGGAAAAAAGAGGAGTCGTGGTATAGACACAGAACAAATCTGGAAGAAGCATTCTATTTTTTTAGGCTGCCTTATTGGGAAATATTAGTTGTTCGTCATAACCTTGATGTTATGCATGTTGAAAAGAATGTTTGTGAAAGCATACTTAACACATTGCTCGATTGCAAAGGAAAATCTAAAGATCACTACAACTCGAGATTAGATTTGACAGAGATGGGCATTATGCCTCATCTCCATCCGTATGAAGAAAATGGTGTTACTCGTCTTTCTGCTGCAGCTTATACTCTATCAAAATCTGATAAGAAGTTGCTTTGTGAGAGGCTATTTGACTTGAAATTGCCTTATGGATATAGCTCTAACATTAGAAACTATGTAGATGTGGAGAAACAGAAACGGACAGGACTTAAGTCTCATGATTGTCATGTGATTATGCAACAACTATTGCCTATTGCTATAAGGGGTTTAATGGAAGAAGGTTGTAGAGAGACAATTCTTCGGCTCTCTAAGTTTTTCCATGGATTGTGTCAACGTGTGGATGATAAGGAGGAAATTATGAAATTGGAACTAGAAGCCTTTGAAATTCTTTGTCAACTAGAAGAATATTTCCCTCCTTCTTTCTTTGATCCAATGATTCACTTGGTTGTTCATTTAGCACGAGAAGTTAGACTTTGTGGTCCGGTGCAATTTCGATGGATGTACCATTTTGAGAGATATATGAAAGTATTCAAAGGATTTGTAGCAAACTATGCACGGCCAGAAGGATGTATTGCAAATCGCTATCTTGCTGTTGAATGTGTATGATTTTGTGAAACATTTTTAAAGAAAAATGATAATCAAGATAGTACATTACTAGAAGAAAATCCACTATCAGCAGCAAAGTGCTTTGAGCTTGACCGATTGAACTTGGCAGTAGCGCATCGGTATGTGTTCTTTAACTCGGATATTGTAGAACCATTTCTCAATGTCCATATGGATGAGCTGAAAGAAAGACACTCAAATCTGAATAACAATCAAACTTTGTTATTATGGAATCGACATTCTGAACGGTTCCCGTTATGGTTTTATGAAAATGTTGTATTCTATTGCCAAGATAAAAGTTTACGTTTTGTTTTAGTGTACAAATTTCTTACAAGTATATTTTTATTTTCAGATTTCTAACATGAACAAAATAGATGACATGTTAGCTCAATTGGCTGAAGGTCCAAGTCGCGGTGTCACTTCTTACAAAGGGTACATGATTAATGGAATTCGATTCCATAAAAAAGGAGCTGAAAAAACAACTCAAAACAGCGGTGTATACTTGGAAGCACATGACAGTGGGCAATTGAATGATAAAGAAGAGTATTTTGGTGTTATCAAGGATATAATTATGCTTGATTATCGTACTTTTAAGGTGCCATTGTTTTGGTGTGATTGAGCGAATATTCGAATGGGTGTTAAGAAGTCGGAGTTCTATACGCTTGTAAATTTAATATAGGACAAGCTCAATCCATTAGGGATCCATTTGTATTAGCTTCACAAGTGAAAAAAGCTTTTTATGCAAGGGTGAATGAGTCAAGTAATTGGTATATAGCTTTAAAGGATTCAAATAGAGGGTGTTTTGGACTTGAATCCAATGAAGAAAATTGAGTTTCCTGTTGTCTCTTATGTACTTTGAATGAAACAAATCTGCTTACACTTTTTGTATGTAATTTTGGTATATTATTACTCTTTTGTTGAATGAAACAAATGTGGTTTTATTACTCTCTACGTTGAACTTTATGATTTTATTTTAATTTGAATGAAATAATTCTGGTTTTATGGTTTTGGTGTATGTTTATTACTCTTTGGTGATCTGCATTTCTGATTTATATACTATTTTATCTTTATTTTTATATTGCAGCAATTTCAACTTGAAAAATGAGTACATTACGAAGATCTCCAAAAAAACACCTTCGTCCAGGTGCTTTATGCAATCTTGTGGCCAAAAAGCGAAAAGCATCATTGAAGACTCAAGCTGATTGTGACGATATGTTGCTTGGAAGCCCTGTTTTAAAGAAAAAGAGTGCTCTTCGTAGGTTTTCTGCACCTGTTAGAGTTGTAATTGATTCACCACCTGCTCTTAGTACTAGAGAAGCAGCTCGTCGTATGGTCTATGATACAGAGCTAGATCCAAATGATGATGTGGAAGACATGGAGATGTCACTTGGAAGTTCAAAAACTAAACGATCTCTTAATTATGAAGTAGATAAGGTAGTTGATAGTGTTTGTGAAAAGGGAGTAAGGGAGGAACATGAAGAGATAGCTGATGTGGAAAGGGTTGGTGTAGAATTTGAAGGGGATGTTGCACAATGTGAAGAAGTGCCTGATGCAGAATGTGAAGAAGTGGCTGAGATAGAACTTGAACAACCTCTTAGAAAATCTGTTAGATTACAAAAAACAACTGATGTGGCAAATCAAACTGAGATTGAAGAAATACCTCAAGATGTAGATGCGAATGTAATGAACTTAGCCAAGAAGACAAGGGGAAAAACTCTATTGGCAAATCTTACCAAGAGGAACAATGACTTAAGGATAATAAATTGGAATGAAAAAGGGCAACCAATTGGTACTAACTCAGTGCAATTTTCTTCTTTTGTGGGCGCTCTTGTGCGAGAGGTTGCTCCTTACACTATTTCAGATTGGAGGAAAGTTTCACCAATGATGAGAGATGTTCTTTGGGCATCTATTCAGGTAGAATTACAAGTTCTATGAGTGTATTTTTTTATATATATTCAGCTCTACACTTAAACATATAATATGTTATTCTATATTCTATTGTAGGTACAATATGACTTACATGATGATTGGCAAAAAAAGATGTGCTTTGAAATGATGGCAGAACTATGGAGAGCTGGGAAATCTAGACTTGTAAAGGATATTATCAATGCAAAAAATGAGAGTGAACGACTAGCCTTAAAGCCGGATTGCATAAAAAGTGATGTAGAATGGAGAGCATTTGTTGCCAAAAAAATTAGTAAAGAACATTTGGTAAGAAATATGATGTAAGAAGTGATGTTGCTGCCTCTTTTATCTCTGTTGGTGTTAAATTTAATATAGTTATGCCTCTTTTACTTATTTATTAAATAGGATATAAGGGCCAAATACCAAGAATGAAGAAAGAAAGATGTTCCACACACCTTAAGTCGAAGAGGATATGCTCGAACAATTGATGATATGGTAATAATTAAGTTTTATACTATTTGTATTTTTGCTTCCATTATTGTAGTCTCTATTTTATAATCTCTATTGATGTATTGTGTAGAAGAAAGAAAATGAGGATGGTAAAATATCTAGAATCGATGCTTTTCAGAGAGCCCATACCAAGAAGAATGGTGAACCTGTAAACCCAACGGCATCTGATATTTTTGTGAGTATTAGTCATTTAATTTTTGTGAATTTTTACTTATTTTCCATAATGCATACATTAGTTATACTAATTTATATGCAGGGTTCATTGAATGAGATTCTCCTTGAAGACCCAAAATCTGGAACTACAGACAACGCTGATGAGGATGCCTTGACGAAATTGTTTGGTAACCCAAAATTTGCTCGTTTAATCGGACAAGGAAGAGGCGTAACAGGGTCAAAGCTAACTGTTGTTAATATGTGTAATAGCAAGATCTCCAAGTTAGAAGAAGAGCAACATAATATGAAGCTCAAAATGACTGAAATGATGAATCTACTTAAAGAACACTTGGGTGGTATTTCTATCTTGCACTTATAAATCTTAGTTTTCTTTTCTTCCAATGAAACTTATCTTGGTTTTATATTTAGGTTGGTGGTAAAGTGACACCAAGTGAAGGACAGTCTCGCAATGTACCGCAGTCAAACAATATTCAGTCCCCTAAGGTAAATTATAAAAGTTGTTATTGTTTTAAATTTTCATTTTAGAAGAACAATTACAGAAACTAATATATTGTCTTTAAAATAAATTTGGTAGAGTATTGCACTAGAAAAAAGACATAACTTTACAGAAGGGAAGAATGCTTGCTACTTGCTTGACTGGGAAGATGCAATTGTTGCTGAAGGTCGTTGGGATTCTAGTGATCCAAAGATAACTGTACATGGAAAGCCTCTTGGACCAAACTTTATGCGAGTATGGGTTGATGTTGCTATTGTACCAGAATCTTACTTATTTCGTCCTAATCATGCGATGCTTACAATACAAGAAGCAGTTGGTTCCACAGTTGCATGGCCTTCTAAAAAAGTTATTCCAAGAGGTACATTTTCATACTCAAAAAATAACTAATGTCTTATAATTTAGTGTTTGGTTTCTTTGTTTGCTTTGGTGTAGTTGTGAATCAATTATTTTGTATGTGGTGTCCTTTCTTGGATATAATTTCCATAGCATTTTTCTTGAAGTAATTTGTGATGCTCGATAATAACAATAAAATATTTCTTTGTTTATTTTGCAGATATGACAAGCGAAGTATAAAAGGATACTGAAGACTCCTTGAAAGTAGTAACTTTTAGACTCCTTGAATACTTAAAGAATATTTTGTTGTTGATGACAGTGTTGAATGTTTTAAACTAAATTGTGGATTGTTAATTCAATGTAGAATGTTCTTACTTTTTGTTATTTGAAAATCAAGTTCATTTGATGATGCTAGTATATATTAAAAAGCTAATTTTAATTATATAAAAAAAATTAAAATATAATAGAATAAATTGGTGCTATATAAATAAATTATATAATGAGAATTTAAATATATCTAAATATAACAATAATATGAAAATTGAGTTATAATATATATTACAATAACATTTTTTATGCAAAGAATTATGTTATGCAAACTTCATTATATAACACAAATAATGTGTTATGTGTTATACTAAAGTGTAGTATAACACAAAAAAAGTGTTATACTAAAGTGTAGTATAACACAAAAAAAGTGTTATATAATCAACTATAAATAACATAATTCAACACTTATCTATATATTAAAATAACACATAAATTGTGTTATCGTTGACAGTACAATAACAGATCTGTATAAGACTGATAAAGTGTTATGTAAAGTACCCTGACCTACGATAACATAGTCGGTCTTAACACATCAGAAAGTGTTATCGTATGTTTTGATAACACATTTTCGGTGTTATTAAAAGCATTTTTTCTTGTAGTGATTATGGTTCTTCTTTCTTGTGATTGAGCAAAACTCGTATGCTCATTTAATGCTAGTTTAGTATTCTTCCCTACTATACATTGTTGTATAGAAATTCACGATGGTGCCTAACACCTGAGCCAAGGGAGGTCAAGCTGTGAACCTAGCAGACCAAGCTGAGAGAGCAGCCATTGACTAAGAGGTAGATCGTGGCCAAGGCAGAGGAAGGGGTCGAGGCCGCGAGAGAGGCCGAGGACAAAGGGTACAGCTGGAACCAAATTTGGCAACTCAGATAGAGGATTTGAGAAGGACTCTACATGAACACTCAGATGTTCGAGGCATTAATGCAAAGATTTCCAAAAGCGCCACACAACCCCGCACCCCCAGCAACCCCAGAAGACGTTCCCAAACAATAGGAATTCCCAGCGCAAGAAGACCTACTAGTGGGAGCAAATCAACCAACAGATGCTTCTAGAACAGAACAGCCGAAACTGATTTGAAAACGTTTTAGCAAGCAAAACCCTCATGTGTTCGAAGGGAGTTTGGACCCCCTGGTGGCAGAAGAATGCATCAACATGCTGGAGAGAATCTTTGATTTTATGGCAGCTATCGAGAGGGAAAAGGTAATTTGTGCTGTGTATATATTGAGGAAGGACGCTCGCATCTAGTGGGATATTGGTAGGAAGGGGCGTGATGTTGCACATATGGAATGGGTAGAATTCCTGACCTTGTTGAATGCTAAGTACTACAACCAGACAGTCATAGATCGGAAGGTAGTTGAGTTCGCCAAACTAGTCTAAGGGTCATCTAGCATATAGGAGTACGTGCGCAAATTTGACCAACTCTCAAGATTTGCTCCGGACCTAGTAAACATTGAAGCCAACTAGGTACACAAATTCATGAAGGGGTTGAAAAGAAAGATAGCTCAATTCGTGGATATCGGGAAGAGCAGCCCGAATACTTAAGATGAAGTCGTGGAGTGAGAAATTCGCCAAGACTCATGACTGGCACAAGAGAAGATAGAGTCCTACAGGGTTGAAGAATGAGCACATGTCTCAAATGACCGGGGAAGGTACTCTAGTATCTAGAGCGACCCTTCAAGAAGGTTTGCATACAGCGGCAATAGAAGTGTGGGGAAGACCAATACTCTAGGAAACTCTCAGTTTCCCAATGGTGGAAATAATAAGAGAAGAATGTAGCCACCAAGCCAAAGTTTGAACTTCAACAAGAAACCAAAGAGAGAAAACAACTATTGTCTGCAATGCAACAAATGCAATCGGCGCCACCCAGGTGAGTGCAACAACCACAACTGCTTCACTTGTGGAAAGCTGGGTCATTTCTTTAGGCACTGCCCGACTCATGGTAAGAAGGGAGGAAATGACAAACCAAAGTTAATAGGAACTGCACCGTGAGTTTATGCACTTATCCAGGGTGATAAAGAAGCTGGGACTTCCGACATGGTGTTAGGTCAGCTTCCTGTGGCTAATAACTCAGCATATCCATTGATGGATACTGGTGCATCTCATTCTTTTATTTTTGCATCTTATGTTGATAAGATAGATAGAAAGCCTGAGCCTATGGAAAATGTATGTGGTGTGTCCTTAACTTTTGGGGGAGGATATGATGGTACGGTCTTAGGTTAGAGCCGTACCAGTCTAGGTAGAAGGTCGGGAGTTGACCGTGGATTTGCTAGTTTTAGATTTACATGAGTACGATGTTATTTTTGGTATGGATTGGCTAACCAAATAGGGGCGGTGGTGAATTGAAAATGAAGAAAGGTGACTTTTAACCCACATGGGGAAGAACCGTTCATGTTCCAAGGCACAACCCGCAAGAAGAATTTCGCTATAATCTCCACCTTGAAGGCTAGGAAATTACTGGATGATGGATGTATCAGTTACTTGGCAAACGTAATAGACAAGGATAGGGAGTCTAAGCTACATCCAACTGAGGTAGCAGTGGAGTGCAAATTTCTGGAAGTGTTTCCTGAGGATCTTCCAGGGATACCCTGTTGGGGTTTTATGCCCTAATTAAAACCCAATTTCTTTGTAATCTCATATTATTATCAATAAAAGAATAGAAATCAATTTTTGACTTGGTCAATCATTTTGCTCACATGTTTTATTTTCATGATTACTTGTTTAATTTAAGATTTACATGAAAATAAACAAGCACCTGAATAAGTTTTCCCAATAACTGGCCTCAGAGCCTTTGGTAATCTTTATTTTCATGCATGAACATGGTAAAATTGTATTATTTAATGTGTTGAGTAATTGAATGGATTTCATGTTTTTATGAAGTATATTGATTCTTATGTTATTATTAGCAAATTTGGGTTATTTTGTTGTATTTTCTTTGCAAACAATTTTTATATAATGCTTTGTTTGATGTAAAACATGGTAAAAATTGTTTAGAAAACGTTTTTGGGTTGAAAAATAACACAAATTTTATTAATTTTTTTTCTTTCGGACAGTGGCCGAGACCACCAATTTTCACTGGCAGCGACCACAATTAACCCATGGCCGCGGCCAGGATGCAAAAAATGCCTAGATTGGTCCCATGGTCGCGCCCTGCAATAAATTTTTTGTAAAATTTGATTTTTGAATGTATTTTTTAATAGATTAATATAAAAATATCATATCTTTTCTATAATTTAAAAATATCTTTTTTAAAATACGATATTTTTGTTGTTTGATCTTTTAAAATATAGATATTTTCTACAAAGATTCAAATTCAAATTTAAAAATAGGTTAACTTATTAATTTTAAATATTTAATATATTAAAATATTAGAATTAAGTTATCATATATTATAGATATTTTTTAAATACTTGATATTTTTTCAAATCTTTTATTTGAAAATAATAATACTGATTATTCTATAAATTTTAATATTTAAATAATTTGAAATTTGAAATTTTGTTGCTAGATATTTTTATAGATATTTGAATTTTTTTAACTGTTTAAGATATATTTTCAAAAATAGCATATGATATTTGTTTTAAAAATTTATAATTGGTTAAATTTTTAAAAATATCGTTTTTCAAATCAATTAATAAAATATTTTTTAATAAATGAAATTTAAATTAACTTTGGTTAATTGTTGATAAATCCTATTTAAATAATATTAATATTTTTGAAAATAACATAAACTAAGTTGATTGGTGATAAATGAAATTTAAATTAACTTTGGTTAATTGTTGATAAATTTCATTTAAATTGACTTATTTAGATTTTGAAAATTTTAATTAATTCGAATCTTGGATAAATTCTAGAAAAGTAATTGTGGTATTTTTTTCAAATGAAATAAATTATGGTAGTTTTGCATAAACTCATAGACTTGCACATATAGTAACATGATTAGGCACATCCAATTATAACATGTCTATTTGCACTATATGTGGTATTTTTGCAATTGGGCTTAGATGCATATAGTGGCCCATATGTTTGCTTAATATATGGATTTGGCCAAATAAAGTATTCATAAAATGATAGGTTTTATTTGGGCCCATTAGAAAATGTAAAGTTTAAATTCCTCTCTTGTGGGTAGTTCCACTTGTGAAGGTCCATTTGCTTTACATGACTATAGTGGGTCTAATCAATTAATAAAATGAAGATTTAAATTCCTGTCTTTTGGACCTTGTATGGAAGTATGAGGGCCATAGTAGTGGGAACGACATACTGGACCCAGCCCTCCTCCATACAAGCCCAATTGTTAAGGCCCTTTTGCCTTAGTGAGACTTAATTGTATAGGTTCATTATATTAGTTAAACCTAAATATTGATTAGCAACAAATTAATTCTAAATTAATTGAAATTTGTTTCAATGTGACACTTTATAATTAATAGGAAATTATAGGACTTTGGTTTTAAAATTTTAATCTTATAATATTTTGGAGAAGCATAGTCATTAATTTTTGAAAAAAAATAAAAAAATACTATTTTTATATTGAGCTTATTTTAAGAATTATATTCGATCTCTACCGTTGGTTTAACAAGGTCAATAGTTTATGGGGCCTCGAGACACTTTGATTCCTCCCCCTACTGAAAGTGTTCATTAGTTATTTTGACAAGGTTAAATTTAAAAGATAGATAATTATAGGTCAAATTCTACTAGACTCACTCCAATGGTGACTACTAGGACTAAATCTATTTATTATCGAAATTGTGGGTCTAGCTCAAAAAATAAGAAATTTTGTGTTTCTTATTTTGATCGAATAGTAGGTTGTTAATAATGGTGTCCATTATTAAATGAGTTTACAACTCTATTTAACTAATGATATTTTTTGACTCTCGCCAACCAGGACAACGATATCATAGAATTGTTAAAAACCTAAAGAAATAGAGATATGATTATTTTGATATTTTTTCCATATCTTACATATTTATGGTATATGTTGTGATAGTTCTTGAAATTTGTCTAAATAGAAGTTTTATTGAGAAAAAGTGATTGATTTCTATTTTATTGATAATCGGTAGTTTTAAGTATGGCTGGGTCTACTCCCATCCTTTCTCAACTTTCGATGGAGAAACTCATTGGAGAAAACTTCCTAAAGTGGAAGCAGAATATCAACATAATGTTGATTGGTTAAAACACCGAGTTCGTCATGACTGAGGAATCCCCAGAAATTCTAATTGAAGGAGCTCCTAAGTCTGGAAGAGATAAATATGAGCATCGGTAGGCGACTAATAACAAGGCACGACACTACATGTTGACTAGTATGGTCGACACTCTCAAGACAAAGATGGATAATTTCGAGATGGCCTACGAAATCATGGATCAGCTCAAAGACATGTTTGGTGCCAAGTTAGCACAAACTCATTTTGAGGCCACCAATAAATATGTCAATGCTCGGATGGCACCATCTCAACATGTTCGCGATCATCTGATCAAAATGACAAACTACTTTCAAGAAGCTGAACTGCATGGAGCAATAATAGATGAGGAAACTGAAGTCGGCTTAATCCTCAACAATGTCTCTCTAGCTTTCCTTCCATTCACCACCAACTATGTGTTGAATAAACTCAACTATTGTCTGACGCAACTCATGAATGAGCTTCAGAATTTTTAGTCTATCATGGGTGGACCAAGTAAGGGAGGAGAAAATAAGACAACAACTACTACTACTTCTGATGATCCAGCTAAGGCTGAAGCTAACCAAACTTCGTCTACGAAAGATGGAAACAAGAGGAAAGATGGACAAAACAACAACCCCAAGCCTTCAAAGGTTACAAAGACGAGTGCACAACCAAATGCACAGATGCCTAAGGGGAAGAAAAAGAAAAACAAGAAAGGTAAAGGTAAAGGTAAGTGCTTTCACTGCAAAGAGAAAGGGCATTGGTGTAATGACCCAACTATTTCTATGACCTTGGACCATTAGATCTACTATACATAACTACTATTTTGGGAAAGATACATAAGAAATAATATAACTTTATTAAATCTCAAAATATTGTATCAAATACATAATAATAGAAAATATGGCATGGGTACCCATTGTTTAAAAGAAAAACATAAACTTTAATTCAATTGTTTAAAAGACTAAATGCGAAAAAACATGATCTAAAAGACTAAATATAAATAACTTCATCCTCGATCGACACGCAGTCCACTCAGTCTGTTCATCCGCAACACACATGCCAAGCTTCCAAGAATCCTTCTGCCTCCGTATCTAGTTTCCTGCATCACACTAAAAAAATAAAGGAATGAGTCTAATGCCCAGCAAGGAAAACCTAACACATAGACCATATACATAAATTTCATAACGTAACATAAAACATACCATAACACTTATGTCACATACATACTATAATGGCCATTATTACTTGGGGTCCCATAAACTAAACAAGTCATATGCCCATTAGGTTAGTGGGTTCTTGCAAGCTAAGCAAGTCATATGCCCATAATCTATTTGGGGCTTGTTAGTTGTATAGGTCATATGCC